>NC_134033.1:10685154-11020154 GCF_964204645.1 Tubulanus polymorphus
AGCCGCTGCACCCTGCTACACGTGCAGTCATGCCTAGACACCACCAGGGAGCGCTTCGTCCCGGCGCGTGGACTCGTACCCAATCACCACCAGGGGCGCTCGTTACAGTTTACTTAGCACGTACCCCACCAGGTGGTGCTATCTGAAAGGGAGGCGTTTAGTTACGTTTCTATTCTCTGAATTGTTATCACTTTAGACTAGTGTTGTTTTGTAAATATTTGTATAAACATGTGTAATATTGTTACTCCATATACCAGGAAAATGGTTGGAATCGTAATCCCGCGAGTATAAGCATTTTACTGTATTACTCCCCTCAAGGAATCTAAATCCCTTGCTTTGCAAACTGTGAAAGCGTACATCCCTGGTACGGTTGAACGGATTCCTGGCAGGACACCGGAAGCCATTCGGACACCTGGTCGGACAAAGAAGAAAGTTTGTCACCGTAATGGACCAGGGTGTCAGATACCTGAGTACAATACAATAAATACAGTTTTTATAAACAATATTTGAGACGCGTGTCTCGGCTGATTGATACGCTATTGTTCTTCGACGCCTGTTCTCTCTCCAGGTAAAAACGCCCGCGTCGTCGGTTCGATCGGTTCCGGTTGGTTTGAGTGTTGTCGTCGAGCGACGAGTCGGTCCGGCGCGGTAATTACACCGCGCCGGCGGGAAATGACTGTAAGGGAACGGGTCACCGCGACCGAGCCGCGAACACGAAACGGCAATAATAACTTCAGGAATTAATTTGAAATCAGTGCCGTGCGGTTATTGTTGTTTCTATAGCGCGGTGATAGATCAAACTCGCTGCTGCTGCCTCTAATGGAAAATCCACTTTGGAATAATAGAATTTTTCTCGCTAATGAGATATAAACAATGTAAGAAATGACGTTTTTGATATCGAGCGTTATAACGCTGTGCGTGTGCGTGTGTGTATGTGTGATGTTATATACGTGAGTTCCTCCACTCTCCCAGACTCAACAATGCCCGACGCTGCTACGACTTTTCCACAAACCAAAATACTTTATTCATCTACCGCGTACCGTGCATACCCTCCCGGGAACGAATCAGGGGTGGATCTAGGAAGATTTGAAGGCAGGGGTCCATAAGATATGACAAAGGAATTTTTAGATAAAGCAGCGCGTCGTAGGCTATTAGCATCGTCGGTGTTAGATATTTTTGGAGAATACATCGGAAAATATGCAATTTCCGAATGGACGAGTGTCAAATTTACAGAAGGGGCCGGTTGCAAAGTCACGGCCAAAACCTAAGACTAGTCTAATACCAACTTTAGCTTTATCTAATAACCTAAGACCAGTCTCAAGATTGTAGACCACTTTTGGACTTAAGTAACGACTGTGTTACTGGCCCCAGGTTTTAACGATTTCTGTATTGACGGACGACCTCAATGGAAAGGCAGCATCCCTTAGACCATCCCCTAAATCCACCCCTGACGAAAGAGGGGATCATGCGAATACACGAACATCCTCAAACCTATGGCCGTGATTACAGGGGTTTAAACCTATGGCCTTCACTCCAATTCCAGGTACCAGTTTTTCCGCTTAGGTGTATTGTTTCTGCGATTGAAATGGTATAGAACTAACTGAATTTCCGGGTTCAATATTCGGCCAGTGCTGGTATTGTTTTTAAGAGGTCCCGCATCACTCCGGGTGACTGCAATTATGATCAATTCAACATCAACGATTTCATTAAAAACTGAATTGTACGAATTTCACAAATTAGATTGTGATATATATATATTCCCGATTCCACCCAGCAGCGTACAAATTGTAATGTTACTAACACAGTAGAATCCGGTTAATCCCAATATTTGGGACCAACAAAATTCATCCGGTTTACGGGAAATTCGGATCGAAAGTCATTCCTTGTAATATAAATGAACAAATAAAATGCAAATATTGTCCGGATTAGACCAAGATCTGGATTAAGCCGATCCACATTAACGAATTTAACTGTTTTAAATCCGACCCACTGGGAATAGAAAAAAGTATGAAATACTTCTTTTTAGCTGGTAACAGTCATCTTCAGGTATACTAATGTATTCTTCTGTGTTCCTGGAGATAGTCGAAATGTTGAAATAAACTCATCATATAGCTCAATGAAATATAGAAAACAAATTTTCCTTGAGCTGGCCGTTTATGCATTCATGTTAATCTTAGTGTGCAGGGATTTTATATTATCCTTACAACACGGACTCGGAGTGTTTCATCAATGGTTATAATGAGCACAACATCAGTATTCCCGACGATTACTTTTAGAATATAGTTGAAACGTTGAATAACTATACCAGCTCTAGGGAACATTTCAGACTCTTTTTATTCTTAGTGTGCAGGGATCATCTTTCCAACACGAACTCAGAGTAATTCATCAATGGTTTGAGTGAGGACAACATCAGTATTCCCGAAGATGACCTTTAGAATAAAAAACGTTGAATAAACTACTAACTTGGGGACACATTTCAGAGTTTTTTTGTTCTTAGTGTGTGGGGATGCTATATCATATTGACAACACGGACTCAGAGTGTTTCATCAATGGTTATAATGTTAAACTAAAAGTATTCTTTAAATATCTTTTGTCGCGGATTTCTGCTCTATCAAGAGCTGCCAACTGTTGCTGAATTTCAGTATCCGTTACTATCTTATAACAAGAAATACCGTTTTGACTCGTCCAATGCATACAGAAATATGAAAGATCTTGCTGAGGGTCTTATACTGTTGATTACTGATTACATTTTTTCCTTCATATTTCAATGAAATATTACTGAAAAAATCCTATTCGAAACCGATAGCACTTTTCAGAGGTTGGCAGCCCTGTGCTTCTGTACACGGCGCACATATATCCGCAGTGACCCTCGGTGACACCTGGTTTTTTTAAGCCCCGGTGATTAACGAGTTAAGACGTATTATTCATGCATTGACAGGTCTCGCAGTCGCCGCTATTGTGCGGTATCTGAAAAATGAACTAGGGCCGCCGCAGCAGAATTAACAACATGAAATATAGCTTCTATACATATATATATACACAATATGTACCTAGAATCGATCAGTTATAAGTGATGTCGGGATCATTAACCCCGACTGGGTTCGAACCCCGTTTTTCATCGTCATCTGTTAATATTGAGATGGACCGCGCACAGATAATTTGTTTCATTTTTTTGTAATATGAAGAAAATCCCGTACGTATAAGGACGAAAAATTACATAAAACCCGATAATGTTTCCTAGAACTAGAAGTTTATTCGACGTTTCGACTATATTCGGATAGTCATCATCGGGAATTCTGAGTAACAACAGAAATTATGAAATATATGTACAATACAGACCAGAAGTGATACTTAAACTAAGGAAAAAATAAACTTAGAGACAGTTAAAAGCTATAAACAGATTAAATAGAAGCAAACTAAGGGGTAATTATATGGGGCGTAATACAATAGTGAATGTAAATATAGATTAAAATCAATTGGTACATTTAAAAAGATAAGCTATTGTTTAATTTTCTTACATTTCTAATAGGAAATAATGCGTAATGTTTTTGATTTCACGGTAAAGAAGTGCCCTTTTTCTGAAAATAGAACTGCCCCTTTGCTATATCATTATTATCATCAATATTAATGTAATGTTTCAGACGAATAAATCGACCGTCGATGATCGTATACCGAAGATACGATCTACTAAAATGAACGAACGACACGTGAACGACAATCGTCATTAGACATTTTGAGCCGAAATGAAACCGAATATATTCTTCGATTTCTCGGCGTGAGGTTGGGGCGGCGGGCTGTAATGGGAGGGAGAGGGACTGAATGAATGAATGAATTAGAGAGATGCAGCACTGTCGATGTCTAATTCGATTTAATCCCGGATCGCGCCACGTGTTTGGATGAATCGTGTGTATTGTGTTCCGAGGAATTGTCAACGTCGTCTCGACACGCAACATGTTTATAACTAAGTATATGGGAATAGACCGCGTGTTACTCCATATCTCACACCGGACGACTCGAACGCTACCGGCCCCCGGATCATCATCGCATATGTTACAATCTGAAGAATGAAATCCCCGATACTACGTGTATAGTCGTAGTAATAATAATAATACCCCGGCCGTTACTACCGGTTTTGAATACCCGCGGGGTATAAACTGTATAAGTTCGTTATAACATATCATACATCGAGACAGACCGAGGGAGAGAGAGAGACAGAACAATGGAATTAATAATGTTTTTCTGCGGTGCCGCGCGAGTTTTCATAGGTTTCTCTCTCTCGCATCGAGTCGGCAGAAATATTTTATAACAGACAATAAAAAATGATTCTTTTCATTCGCTTCTTTCTGTGGCATTTGGAGAAACCGGTTTTGCAATGATGTTCACCCCCCCCCCCCTCCCCTCTCCCTGCCAGCTCCCTTCCGAGGCTTTATATTACCCGGACTAGATCCTTCAGTAGATAATTCACGAAATGATTTGATAATTGAAGGGACCGAACAGTCTGAGGGTGTTTTAAAACGAATATCAACGTCAATGCAGGTCCCGACAGCCCGGACCCTTCACCCCTCAGACATTGAATGATTCATCGTTCTTCAAATTTTTGATCGTCCACACTTCACATGTGTTCAGAACTTCACCAGAGACATTTCTGATTGAAAATGAACTACAAACACCAGACATTAGACATTTTTTCAGCTCACTTTCAAAAACTGATTGTCCACACTTCACATGTATTCAGGACCTCATCTGAGATATTTCTGATTGAAAATGAACTACAAGCACCAGACATTAGACATTTTTTCAGCTCACTTTCAAAAACTGATTGTCCACCTTCACATGTGTTCACCTGAAACATTTCTAAGTGAAAATGAACGACAAACACCAGTATTTTATCGGTACACTTCTAAAAACTATGATCATTCACATTTCACACTAGAATTGAATGTCAGGCTTTAGGCACCTGCTGAAGATTTATAACTGGATGATTATCAACAGATATTAGAAGCTTGTGTCTTAAGTATTCGGTGTCCGTATGGGGTCTTTCTCTCTCCCCGCTTGATCTCGTTAAAAATACTTCTTAAAACAAATTGCGAAGCTGTTGTAATCGAGGCAGCGCAGGTCGACACTGATGGCGGAGGTTGTTGGAAATATATTCCACAGAGGAAATGAGTAAAGAGCGACTGTAAACGAACCAGTCAGTCGGGGGTAAAGGGGGCGGATAGGGGGAGGGGAGGTACACTAATCAGGTGAATAGTGTTGGAAGTTGTTAAGCACATTATCTAATAAAATTCTCTCCCGAGTCCGAAAAAAGTCCTAAATTAGTTTCCTTTTAGTGTCAGCGCAACGGCGGATGTACAAGAGCTGGGGGTGGTCGAGACACCTTACCGTGCCGGTAATTAAACTAATTAATTTTCAGCGATTTCAGCATTGATGTTTCATTAAGCTTTAAAACATAGAGACGTAGAGAGAGGGGGAGAACGAGCTACAAAGAGAGAAAGAGAGAGAGGGGGAGGGAGAGGTCGAGAGAGAGAGAGAGAGAGAGAAGAGAGTTTAGAGTCCACCCATGTTAAATTTCTCATTAGACACATCTGCATGCCATCATCGCCACATAAGGATTTAAACATCTTCATTTCCCTCTCTCATCCTCCCCATATCCCTCACTCCTCTCTCTACCTCCCCTAAATCCCTCTCCCACTCCAGTCTCCCTTTTCATCTCCGTCATGTTTTCCATCTCTCTTCGCCTCTCCCTCCCTCTGTCCAGTTTTCAACTTTTCAATTATGGCGTGAAACGTCTATCTCGCTCAGAATCATAATCGCTGATCGGTTCTCCAGTTTCCAGCATCATCATCAGCACCAGCAGCGTCTCATCTCTGGCAGACTCGGGTGATTTTAATAGCCACCAATCTGGATTAACTGGAGACTAATGATGATGAATATCATCTTAAGCAGCTCTGTGATCGGTGTACGAGGCGCACGGAGAGTGAGAGAGAAAGATGACGGGTTCGGTGTGAACCGCAGGTGTCAAACATTCACCATGCAGCTAATTAATTAGTAAGACACGAGACGCTCTCTCTCCCTTTCTCGAATATGTCGTCGGTTGGTTAGGATATTAATCTTGGAGTATAGCACCCGTTCGACACCGTACGACGGATTAATTCTACTGTATATAGCTCCCCCGTAGAGAGTTAAGACGGGCGAGACGAGGGGAAAGAGGAAGAAATGAGTCCAACAACACTGGAATATTCATCGATTTTTAAATAATCTGCCAATTGAGATTGTGGTCGGGCGATGAGGTTGGGACAAGATGTCTTGGTGTAGGATGGGACGGGGAATTTTTAAACTTAAAGGGAGGAAGATCCCTCCCACGGAATGGAGAGACATCAGATGGTGATCCCGGTGGAAATTGCGAGTGAAGAGACGCACAAGGGCATTCCAGATTTGGTACACAACAGTGAACTATCAGTTATTGTGTAAGGATGGTATGAAGATGCCTCGGTCTGGCTCGACCAGAGCAAGGCAGCAAGGCTTGGGTTCATGGATCCTAGTTTTGCTAAAAGATACCTTTTTGGGAGATATTCTCACCTAAAATGAAACATTAGCATCAATAGTTTCGGGTTGAGACGGATAGGTTTTCCATTTCTTCCATCAGTCTCAATCGAGAAATGTTTTTATTTGCCGCACGCAATAAATCAGAAAATGAAAATCAAAAAAAAGAACGTCCTGTTCTGTAGTAGCTGTCTGTGACTATCAAGTTAATCTCACGATGATGTAAGTTTTGTAACATTTTCTCCAGCAAACAGCCGCGCCACCTGCGAATAAATCTTGAAACTAGTCGATAAGATGATAACATTGGTTTCCCTATATTCCTGTAGATCGCGACACTGTACGGTGAAAATCTTCGGATCGAGCGCTGATATCGACTGCGCAGTGTTCCCGTTAGATGGCGAATGCGTCGCTACTTCGCGGAACTAAGATTGTTTAACACTCGTTTCTGTATGGTAGGCGATATGAGCGGCCAGTGTGGTGGTAATAAATGGATTTCCCCGGAAATTTTTTCTCTAGCCTATGCCTAGGCCAGGGCAGTGTTGGAATTCGTTATCCTAAATTCCACCTTCCCCGTATAAATTATTGAATTGCATTGTAAAATACAATCAAACTCGGTTCATCAGACTTCATTTGATAAGTCTTCACATCACCGACTTAATTTTGACTTTAGTATGATAAGTTTGATCAGTTCTTGGTAAGAAAATGGAAAACTTAGCGCATTCACGTGAATGAAATTCAAGCAGTCCCTTAGATCTAAGATCACAAAGTTATTGACCACCGGTGGTAATTATTTGTAAAAAATTACAGTGCGGGTTCGAGTCCCGGAATAAGAATTATCAAATCAATAGTTTTATTGAAATCAACTGTAAGTTGACGTTGGAGATATTATGAATCATAACTAAAAATAGATACTGATATGAACTGATTTTCTGCCTTTCAGTCAGTCACCACAAGTAGCTCAGAGCATTGCGCTCGACGCCTTCTTTAGAAATACTAAACCGTTCTATATTCCTTTTACATTACATTACGTTACGTTATCGCATGTTTTCATTGAGAGGTGGTTTTTAAGATAGAGACTTATTCAGGCGCGTATGATGCACGAAGAAAAAGATTATTCAAGCTGCGAAACGAACTCAAAAGGTCTATTGTCGGACGCTTTTGTTTGGGTATAATACCGACGTGATTGGTCGCTTCTTAGTTTCTATTCAGAGATGGAGTCGACGCTTTTGTGTTTGGAGTCTTTCAATTCGTTTATGGAGAAGAGAGAGAGGGAGAGAGTAGCAGCAGCACAGCTTTGATCAATGATGGTTTCCTCGATGGTTAAATACACCCGAACAAAACGCCGTTCTGATGGCAGCCTTTCTACACGCTCACTTTCTCTCGACTCTCTCCCTCACAACCTCCGTTAGCTGGGTAGCTTTATGTATGGAATTGCCGCTTTACCCAGTTCCGTACACGATAATGACACCTGGTGGATGGTCACTTGCCACTTTAGTTGATGCCCTACTGTAGCCTGAACCTAGTGGATCCTCCCTTGCCACGCTAGGTCTAGTTGATGTCCCATTGTACACTAGCGAACCTGGTGGTGGATCCCCCATTGCTACATTAGGCCTAGTTGATGTCCCACTGTACATCTAGCGAATCTGGCGGATCCTGCCTTGCCACGGCAGGCCTAGTTGATGTTCCACTGTACACTAGCGAACCTGGTGGATCCCCCATTGCCACATCAGGCCTACTTTATGTACCACTGTACACTAGTGAACCTGGGGGATCCTGCCGCTGCAGGCCTAGTTGATGTCCCATTGTACTCTAGCGAACGTGGCGGTTCATCCATTGCCATAGAAGGCTTACTGGGTGCCCACTGTACACTAACGAACCTGGCAGATCCTGCCTTGACACAGTAGGCCTAGTCGATGTCCCACTGTCTCTAGCGAACCTGGTGGATCCTGCCTTGCCACAGTAAAGAGGCGGCCCCAGTGGGGCTTTGGACTTCACAGTGTCCTTTTTGGACTTTGACAAATCCTTCAAGATTTCAAAACTAGCGGATGGGAGTACACCTTTTGGAGATCAAAGTGCCCTTTTGGGATGTGACTGAAGTCCTTCAAAATTTGCCTCCGGTTCCAACCCCGCAGCGGGTCTAGTTGATCTCGTACTTTACACTGGCGAATCTAGTGGACAACCCTTGCCACAGTAACATTGCGGGTGGTGGCGGTCATTAAGAGCTGGTCATGTTACTCAGAGTCTTGACCCTGCAACCGCTGCAACCGCTGCAACCGCTACAGTGCTACTGCTGCTGCCGCCGCCGCTGCCGCTGCCGCCGCCGCCGCTGAGGGCGATTAATATTGAAATTTCACTTTTATCCCTCCCTGCGTCGCGCGATATTTCTATAGAGAAAAGATCGCGTTCACTGCTGTTAGTCTAATAAAGTAAGAAATATGTCCAGCACTCGAATGGAATGCGGATGATCGATGGTTCCGAGAACAAAGAGTTCGCTTATCAGAATTCAATTCATGTGCATCTCAACTGTTAGAATTTATTCGCGTCGCGAGTCGTAAAAATCGAAGAGTTCTTTCTTTCTTTGCAGCAGCGACAAAAATAATATCACTGATAAATCATAGGTTATTATTTGCGAGAGGAAGGAGTCTGATGGGGCTTGTGTGTATGTGTTTGATACGGGGACACAGGGGCGTTATGGGGGTCACTAAAGTGGCTTGTCTGTGAGCGTTTGATACAGGGACACAGGGACGTCTCCTGGGGGGTCACTCAGGGGGCTGGAAATATACAATACCATTTCAGGCCCATCGTAAAGGCATCAGTGCCCATTTAGGGCAAAGTTTTAATTATACATAACGCAAAGAAGTTGGTTGAAGATTACTGGCGGATGAATAACATAGTAACACTGAACTTTTAACTGCCCCTATGTCAAAAACTCTTTGAGCAACTGCAGATTGTTAGATTGATTAATGAACCAAAATTCGACCGCTTTAACTTTCAACAATAACCTTAGTATCCAACATCTTACAAACCGGCGTGTCGTATCTAGAACTCTGTGTATTCAATGCAACCGCTACATCTGGGACTGAGTGAACTTAAACTGAGCTTAAACAGGTTACTTATCTAAGCCGCGACTCTGCATCTGAGCCTACAGCAAACCTCGGGCATCCTCTACATCACTCTGTGGCGGTACTATATATAACCCATCTTTATCGGCCATCTTTATCTCATAAAACTTTGTAAATATATTAATTGTTGTTAATTGAAACCGACTTAAAACATTATCTAGAAGCTGAACCTTTTCGTAATAATGATAAAGATGATATTGATAACATTGATTATTAAAATACTATCAATAATTATGTATGATGTATACAATAAACTGAAATCGAAATTGAATCTACGCACGCATCTTTTTGGACTTCGGCATAAGTCGAATTGAGGATGCCTTTCGAGGCGAGGACCCCTCCTTACACCAATTAGGCCATTAATTTACGTACAGCTTAACTTACCAAATACGTAATTCAGGTCTTCTTCTTCTAATCATCAAAGTTTATATCCAATGACAACTCAAAATCACGGGTTGAAATCAGACGCCAGTTTATCCGGAGCGGACGCAGTTTTTAAACATACGATTCCCCAGAATTTAGAAACCCTGCGATTCATTTATACATCCACTCATAAGAAGAATATTAGAATTAACATTAAGACCGAATTTTCAGCTACGCGTTTCGTCGATTGAATTTCACTGGACGTTTTAAACAACGGACAATATAAATCCATACTGAAATACATATCTCCCTCTCTCTTTCTCTCCCTCTCTATTTCTCTACGTAAAGATAATTCCAAAGCTTAAAACGACAATGAAAACATTATATTTACACACACGTACACACAAACACAGGGTCGAGTAAAGTCAAAGGAGTCTTTATTTCGCTCTCTGCGGAGATATTTCTCTGTTAAAACTAGCTTTCTTTTAACTATACGACCAAATTCAAAGCTATTGGCGTCGATTTTATACATTATCGTATATAAAGGAAAGAATTTTACGCATGTTGTTTTTCTATATGTTTTTATCAGACAGTGTTCTGTGTACTTTTGAAGTTTCGTCAACAATTCATCGCATACGGCCACCGCCCTCCACCTCTACCTCCCCCTCTCCCCGTTCCTCTAATATAAAACAGACTCGTTGATGTCCGTGCCCGCGATCGTTGGTGGGTTCGAAACCCAGTATCTTGGTAGCTTCTTCAGTATCAGTTACTTTTCCCTCTCCCCTCAAAAAACCAGACTTATTGGCACAAAAATGGACAACGGCTAAAGCCCGAGATCATTAATGGGTTCGAACCCTGGTCTTTTAGTAGCTTCCCCAACGCAAATAAATCAACAAGTTTTTTCATCCACTGTGGAACCCAGAACCCTGTATCAGTTAATGTGGAATGTGGGACGTATCCGGGGTCTTTCCAATGTATGCCCCAGGGCACCCTGCGGAACGACGAGCCCTTGGGCGCTGCGTAACCCGGAGTAAGGGCGATATAAACTGCCCACTCCCCGAGTCTAAATACCGCCAGTAACCAGCACCGCGCCGCCATACACCGTTATATAGATCCAGTACTAGAGTTCTGTGCCATTATCTCGGGCTGACAAAAGAAACCGAAAGTGCTTTTACAGCTTTTGTGCGGCGGCATAATAGGTAACAACACTACGGGCATAAACTGCATAGAACAATATACCATGTACACACAGTGGAGTTCGCTATTTCTCATTAGAACCGGTATAATAGGGTAATATGAACGGTGAAAAGATGGTTCTGTAAGTCAAATTCTATAGAAAACAATGACAGATAGATCCGAGTGATTTCTATTGGCTGTATTGAAGTCACTGTACTCGTATGATCGCGGAACGGTTACCTGTAACTATACCATACAGATCTACGTATCTTTCCAGGGAGTGGTCCAATATTGTCCGGATTATCATTTTCGACTAGGCCCCAGCAAGGACTCCAAAACGAAGTCCATTGACCCAGGCGAACGGAAAAATGGAAAGGTATTAACCTAGGAAAAACGGCCAGGGAAAAAAGCCAGGGGATTTATTAGAATACCATTCCGTTAAGTACCACGAAAATAAATGCATCGATCTTTTGATATGTCAGTTTTCGGTATTATGAGATCAATTCCTGAATTAGTTTTTTGGTAGATCTACGATGATCATAGCTCACTTCGATGCGTTCAGACACTGAACCCTCAGTTCGCTCAATTAGGTTTACGGGTAAATCAGTTTGCCATATTAAACTTAATTCAATATTATTCATCATGAAATCGTACGCGATCGTGGATGATTAAAACAAAAAAAAATTTACAAAAGAAAAGATGGTGTATAAGATTTTTACACATGATAACAATGACGAAAACGAAAAAAGTTACCAAATTTAAGAATATTTTGCATGTAAGAGAAGGTGGATATGGAATTAGACCGTGTGCAAGGCTTTGAATCCATATGAATTATCACACAATTTGAATTCATCGCATCGTCCTCTGATGATCGAAGACAACAACAGTCTCTTAGCCTAATTGCTTGATTCGACGTTACTCGTTATATACGTATTTTAATTGTTTACACTATATAAAATGCCTCATGAAAAAAATAGATAACGCTATTTGATTGAAAACCAGTGCTTGTAAGTGCAGCCCTCAATGGCTTGCAATGGGTCCATCATTATTAACATGAACAATAGTTTGGTTCATCTCCAATTCTATTACATTCCCCTGGCATTTTTTTTCCTTTTCCATTTTTCCCTGGCAATTTTATCCTTGTCTGTTTTTCCCTGGCAATTTTTTTCCTGGCAATTTTTTTTCCTGGCAAATTCTATCTCGTCTATTTTTCCCTGGCCATGATTTTCCTTGGCCATTTTTCCTACAATCCCAAGTAAGGTTGTCAATACGTTATTGCGTGCATCCTGGAGTGCTATCATTGGAATACACTCCAAGGTCTTGTGGTATCTTTGAACTGGTTTCACCAAAACTTTTAAATCGATTTGATTTCGTCAAAATAAAATTAATTTTATCCGACAATGATCATGAGAGTAAAAGCTTTTCTCGTGAAACTGGAATTACTTTAAAAGTTTAAGTTTAAAACGGTTTGAGTTTGAATTGTTGTCCTCATCTAAAACATTAAGTATAACCGATCAGCGATTAAACCAAAACATTGTGTTTCGCTTTTTCGTGAAACTGGACCCAAGTGCCCTACGGCTGGATTCATATACGTGGTAGGCCTACATACAACTATGGTAGGCCTCCTTGATATAGGAAAAATTCGTTCTGATTAAGGTGAAAATTCGATTTCTATCAGTTGGTATCAAATGTCTTCATGAGCTTAGATGGAATGTAAGTAAAGTCGGATTCCCCCAGCTTTGTGAGAATCTGCTGGGACTTCTCATCAACGACAGCCTTGCACCGATCATATAAACTCCGGTAATGGGTAAAGATCCCCCTATCCCCTCGCCTGTAAAAAAATATTCCCATATGCCTGTCCTACAGGTAAAACAATACCCATATGCCTGTCCTATAGGTAAAAAATCCCCATATGCCTGTCCTATAGGTACAAAAATCCCCATATGCCTGTCCTATAGGTAAAACAATCCCCATATGCCTGTCCTATAGGTAAAACAATCCCCATATGCCTTTCTATAGGTAAAACAATCCCCATATGCCTGTCCTATAGGTAAAATATTCGCATATGCCTTTTCTATAGATAAAACAATCCCCTTATGCCTGTCCTATAGGTAAAACAATCCCCATATGTCTGTCCTATAGGTAAAACAATCCCCATATGCCTTTCTATAGGTAAAACAATCCCCATATGCCTGTCCTATAGGTAAAATATTCCCATATGCCTTTTCTATAGATAAAACAATCCCCATATGCCACTCATATAGGTAAAAAAATCCCCTTTGGTTCTCCTTTAGGTTAAAAAATCCCTATATCCCTGACCTATAGGTACAAAAATACCCATATGCCTGTCCTATAGGTACAAAAATACCCATATGTCTGTCTTATAGGTAAACTATTCCCATATGCCTGTCATAGGTAAAATATTCCCATATGCCTATTCTATAGGTAAAATCCCCTATACCTTTCCTTTGGGTAAACGAATCCCGGTTTGCCTTTCCTTATCTCTCCTTGGGATATGAGTTGGTTAGCTTATGGGCTATAAAACTAAATCATTGTAAAGTACTAGCTGCATCAAAATTTCATCCCGAATGCCCCGTGCCACCCCATAAGCTTCCAACACCTCCCTTATACTCCCCCACATTACATTTGCTATGTTATGGCTGTCTTCCAAACATTCTGGACCCCAATAAACTCAAACCATCGCTGCAAATTAATCCAGAACCATCAAATTATGAAATTGGTTTTTAACAAAAGTTTGGTGACGAATTGTCTGTTTCGAATCATCAAGTTGTTCGAATATCGTCAGTCAAAACGACTTTTCATCCACAGGTTTTTTGTGCCCTTCTCTTGCCTGCGGGTAGAACCCACAAATCACTGATACCCACAAATCACTGATACCTACAAATTACTGATTGAATTCGCGTAAAACTATTGAAAATCAAATTGATCAAAAAGTACTTACGTTCGATGCAGGAAGCATCCATTGCAGGTTTGAAATATATATCCAAATAACTTGCTATGGTCCTTTTGAAATCGATATATCCATAATTTAGATCTCACGAATTAGAGACTCGTCTCTAAAACGATGGAAGGTTTGCCGGCTGCAGTTCGAGGACGACCGAGATGTCGCTGAAAGTTTATATCAAACATTTTTTCCCTGCATAAGTTCTTCGCAGAGAATTCGAAACATTCTGCTTCGGTCGCCGTGTTTTTTGAGATACTAATCCTTGAGATACTAACTCGAAAGAGGTAATCTTGAAATTACAGAGATCGAGGTTTTCTGTTGAAGTCCTGTGAGTATGAACTAATGACTGCCTGACTGCAATCTGTAGCTACACGCTCTCTCACTCTCTCACTCTCTCTCTCTCTCACTCTGTCCCGATCTCACTCACGTTCTCTCAATCTCGCTGTCGCGTCTTGATAAACGGTTGGTGATACGTGTTCATACTGTTCCAGCTTGTTCACGCACCTCTATCTCTCCACTCTTTCCTCTCTCTCCACGCTCGCTTTTCTCTTCCATCTCTCCTCTTTCCTCTATCCTCTCTGCTCCTCTCTCTCTTCCTCCTCTCCCCCTCTCTACTCTCCTTCTCTCTCCCTCTCTCTCTCCTCCTCTCCCTCCTCTCTCCGCTCTACACCCCCTCTCTCTTTCCTCCATCTCTCTCATTACTCCTCTCCCTACCTCTCCTCTCTCTCATTACTCCTCTCCCTACCTCTCCTCTCTCTCCCCTCTCTCTCCTCTCTCTCTCCTCTCTCTCCCCTCTCTCTACTCTCTCTCCCCTCTCTCTCTTCTCATTCCCTATCATCTCTCCTCTCTCTCCACTCCTCTTCATTCTCTCCCCTCCACTCTCTCTCCCCCTCTTCTCTTCTATTCCCTATCTATCCCTTTCTTCCTCTTTCTTCTCTCCTCACTCTCTATCCCCATTCTTTCCTCTCTCCTATACTCTTCTCTCCTCAATCCACCCTCTCTCTTCTTTCCTCCTCTTTTCCCTCCTCCTCTCTCTCTTTTTCCCTCTCTCTCTCTCACTCTCTCCAACACTCTATCTCCTCTCACTCTTCCATCCTCGCTCCACTCTATCTCCTCTCTCTCTCTCTCTCTCTCTCTCTCTCTCTCTCTCTCTCCTCTCTCTCTCTCTCTCTCTCTCTCTCTCTCTCTCTCTCTCTCTCTCTCTCTCTCTCTCTCTCTCTCTCTCTCTCTCTCTCTCTCTCTCTCTCTGTAGAACAGCTTGTTAAATAATGCGCATAACAATAAACCAATTGTTTATTAGTTCTATGGAAGTTTTGGTCGGTTTTTTTTATTGTATTGTTTGAGGAGGCTATGCGCAGTAACGGATGAATTTACATTTGAATCATCGACATCAAACAATATGCATTAAATTACACCATATTGTGTGGACCACAATCAGAGACCGAGCACTGAACATCTTATTCAAGTTCTTGAACACGATTTCTCCCTGTGAGGCCTATATACAGCACTGAAGGGTAAGAAACGTTTAATAAAGATTCTATCCTAGTATTCTGACACTGATTTCTGAAAATGATTAGCCGCCCTAAAACGGTTTTTTCATTTCTCGGCCAATTAGAAAACCGCATATACCTGAACCGTAACAAACTGCGTTATGTCATTACCAGTTGCGCAGTCATTACTTCGATCGAACAAAGACTATTGTCTAAGACCGGCTTGGTTCTATAGCCAATCTAACAACTAAAGATCAGACTAGGCGCATTTGAGTTCTATAAAACCTACAACCTGAAACCAGTCTAAGCTCATTTTGGTCATATAATCAATCTAACAACTTCTGCCAAAAGCCTATTTTACTTCTAAATCCAATCTAACAACTTAGACCAATCTAAGCTCAGTTTTGGTTCTACAACCAATCTAACAGCTTATGACAAGTCTAAGCTCATTTTGGTTCTACAACCAATCGAAAACAGCATAAGACCAGTCTAAGCTCATTTTGGTTCTACAACCAATCGAACAGCTTAAGACCAATCCAAGTTCATTTCGGTTCCACAACCAATCTAACAACTTATTAAGACCAGTCTAAGCTCATTTTGGTTCTTTAACCAATCTAGCAACGCGAGGCCAGTCTTTGAATTTGAGAACACTTTTTTACCTATGTAAGTAAAGAATGTGCAATTGTGTTTTGGCAATGACGTTAAGCAGTTTTGCTCCCGCGTGGGAACAGTCGTCTTTGTAAACGACAAAGAATTTAAAAAAATCTTCTTAATAGAAAAAAACAATTCAAACATGGTACATACTTCATCCACGCTAGAGTCCAGTTACAATATAAAGATATGTATTGTGTCGGTCTTGTCTCCGGGAAGCGAATAGAAAAAAGGAAAACTTCTCGTTTGAATAGAACCGTAAGTTGTTTTATAAGCCGCGATCACACGAGCATTTTTGGCCCGGAACAAGGGTGCCAAATGGGCCCGGGCCATGCCTGTTTGGCCCGGGCCAAATTTGGCCCGACCAAAAACGTCGGACAAGGCCCGAGCCAAATTTTAGCACCATACATGATTGCGTTTGAATTGCAACTGGTACCGGAAATGATCCACTTCGCTTTGTTCGAGCATTGTTAAGTATCGAGTGAATTATAAGATAAAATCCCACTATTTACCTGTATTTACCACTATTTATCTGTTTTGGAAAAGTTTCGTCACTCTCTCCCTTTATTGGATAAACAAATCATTTTCACGTATGAAAACAAAATTAGTAAGACTTTGGTTAAAAACAATCAATCTATACCTTTGGACTGCGGAGTTTACAAAATTCCTTGTTTTGGCTGTGATAAAATTTACTTTGGAGAAACTGGTCGTGATTTAAAAACTCGAATTTCGGAACACAAAAAGGATATAATTAATCAAAAACCGGCTAGTGGCGTAGCCAATCACGTTTGGAACACTGGTCATCGTTTTAATTTTGATAAAGCCGAAATTATTTATACTTCCAGCAATTACACTAAACGCCATATAGTTGAGTCTGCCCTAATTACTCGTCACTCAGATATTAGTACCAATTTAAATAATGGCTTTTCTCCGCATAATTCCCTTCTTTCTAAGTATATTACTTCATGCCTTGCCAAACACTAATTATTTACTCACTCACCAATTTACTCAATTAACCTGTCCTCCTCTGTATATATACCCCTGTTTTTAGTCTATTTCTCACACCTGACGATGATCTCTAGGGTGAGATCGAAACGTCGTGTCTTTTAAATATTTTAGATTTAATAAATAAATTCTGGTTTTAAAATTCTTTTAATCTGTAAATAGTGGGATTTTATCTTATTATCCGTTCACCACGTTTGAGTGTGGTCATCGTTCTATCGAGTGAATTGTTTGCGCGTGAACGCGCTCTCTAATTAGGCACGGGCCAAATTTGGCCCGAGCCTGATCCGTGTCAATTTGGCCCGGGCCAAATCGTCTCCGTGTGATCGCGGCTATCGTGTTCGAGGACTCGATGATATCAGAGTAACTGAAAACCAGCGAATACGCAGTAGTCGCCATTGTTACGTATAAACACATTATATATACCTGAAAAACCTCGGTACCTTTGTCTGAAAACACAACATCTTGATTTTATAGTACGTCAAGGCCCTACGTTTGACAGCAATGTCACCATCTTCTGTGTTAAAACCGTGGAACTGAGTCCAGTATCTGTGGAACTGCATCCAGACATGTGGGAATTGAATCTTGCGGGACTGAATCAGAACTGTGGAACTGGGTTCAGAGCTGTGGTAATGAGTCCGATAATTGTGGAACTGGACCCAGAACTGTGGAACTGAATCTCGCGGAACTGAATCAGTACTGTGGAACAGTGGAAATGGGTCCAGAGCTGCGGTACCGAATCCGGTAACTGTGGAACTGGGTTCAGAACGGTGGAACGGAGTCAGAACTTTGGATTGTGGAACTGCGGTACTGAGTCCAGTAACTGTGGAACTGGGTCCAGAATTGTGGGAATTGAATATTGTGGAACTGAATCAGAGCTGTGGAATTGTGGAATTGGGTCCAGAGTTGTAGAACTGTATTCAGAACTCTGAAGCAGAACTATGGAGTGTAAAACTCTGCAACTGGGTCCAGAACTGTGGTACCGAGTCCAGTAACTGTGGTACTGAGTCCAGTAACTGTGGAACTGGATCAAGAACTGTGGTATAGGCCTACTTTATCCAGAACTGTGTAAGTGTTTGGGAGGTGGCATGTTTTTCAGTTGCTGATACCCGGCACGTCAGTATAGACGGTACTGTACACATCATCCCCAGTAAGATTATACCTCTAATGAATTATAGAAATCCCCACAAGAGAAGCTATTTGGTTGTCTTTTGTTGTCGGGCGAATTGCTTAGACATCTCCTGATGTGTGCAATGAAAGAGGGCTATTGTGCCGCATCAAAGCCACTCGTAATTGAGGACGCGGAGAAAATTTATGAATTTCTGCAAATTTCAATAAATGCTCGAGAAAATAGGTTTCGCCGACTGTTGAATCAGACGGTGGCAGAGACGCAATCAGAACTCTGAAGGGATTGATGATCGGCGACGGAGGGAAGGAGGGGAACCCGCCCTCGGGGGTTACACACATCGCCGCCTCGTCTGCATCGATTGCCTATAGAGATTTGCATCGATTTCACATGCAAACGCCCCGTTCATCTCTTTCATCCCTTTCGCCCTTCCTCGCCCCATCTCTCTTTCATGATGTCTCAATGACTGAGGTAAGGAAGCAAATATTATATTATATTTCAATTAAGAATTTACTACTCTTCTCTTTTCTCTCTCATTCCTTCCCCCTGCCTGTCAATAGCCCTCCTCACACTCTCATTTATCTATTCTCTCACCTCTCCCTCGCCACTCTCAGTCTCCTCTCTCCACTCCCCTCACTCCTATTCCGCTCTTTCCCTCTCTCTTCTCACTCTCCTTCCCCTCACATTCCCCATTTCTCTCTCTCTCCCCTTCTCTCCCTGTCTCTCCTTTCCCTCCCTCCCTTTCTCCTCTCTCATCCACCTCTCATCTCTTTCTCATCTCTCCTCTCCCGCTCCCTCCTCTCTCTATCTGCCTGACTCTCCTCTCTCTCTCATCCCCCTCTCGTCTCTTTCTCATCTCTCCCCTCTCCCCTCCCTCTCATCTCTCTCCTCTCTCTCCCTGTCTCTCCTCTCTCTCACCCCCTATCCGCTCTTTCTCATTTCTCCCCTCTACCCTCTCTCTCTCCTCTCTCCGTCTCCATATATGTAACTCGGCTAGGGGTTCAGTATCTGTGGGCCTCACTCATATAGTTCCACGCAGTTGAACGTCGACTAGTAATCACCGCGATTCAACTAAACGACAAAAGCCTACAGTTAACTCTCATACACCAAATAATTCTTAATCCAATTGACCGAGTAACCCGTCCATTGTGACCCGTAACCCGTCCATTGTAGGCCAACAATCGCTGGTGATTGGTGGTGAATGTTGCGTCTAATCGTCGAGGATTTCCTCATCACAATGACGTCATTATCAGCTGCCTGAGCTATTTACATATTGACCGACGCACGGTAAAACGAGAGAGAGAGAGAATAACGTCCAGAGATTCCGAACATTCTGTGGCGTTCCGGCTTTAAATCAAAAGCAGTCTTAGATTATGAGAATAGTTGTTAGATTGTTTATAGAACCGTCACAGACTTGTCTTAAATTGTTAGATTGTTCAATGGACCAGAATGAGCTCAGACTGGTCTTAAGTTGTTAGATTTGCTATAGAACCAAAATGAGCCTAGACTGGTCTTAAATTGTTAGATTGGCTATAGAACCATAATGAACTTGGACTGGTCTTAAATTTTAAGATTGGCTGTAGAACCAAATTGAGCTTAGGCCGATCTTAAGTGTTTGGATTGGTTATAGAACTAGAATGAGCTTAGACCGATCTTTAGATTAGATTGTTTATTGAACCAAAATGAGCTTAGACTGGTCTTAAGTTGTTAGATTGGTTATAGAACTAAAATGAGCTTAGACCGATCTTTAGATTAGATTGTTTATAGAACCAAAATGAGCTTAAACCAGTCTAAAATTACTAAGTTGTTAGATTGGTGACCTTAGCGGTCTCTAATATGCAACTGGCCCAGTTTCAATGAAGGACACAAAAAAGTAGTTTAAAATTTACTAAATCTGTGAAAAGACGAATCAATACGATAATCAATAAATATCGATTTTTTTATTGACCAGTTTCTAATTAACATATAATGATTAGAAAAACCATGAAATATGTTCGGCATTTGCTCATGCGCAGTTGACTACGTCAGGCTCGTCCGGAGACAGTCTGTGAAATATAGAGAAAACAGAAATCATGCATTTGATAATCAGGATCTAGGTGAGTTAAGAACCCAGTTTTACAATATTGTGAGTTAAGATTTTACTCAGAGTTTTAACTCATTGAAGATGAATATAGAGTTAACTCTTACTCGCAACTGTGGAACTGGATCCTGAGTTCGGAGTTAACTGTACGTATTTCAGGGGTGGATCTAGGGAAAGGTACGATCCGATGGAAAGGAAGAGCATTTTTCGGACACAGCACAGCTTTGATTTAAAACCGTAAACTCCTGAAATTCAAATTACCTCTCCTTCCTAATTTAGTGTTTCATCTTATCTTTCATAGTCGGCGGTTCAATGATCGTGACTATTTCTTCCGGGTGAGTTTCTTCGACCAATTCAAGAGGAGGTCCCTCTTCGATTACAGTAACGATACCGTCATCCCCCTTCTTGTCATCGCTACGTCCGATATCTTCGTGGATCTCATGATGTTCCTCGTGGTCCAGACCCGGTTCCTCGATCACGATGACAATTCCCTCTTCGTCGTCCCCGTGTATGCCCTCGTCTATGATCATCTCGTCTGCGCCGTACTCGAAGATGTCGTAGTCGTACTCATCCGGGTGCACGTATCCGCGGCAACGTCCTTTCGGAACGGGCATCGGACCGGGCATTGGACCTCGGTATGGACCAGGTTTCGGACCTGGTCGTGGTCCGGGCATTGGGCCGCGGTATGGGCCAGGCATCGGACCAGGGCCGGGCTTAGGACCATATGGACCGGGCATCGGACCGCGTGGGCCAGGGCGTGGGCCAGGGCGCGGACCAGGGCCAGGCATCGGACCCCGTGGACCAGGGCCAGGCATCGGACCACGTGGACCAGGGCCATATTTACCGCCTCCGCCTCCCATTGAGTAACCACCTCCTCCGCCTCCTCCTCCGCCACCCATTGAGTAGCCACCTCCTCCGCCTCCTCCTCCGCCTCCCATTGAGTAACCACCTCCTCCGCCTCCGCCTCCCATTGAGTAACCTCCGCCTCCTCCTCCGCCTCCCATTTTGTAACCACCTCCGTGTCCCATTGGGCCAGGACCATGATCCATGGGTCCAGGTCCACCGGGGCCATGCATCATTGGGCCAGGACCATGATCCATGGGTCCAGGTCCACCGGGGCCATGCATCATTGGGCCAGGACCATGATCCATGGGTCCAGGTCCACCGGGACCATGCATCATTGGGCCAGGACCATGATCCATGGGTCCAGGTCCACCGGGACCATGCATCATCGGACCACCATGTCCTCCCATATCACCATGCATCGGACCACCATGTCCTCCCATGTCACCATGCATCATTGGACCACCATGTCCTCCCATATCACCATGCATCATCGGACCACCATGTCCTCCCATATCACCATGCATCGGACCACCATGTCCTCCCATGTCACCATGCATCATCGGACCCCCATGTCCCCCGGGAGGTCCAAAGTCTATGAAATATAAAGAGTTTGTTGACATATAAACGACCTTCATGTTTTATGCAAATATCTATGAATAAGTTAATTCTATGAATATTACTTAGAATACACGCTTCGGGCCATACCACAGCTGGGGAAATATATGAGACCTTGAATCTGGATTTCAATTGTCGATGATTTTCTCAAGACACAAAAACATTGCTACATGCGGGATTCGAACCCGCGAGCTTCGGATTCTACTTACTGCTTGAATGAGCTATTCCTATAACAACAGCCAATAACGCTAATAACTTCATCTTGATTATCTTTCACTGAAAATAACCGCGAAATAGAACAATTATTCGAAATTCTTTTTGAAATTCCGATATCATTTAAACATTTTAGATCAGCTCTTGAAATTTATCTTTTTATTCAAGCCTATAGTTCTAGGTATACTTTTACTATGTCCCAGTAGCTATATATGTCATAGAAGTATTCTTAGAGCAGTATTTAACCGAATAAGGCACCAAATATTGTAGATTACAATAATTATAATGTTTAATATAACGAAAATTGAAGCAAAAAATCACGTAGGCTCTATTTTAAGCCGAACGAACTCCGAAAGCAGTCGTCTTTTCAAAAGCGTTCGTCCGAAAATTAACTCACAATTAGAACGCTAGATATTGTTTTCAATTGGAAGAGTTTTGAAATTGACTCGCAGTATATTTATTTGAAATAAATCTAACTGTTGAATATCACAGTTATTTATACTATTTCTATTGTTACACCATTTTCTAGAGCGATGTTTTATCAATAGAAACAACCGTATCACTTATTGATTTTGTGAACGCATCGTTTTTCAAAAGCGCAAAAGAAATGGATCGATTTACATTATTCAATTAGATAACCCAAACCTTATTCACATTATTCATATTATTCTAGAATTTCTATTAAAGCATATCCATATGTATATAGATATTGCTGTATATATTTTGCAAAATAAGAATGCTGAATAGACTACGATTTAAATGAACTGATAATGAAAGAAGTTTTGAAAGCTACTCATTCAAAATGATCGGTTTGAAATAACTTGAATATCGCAGGTATGAACACTTTTTCCTGGAGCTATGTTTTCGTCGATAGAAACGACTGTATCCTATAATGAATCGGGAACGAATTTTATGTGCATCCTTTCTTTTTCAAAAGTCCAAATGAAGCAAATCAATTTACATCATTCAATCAAATCGTCCGATGCTAATTCAATATTCGTTCATTATTCTACGATTTTTTATTCAAATCTATTGCTTGATGCTCTACAGAATCAGCTAGAAAAAAAAAACTAGAATATTTATTACCAAAATCGGATTGTGTGGATGTTAATCTTTTATGCAAAGTGCAGATGAAACGAATTATAATCTACATTATGCAACCATATTTCCTAAACCTGGTGCAATATTGTTTGTTAAGTTTTTCTACGGAGTCCGTAAGATCAAATCATAGACATTGACGAAAGACGCCGTGTTGCAAAGATTCGGTATCCCTGAAGATGACCATCAGCATAAAGTCGAAACATTGAAATAAACTATTAGCATATAGATAACAAATATTATTCCTTGAGCTAAAATGAAAGAACGTTCGAAATATTTCTTTGAGCTAACAGTTTATCCATTCAACTTTTCGACTATATCCTAACAGTTATCTTCAGGAGAACAGGAGAATGCATAAGTATCACTGAAGATGACTTTAAGGATATAGTCGAAAAGTTGAAATAAACTACTAGCTCCACTAACATTTCAGACTATGCTTTTTCCATTCTTATAATGGGATGATCATATTTCGTTTTAGTCGTTTTCAACCCCAATTCCTCTTAACGCTCGAATACTTACGGACTTTTTTAATAGAAGGTCCTTTCACCGTGGCCGTTCGAGTAGGTTTTGTACCCGCGGCGACGCGAGTCAATTTAAATAGATGACACGCCCGCAGCACATGCCCGAAACCGATCCATCTCGCAGACAACACCCGGGCGTGCGATGAATGATTTCTATCATCTATTCTATTGTTTTAGATGAACGCGCAGCGCTACGTGTCGCAGCCCCGCGACAACACCTGCGAATCCGTCCTTTATACTGCAAAACATCGCGCCCACTGGAAATACGTTTTCAAAGATATCATACGCCAACGACTTGTGAAGATGGCACACCTTACTCCGTATGTCGTCAGCCTCGACTACCAAAGACGGTGTTACGCTATAAAGGATACTATTTTTTGCAGTAAATCATCTTACTATTACGTCCATAGTCCTCATTCTGGCCTCCGCATAACGAGGCAGATTTATGCAAAATATCAGAATTTCTCGTGTCTTTATCTTTGAGTAAAACGTAGTCGAATATTCCCCTTGGGCCCAATCCCCATTTGTAAATAGTCGAGGCTATTCACGGTAAAAAGGTGCCCCTCAAAAAAGCTCGACACGGCCTGGTCTTGACATTTCACGTTTCTTTTAAATTCAGCCACACTTTCCTCCGTTTCGGTTCAGTCATGATGCACTTGCGTAATGGAAACTATGGTCAAAGAGTGTGCAGTAGTAGTAACATAGGGCCTAATACGACTCAAAAACAGCGATAGAATCGCTTGTGGAAGAGTATTATTGATTATTCCTTGAACGAGTTTAAAATGTTCTAAGTTTTAATCATGTTCATCGAATTTTAGTATTTTATATTTCCGAAAAAATGGGAGATGAATGCGTATGAATTTAGCACCACCTGATGCTCGAGCAGCTTTTTCTGTACCGGTAATCTATTGATGGTTTCCACCAGTGTTTTTAGATATTAGTGGGCTATGGCGGGCGATAACCACCAAAATATAGCATTACTTTGAAAGATAGTGAAAAAATGATGAAAAGATAGTGAGAAGATGATGAAAAGATTGTGAATAATGAAAAGATGATAAAAAGATGAAACGGTGGAAAGGTGAAACAATGAAAAGGTTAAACGATGATAAGGTGAAACGATGAACACTTGTGAAAAGGCAGTAGGTAAAATGTGTATTTGTATAACTGAAGTACTGAAATAAAGAAGACGCTTGAACCAGTTCGGTAAAAGAGAATTTGACGCTTTTCAGTAAATGAATATACGTGTTCAGTTTCGAGCACACTGCTTTTATGCGTTCGTCAGATGTTAGTTCATTATCAACAATGCGGCTTCAAAAATTATGTGAACGCACTAATTCGATGTCGGTGTTTCCAAACGTTACAAAGTTAAAAAGGATCCTTTGGGTTTTGTATAAAGTTCCACCGTTTTTCTTTTATATTTACGGTCAATTTAATCTAACTGAACCAATCATTGACGATTATGTTGTTCTTCATAAATGTTGACATAACATTCGAATTTTCTACCGTTATACTTAGTGTTGTGTCATCGGCCAACTGAATACTGATCCCTTAAAAAATTTTCGATTTCGACCGATGTCATATGAATATATCAAAACAAAAGCGGTCCTAGGACAGACCCTGGGGAAATCCGTATTCTATGTAATTAATTTCAGAACAAATATTATTATAACTTCCAAACATGTTTGCGATTTTTTAGATAAGATTTCAACCAGACGAAAGTGACCCCACGATCCCATAATGTTGATGTTTGTTCGGTAAGTCCAGCACTAACCCAGAGCCACCATTGATCTGAAGGCGTTATCAGGCGAACGTGCATTTGGTACATTTGCACATACTGTTGAATTCTCTCCCCCACTCCCTCCGTTGACTCGCTCACAGCATTCACAAGACAACTCAAGACAGCTCATTTCTTTTTCATGAGAGCGCCTGACAACAATGCCAGTAATTTACAAGATGCCGGAATTATCCTTATCCTGGTTTCGTATCCAAGAATCTACCAGAGTGGTAAACATTTCCTTTTTACGTACGTAAGATTAACAGCCCGATGATCTTAATTCATGCTGAAATATTGATAATGTATTTTTGGAAAATTAGGTTGTACGATGAATCTGTTGCGTGGCTCGTCGCTAACTCCAGAACCGAAGAGGCGATCATAATCTCGAGGAAAGCAGCGAAATCTAACAAACGTTCATTTTCTCCGGGCGACATTTTTTTCTATAAGAAAAACCACAGTTGAAACAACTTTGGAGTTCTCCAAGAAACAACTAAACGAAGCACATGTATGCAGTAACTCAATACCTATTTACTAAAAAGAATAATCATTTATTCAAAGATCAAATCTGTTAATTTCAGATGAAAGCTCAGTTGTCGACAGAGTTAAACTGGTGTCTGGAAATTTGCTAGGCTGCACAAAGGGTATGAGTGAAGATTCTGACGATGAAACGATGGGAATTTTAGAAGTATTCCTCATAATTTTACCTCAGTAGAAGAATAAGTGCTAGGTATCAAAACAACGGTTGCAACGGTTTTTTCGGCGTCAAAAACAGGAGACAGACAATGACTATAGGCGCCAGACGCTGTAAAAATCAGACGAACCATGTACAGGTAAAAATAAAACACGATGAAACACGGTGCAGATAGGCGATTTTAGAAAATGTAAAAATTCTAAATGTCCTGCAATTAGCATTGATTGAATTCACATTAGTCTTAGAACTGCACATCCAAAATTTCCTTTAAAAAACTATTTCGGGTCATGGTATTATCTGATAGTGGTTTCAAGAGGCTATAACTGAGGCTATCGATTTATCAACGTCGGCCTTTCCCTTCCCTATAATCATGAAATTTTGATGTCTAAACTTACAATTCAACCAGGGTTTAACACTTCTAAATTACTATTCACACCGATAGGTGTTGTTCATCAAGTGAATAATAACATGGAATGAATTCCACAGCAACGAGTTACAAGTTATCTCTGCGATAAATGAGTTCATTTTCTATGTAGTGAAACTATGAGTCAAACAATGACTGAAATCTGAACTCGATTCTGTGGATGAATTGATCCAGGTGATTTAAATGATGAGCCCCTTCGGCCGGTGGACGAGTTGTTGGAGATCGAATGTAACAGAAGAGTTCAAGACGAGTTTATCAGTTTCACTGAACGGCAGTAGACAACAGCGATTGCAAACGCGTATGCCGCACTAGTAGGCCTATCTACACTCTTAGAACAAAGGGAGCAAGAACCTTAAGGGGTTCTTGGGCTTGCCACCCAGGGAGAACCTTTTTTGTAGGGTTCCTTGAAGAACCCCTGGTAAAGGTTCTTTGAAGAACCATTTCGTATAAAGGGTACTTGTAAGAACCCCTTTCAATATTATCAAATGGTTCTTGACAGGGTTCTTGGGGGGAACCATTTTAGGTATTTTTAGGGTTCCTCATTTTTTGATTACTCAAGCTGTTCATGATTTGTCCATCCTCTGATATGTTTGACTGCTCCCTTAATCCTCGTGTGGATAAAAAAAACTGATGAAAAGAATCGCGTAAAATTGATATCATATAAACTTTTTTATTATAAAATCTCATGAATTAAAATATGAATGAAACACACTAAATGATACAAAAATAGTTTCACTAAATTGGTTACAAATGTACAATAAGATTGAAAGATGGCGAACTTATTTCAGTTGCGCTAATCGCTTGGTATCTTAAATCGGTTGGGAGTTTTTCCACATTAAGTCAAAAACATAATGTTTTGAGAATATCAATGTGTTTTAGAAATTAGTGGAATATGATATAAGATGATATGTTAAACGTATAATAGGCCGACTTGAGGCAGGCCACTCCGCTTATTGAGAATCTATCCACTTTCAGTAAGCCATCTTCTTAAATAAGTTTGTCTCAACGCGCTGCCACCTTCGCAACCTTTCAACCGCAGCACCCGTTTGAAATACAAATAATATTGAGAATTTATGGTGTAACAAAATCGATTATGTTTTGCAATAATGCACACTCTGCGAGTAAATCTTAACACGTTATAATATTACATGCATAAGTTCCAAATACATTTGTCAATAGAAAAGACAAACGAAGTTAACAGTGGGATTTGATTCAGAATACGAACCTTTTTAACGGTTTTCAATTCTTTCGCATCCTCTCTCAAATTCCCTGGTAATACGTGAAGCTCTGCTGTTCTCATCACATCTGAAATAGTGAATATGATTATCTTCTATCAAAATACAGTCACACAGTAAAGGCCATGAATCAAGATATACTGACCTGTTTCTGCAATTTCGCTACTTTGAAGCGACACGATTGCCAAATGTACAGACTTTGTATATTTGTTTAATTTTCTTCCGCCATAGGTCCGAGATTGGAAAAGATTATAAAAAGCTTACCACCAACGATTAGGTAACTAACTATTCGCGATGGTGATATCGACGCCAGGCCAACACTGACTCTGGTCGCTGGGGCTTCATTGGACTATTCGCCACTGATCTGAAGTGATTAGGCCGACGTGTTGAAACATTTGCACCCATACTGTTGAATTCTCTACCCCACTCCCTCCGTTGAACTCTCTCCCAATATACAATAAGACCTCAAGAGTATTTCAGTTTTTGGAGAGCACCTTTAATAACATTCTACTATTTACAACACGACAAATGAACGAATAAACCTTATTCTGGTTTCGTATCCACCGGAGTGGTAAACAATAATTCCGTAAGATTAACATCCCGATGATCTTAATTCGTTCTGAAATGTTGATAATGTCTTTTTGTAAATTAGGTTGTACGATGAGTCTGTGGCGTGGCTCGTCGCTAATTCCAGAACCGAAGAGGCGATCAGAATTTTGAGAAAAGCAGCGAAATTTAACAAACGTTCACTTTCTCCGGGCGCCATTTTTGCTAAAGAAAAACCACAGAAACAGCTAAACGAAGCACATGTACGAAGTAACTCAAATATGCTAGGCTGCACAAAGGGTAGTGAAGATTCTGATAATGAAACGATTGGAATTTTAGAAATATTCAAACATCCTAAACTGCGTCTATACACGATACTAGAAGCTATTATCTGGTGCGTATTACACATATTAATTAGTCCGGTAGCTAATTTAGTTTGGATTTCAAGATGTTTCTTGTTACTAGGTGTTGTACGAGTCTCATTTATTACGGGTTGACATTGAGTACGACCGTAATGGCTGGAGGTCGATTTGCGAATTATTTCCTGGCCGCAGCTATTGAACTGCCAAGTTATCTTGTTATGCACATTTCTCTCCAGTAGTAAGTTTGAATCGGCGGATAGCAGCATAAAGATTCGCGATTGAATTATATCAATACTGTGATCAGTGTATATTTCAGTATTGGAAGACAGATTTCTCTAGTAGGACTAAATGCTATAACCGGTTTAGTGTTGATAGCTGCGACGTTCTGTCCTGAAATGATCGGTACGGTACTATCTATATCCATACCAGTGAACTTTACCCGACTAACTTCAGGTGAGATTTTACACTAAAAATTTTAGAGAGAAGATCCAAAATGTTCTAGTTATTAATCAGATGTATATTTCACAGAAACCGCACCGTGGGTATTACTTCGGCGTTTGCCCGAATAGGCAATATGACAGCACCATTCGCCGCTCATTTGGTAGGCCTTTGAAAAATCTTTTACATTTTCAATCCTATAACTTGTTTATTCAAAATTTCCAGCTAAGGATTGATTTGTTTCAGGCTCAATTTATATATTGGTTGCCGGGCGTGATTATCGAGTGTATTGGACTGGTTACCGCATTACTCGTGTTACCCTTACCGGAAACTAGAGATGTACCGATGCCCCAAACTATCAGCGATGTCGACCTGAAAACAACGCGATCAGTCAAACTATCATTACGAATGAACTGCAACTAATGAGTTAAAGGCAATCCATCAAAACACGCGTCGATAACTTCCCAAATAAAACTTGAAAATTAATACAGCCTGTTGGAGCTAAAACAGAGAATAAACTAAACACTAGAAAATAGGTCGTACATTACATTGTTGCCATTTTATTCGACTAGATTTTCAATTCCTTGAAGACTTAGTGAAATATCAGACACAATAATCTTAATTAGGACAACATTTTCCCATAAAAGAACGACAACAACTTTGGTTAAAACTCCAGAACCAATATGTACCTGCTCTCCCTCTGCAAGTGCACGATATACCTCGCTCTTCAATCTGAATTTCTGTAAATAGATTAAACGCCACTTTGATTAAACTTGTAAATTAGAATAAAATTCACGGGTTGTTAAAAACCAAATTCGATACCTTCAGATGCCGCGATAGCTCCAACGACCATAAACAAGGCCAACGCGATGAACAGGGTTTTGGTAAACATTCTGAAATTGAATCAGAAATGTCCATAATTTCTCTGCTGAGTTACTACTACGACAATGAAATAGTTTGTATAGTTTTTCTATTCAATCCTTTAAGTTATCAGAATTTGATCCTGATTTTGAATTTGATTAATCGTGATCACAATTCATGTTAGTAATAGGGTATACGTCTTTCTATACCAGAGGTCGAGAGGTCGAGCTCATAAAAATGAAAATTGATTATAGATTCTCACACGCTCGAATTTATCTTTATTTTTACTCACTCGCCCCCTCAACCTCTGATATGAAAAGACATACCCTATTACTCTAATAATTTCATATATATGAACATTATATAAATGAATATCATATATATGAAAATCAATTTTAATAACAAATATGTAAAATAAATGGTAGAATTAGAAGAATTAAAAAGTAACAAGTGATTAACGATTTGATGAAAATTTTGATTAAAAAAATTACTTATAAATGAGAGATACTACATCTCAAAGATATTGATTTACATGAAAAATATTTTACAATTAAACGTTTTATTCCTATTAAAGATTTGATTAAAACTGCACGTTTTCGTTTTCAAATGAATAATATTACTGAATTGAATTTTAAAAATCATTATCTAATGATAGAGTTATCGAATGAAAAAGATAACATCTTATTCAATACAATAATTCCAAAATTCACAACATTTGATGAAATAGATAAACATTTAATAATTACTGATGAAAAACAATCACTTTTAAATAATGAAAATTCGGATAAATCATTATTTATACACTTACGTTATTGCCCTTTCAGAGAATGTTATGTTATGTTTTTCAGATTACAAGAAAAAAGGTTTATCCCAGACATTCCAAATGAAAAATCGTTTAAAGATGTGGGAATTCAATGTAACTTAGACAATAAAATTGTTACACCTAAAAAGAAATATGAACCTAATGAAAAAGCGTTATGTAATTGTGGAAAAAATTATACTCGAAGCAATAAATCACATGATTCATCCTCTGGTATGAAAAGACATATACCCTATTACTCATCTTGTTCGTTGCCACTGGTGCTAAATATGTCCCGGCGTGCCTGCTTGGCACGGGGACGGGACACATTTTCGGCCAAACCGATCGTAGTGATTTACGTGTGACCGTGTGTCTCGTATCGGCAATCAAACCCGGACCAAGACCAGGTCCGAACCAGTTTGACCCGCCCGGACCAATTCTTCTAAGCATGGTCGCAGCCTCCCACATTCCATCGTTCTCTAGTCGATTGTACGCGCAGTGGTCAGCATTTTATACATCTCGGAAACATCTTAAAATTGGTAGTTTCTACTTTTTACCCCATTCTTTACCTCGTATCATGAAACTGCTTGATCGACGATGAGTTTTTTTACCTTGTTACCGGTAGCTTATGGTCTTACCTGAGTTTTTAGCTTCAGAACAATTCCCTACCAAAATAAATCGATCGGTTTTATACATTCTACTGCAGTATTTCGTAAGCGGCTTTCAAAATTGAACATTTATCAAGTAATTTTTTCGTGCCTCATTTGAAATGTGAACATGTATATTCTCATTTTATGACTCGAGTGTTTATCTGAATATCATGAATGAATTATTTTTACGATTTGTTGAGGTGAAGAACAATAATGACAAATATTGGCAACAACGTTTTGAACACATTGGATTTCAAGTCTATTTCAGGATGCTGAATACAGAGGAGACGCGGGAATCTTCTAGGTTCGAACCCTTTCTCACTGGTTTTGATGGGGGCATAAACAACAGAAACGCTGAATATCCTGAATAAAATCTGATATGGCGACAAGACGCTGTAACAAGAAAACTGACTAGTTTTGATGCCTACACACATATTGCTTAATACTGTCGACAATAAAAAGGTGATATTAATCAGATACATATCAAGGATCATTCAAGTCATTTTAGATTTGAATATATTAATAATTGAATTGAATAAACCGCCAACCAGTCTAACCCCGATATATTGATGACGTAGCACACATCCTCACAGAATAAATCATCACAATTTATCAAAAATAAAATAAGATTTATGGAATATGTTTAGTTGAAAAATAAATGCCAAAATTCGCAATCAATTGTCATTTTGAAAACACCAATATTGATGACGTAGTGCACATCGACTCACACAGAACACTTCATATAACCAGGGAGGTGGGAGTCACTCCCACCTCTGTATAATGCATACATGTACTAGGTATCCTGGTTGTCGATAATTCGTGAAGACCTAGCCCTTGTGGACATAGAACTTGATCTTAAGTTGACGCCAAGCGAAACGCTAACTTTCCTGGAGGAACTTACTGTAGACCGCGATAATTGGGGTCCCTTGTACATCACATCGTGATGCAGCGGTGTTGGTGATGTCATAGAAGAAGTACTTTTGTCTGTCACACCTACTCTCCGTGCGACGTTTTGGTCCGTAATTTCGTTAATAATCGGTTTATCTACCTTTATTATGCATGAATTTGTTCAGTAAGGAATTTGCATTCAGAAATAAATCATGAACTGGCAGAAATTTGTTTGTGTTTTCTTCTATCAGCGATAGTTTACTCAGCATACGCTCGCGTAATGCTGAAAAATCCGCTCCGCGGACGGTCGGAAACGTTACAGTGACGTCATCACCTGCTCATTAGCATATCAAAATACAGTAGGTGGCGCCACGTGACGGGCCATAAAAGCCGTTTTTCAGCATTACGCGAGCGTATGCTAGGTAAACTATCGCTGATAGAAGAAAACGCAAACAAATTTCTGCCAGTTCATGATTTATGTCTGAATGCAAATTCCTTACTGAACAAATTGATGCATAATATTTACAGATCAACCGATTATTAACGAAATTACGGACCAAAACGTCGCACGAAGAGCATGTGTGACAGACAGTAGGCATCAAAAGAAAACATAATTGTAACGGTTTTTAAGGCGTCAAAAATAGGAGACAGACAATGACTATAGGCGCCAGAGGCTGTAAAAATCAGATGAATCATGTATAGGTGAAAATAAAACACGGTGAAACACATGTCGCGTTAAGCCTCGATGCAGACAGGCTTTATTTTGGCGACTGAGAAATCGCTTGAAAATCGCGCTTACTCGGATTCATGCGACTATAAAACTACTCTCGGTTTTAGTCGCGAGCAACCTGTTACCATTAAACTAAACTAAAATTGATGCCGGGTGCACTCAGTGCATGGGTGAATAAGTATGATGGTATCCGAAATGACAACTTCCAGTCACAATTCGTCGATGTCAAGCCAATCTCAATACAATAAATCAATTCCTTTCCATCAGATGTTGACAGAAGCCTAGACGAACCTTTTTTGGATCCGTTATAGTTTATGGTCAGCACTATGCACAATAAAACATGCATTCATACAAGATTTGTGCAAATTACCTCAGTACCGACAGACGCCGAAACTGCAATCGATATAGATTTGTTAAGCCGGGCGTAGGTCGGCCTTGCGATGCGATGCGATCGTCGCGTTGTGTCGCAAGTTGGGGCATAAGTCGATTGCACGCGATTATCGGCGACTGTGTGCGCCTAGTTGCGATCGTCGCTGGCGGTCGCAGTGAATTGCGTCGCAATGAGTCGCAAGCCGTCGCAAGGCCGACCTACGCCCGCCTTTAGTTTCATCACTATGATTAGAAAATGTGTACATGTTCTACATTCTGCGACGCGACGTGACAGTCGCATCCGACCTACGCGCTCTTGCGACTGGGATTTGACGCGATTCGAACCAACGATGTAGGATTCGCACCCACTATGGTAATGAGATGCGTTTTGGAATAATTTTTGATCGATTCGAAAAATTTCTTATCGTGAACTAAATCTCTTCCATTTGCATTCAGTTTGGTGCTAATTTTAGTTACCACGTGACAACCAGAATCGCGGATCGCGTCGCTTCGACCTACGCGCAGGCGGCACAAACTAGTCGCACACGGTTGCTGATAATCGCATCGCAACCGACTTACGCCCCCCCCCCGACCCCTTGCGACGTTGGTATCCTGCGGTCAATAAACAATTTTGAAACAGGCATATTAGGCCTATCCCAATCTGTATAGGCCTGCCTATCACCAGTAGTATGCACATGGTAAAAGATCATGATAGCACAGGGACTTATTGCATAGAATTATTCTATGCAGTGAGTGAGTCGTGAGAATGATGTATATCATATATCCTTCTGGACGATTGATTTCTGTATAAGTCCTGTTTCGTCATGGGATGTTCCTCAAATGCAAATGAATTGAAAAAATAAACGTTAAATTAGTCACGAATTTTCTACATGAGTCTTAAGTTTTTTGATTGCATACGTTTTCTGTGGGTTGGAAGCATTCAATGATTAGGCCAACATTGCTATGAAGTGATGAGCATTAAATCAAATTTTCAGATCTGATTATGAAAAATTGATTCAGATTCTGCCGTATTCGTGATGGAAAATGTCAGAAAAAAAAGATAGCCAGAAAGCACTCAGAATACACCTTCGAGTACTTTAAATGAAAAAAAATTCTGGGGGGGGGCGCTCGCGGCATTCCGTGTATTTTGTTCCACTTTAGGTCACCGGTCACCACACCTGACTGGTTACCAGTCACCACACTGACAGGACAAACTTATAAACTCCATCACTCTCTATGCAATCATCTAATGATTAGCATGCTCGGCTGGTATGCTCTTAGTCGCGCGTTCGAGTCCTGCTAGGTTTAGAGTTACGGCTAGGTTTAGTGACGAGCGCCTGGATTGTGGACACACCTACGGTTTTGGTAATCGGACCCGTTTTTGGACGAATTGTCGCTGTATTAGACTGATGAAAACCGTATTCAACTTTTTCCGACGTTTATTTCTGACTGAATAAACACAAGCTATATGGCTGTCTGGGTTGTCGGACCCGTTTTTGGACGAATTGTCACTATATAAAACTGTTGAAAACCTTATTCAAATTATTTTGCACATTTTTCCGACGTTTATTTTTGACAGACAAAACACAAGCTATGGTTGTCTGGGTTGTTGGACCTGTTTTTGGACGAAAAATTGTCATTTATTTGGATGCCTGCCAATGTCTCTTTACTAGTACTGCACAATTTCAAACATTTATTTGACAGGAGAAAATTCAAAGGACCACCCCCCCCCCACCTCCTTTATAGTCGCTACATTCCCTTCCCCGAACATTTAGTGCAGACATTAAAAGTATGAATAACAATTTCAAATCCCTGAATGACAGTTCCCGTGGGGGCTTGAGAATACCTTAGTCTATAAAGGGGGCCCTTCTTATTATCAGGACCTATTCTAGGTAATAGGGCTTTGTAGGGGATAATAGGGGGTTTACTGAAATATCACGACCTGTTTTTCATAATTTCGTTGTTCAATCATCCGTATAACTTATTACGCAACATTCAAAAAGTATTGTTCACTCAGACACGATGAAAACGTCCTATGATGAATGATTTTCTTTGAATCTTTTAGAGATCGATTGAGCATTTATTTAAATCTATCGTCGTCTATCGTTCTTTTTTCCGGTTTTGTTGTTGTAACTAAGAGTCATATTTGCTGACATAGTAATGCGTGAATTTTCGATCATTTTAGTGTCAACCGTTCTGCAAACAAGATGCGTTAAAATGAAGATCTACCAAACTATCTGCCTGCTGGCTTTTTGTCTGTCAAGTGAGTATATTAGAAAATATTGAGTGATTAGAATTTGCATGGGCCACAGTAAAAACTCCTAAAGACTATCTTTTTTTACATCGATTTTGTTGGGATATTCCGCTTAATAAATTCGACATAAGACCAGTGAAACTGTGCGCGTGCAGTCTGAATAAACCATCATTTTACACTCAATTGAAGCATTCCTAAAAAGTAAAAAGATCAGCCATTTTTTTTTTAAATACGGTGTAAATGGATATAAAAACGACGGTTTACTTAGACTGCATTAGGTTCTTTGGTCGTATCAGGACCAATTTGAGATATGTGTTCAAAAGTTTAAGATAAATATCTCCAAAAAATCGATATCAGACAAAACAAAATAGACTTTTAGCCTGGCAGTCTGGGGGCCAGTTGCTTGGAACAGGTAGTTGCTAACTCCCTCGAGTGGTTAGAGTTTACCAGTGGATAACTGACATAGCATAGTGATATGAAAAATGCACAGGTTGTGTGGCGATCGATTCAATGTTTAACAAATTTTTTCAAAAAACGTAATATGCACCAGAAAATCCGTCCATTTTGCTCCGGGTCAAATTTTAGTCAAATTCGATGAATTATTGGAATTGTTCCAAACTAATTCCTTCTACGTATACGATACATTCGATTTTTTACTCCGTTAGATACTTTTAGTCGATCTCTGGGCTGCGACGGATCGATCATGTGTTTGTAATGGGCTTAAAATAAGGACCAAATGGGGTACCCGCAGTGCTACTGTGGCAATCGAAGATTCCACGTATGGCAGGCGAGGATCCGCCAGGTTCGCTAGTAGATAGTTGGTCGTCCGCGTTCAATTTCTTCTACATTGCGATGAAATCTGAATGAACTTTTCGCTTAAATGAATTGGTTATTCATTAACCTACACAGATATCCGAGTGAAGGAATGAAAGTATTGTAAATGTGGTGGGTCCTGCGATAATATATGGATACGGGAGTCTAAAAATCCAGCTCAAAGTTCATTGCAAATGAACTAGATTTTACACCGGGCGAACTATTGCTCGTCACGCCATCTGGTGGGATAGCTGGTTGTTCGGGTACCCCATTTATCTCGCATTTCGAAATCTTTCTTAAAATGTATTTATTTCTTTCGCAGTTGCGGTAGCACCGAGTTGTTTCATACGATTGTTGAGTTCAGTAGTGACAGCGGTTTAACTAAAAACACCGTTGTCACAATAGCACCTTCTGGATGAAGCGGCGTCACAAGCAGTTTAGAATCGATGATATGTCATCAGAATACTTACACTGCGATCCAGCTGAGATAGACAATCGTAGCAATCTCTGGCATCAGGTTCGAATACCTGGCGGTGGAGGATGACCCACAGGAAAAAAATCGACATAATTTTGCTTTGTATAATTTTGCTTTTTAATCTGGCTTTTTAAACATGTTCATAGTTCGTCAATAAATGAAATAGAATCTTACCTCGAAATTATATATGTATCTATCATATTTGTGATACGCAATATATATGTAGTGATAATGATGACCTTTTTAGAAGTCACTCTCGCCTTGCTTGGCTGACAGCTGGTGAGCGGTTCGGGTTGGTTGGAAAATTTTCCACATGAACCTGAACAAAAATATCCGATTATATACTTCGATTAGAACAAGATATTCTGTAAATTCGACCGCCGATCACGCAACTGCATACCCACTTCGATTTCCGATTTCTAAATCAATCCCTGTTTCGATACCGGCAGGTGTGACTGGTAGTAGGGTTTATACGGGTCACAACGAATATAAGCAACACACCATCCAAATAACTCAGAAAAAGACAGCCATCCCTAATTTTAAGGTCATAACGTTGAAAATGTACTAATTCTAACTGTAGACTCTAAATTAGCCAAGAACTGTGCAACAGGGTCCTTGCGCAGTCATTGGATCTAAGACCAGCCTATCACCACCTTCGCTTTATAGCCAATCTTACGACTAAAGAGACCAGTCTTAAGATTTAAGACCACTTTTTTATTCAAGTCACGACAGAAGTACTTTGTCCTGATATCTTTTTATAATTTCACTCAAATAGATGTATACAGTAACACCTAACACCGAGTTCCATTCACAAATAGATGATAAATTCAATTAATTTTATGGTTCACCATGCACCTTTTTACCTGAATCATTTGCTCAAACGCTATTTTGTATCCATTCTACGTTATACAAGCTCTTTATCTTCTTTATAGTAATAAATTCATTTCTGCAACGTATATCTATTTACGTTTTTTGAAAGGTATCACGACTAAACGACGGACGAGTGGGTGACTGGACAACTGGGTGACTGGTCGACTGAACGACTGGTCGACTGAACGACTGGACGACTGGTCGTCTGGACGACTGGGTGACTGGTCGACTGAACGACTGGATGACTGAACGACTAGACAACTGGGTGACTGGACGATTGGGTGACTGGACAACTGGTCGACTGAACGAATGAACGACTGGGTGACTGGTCGACTTGGTGACTGGTCGAATGGACGACTGGCTGACTGGACGACTAGACAACTGGGTGACTGGACGACTGGGTGACTGGTCGACTGACCGACTGGTCGCCTGGACGACTAGAAAACTGGGTGACTGGTCGACTGAACGACTGGTCGAATGGACGACTGGGCGACTGGACAACTGGGTGACTGGTCGACTGTATGACTTTGTGACTTGGTGACTGGTCGACTGAACGATTGGACGACTGGGTGACTGGTCGACTGACCGAATGGTCGCCTGGGTGACTAGACAACTGGGTGACTGGTCGACTGGGTGACTGGTCGACTGAACGACTGGTCGAATAGATGACTGGGTGACTGGACAACTGGGTGACTGGTCGACTGAACGACTGGACGACTGGTCGTCTGGACGACTGGGTGACTGGTCGACTGAACGACTCAGTGGATGATTGGACGACTGGGTGACTGGACGACTGGTAGATTGGACGACTGAACGACTGGATGACTGAACGTGCCGGTGGTGGTGGTTTTGGCGGCAGCGACGATGCCGACGATGATGACACACCCTCATTGGATGGTTTGTCACGCCGTAACTGATATTTATGGCTGGATCATTTGAATGGCTGGATCATCAGAGCCATCGGTAGGGTAGGGTTATGTCATCAGACGCCTCTGCAAAACAAATGAGACGGGGGTTAAGAGCACCATCGTTCGAGGTGCCGCAAAAACAGAACGCATCCAATTTCGCAATATAGCGTAGCTACGTAATTCATCTTAAACGTTAGCGTACTGTTACCTTATATTTTCTTCAGTGCATACTTAGTAAGACCTATCAATCTTTTCAATATCTTTCCTGTCCAATGAGCTCGCGTAATCTATAAACTTCCGTTCCACACACGACGACGGTTTAAAAGAAACGGTCGAACTTCAGCATTTCCTGGGCAAGGAAGGAGCGACAACGTGCGCAAAATCTGCGAAAACAACGAAGAAAATCATCATTTATAAAATTTCAATATGTACCAGTTACTGTTAAGCATGACCACCTTTAATCATAGGTTATGTTTATCGCTAACCATAATGACACAGAACCCGGAATAACGGAATAAGTGATATATAGAAGATGTACTAACACGTATCTAAAATAGCCAAAGTGCAAAAAGCATATGCTCTGGAAAAAGAAACGCACGTTCGTTTCTTCGCCCGTTTCTGCGCGGTAATTTTCGTTTCTTCGCCGGTCGAAGAACCGGACGAAGAAACGTAGCAATATTTTTTGCATGGCGTATTAGACGGAATTCTTTTTTCTTTACTGTGGAATTCACACTCTTTCAAGAATTTTTCGCTATACAATCGCATTAATACCAAATTCTAAGTCATCAAGATGATGCCTTATGAACGTTCAGACGAGCCAAACTAGAATCTTTGTGCACGTGAACTGGATGTTTACATTCAAAACTAAGATCTGTGCTCTGGATGCGACCTTTTCATTTCATCAAACCTTAAGAGTCTAGAAATAATCGAAGTTGACTCATTATAGGGAGTTCCTCGTTCGAAATATCTTTCAAGCGATCGATAACTTCAGCGTTGAATCAGTTGTAGATCACAATATCCGTTATAAAATAATCAGAATAAAATCCCCCAATAAATGAATGGATATCTTAAGAGTTTATTTGATTTATTAGAAATATTTCGGGTGGTCGCTACCACACGCATTCTTCAGTCTAAAATGACTTACCAATAAAATACACAGCTGGTATACGTATATGTATGAAATGAGATACACTGGGGCCAGATTTTTAGCGTGTAACCACTAGGGATATCGTATGGGAACTCATAGACTCTACCGTAATATATGTGATCTACTTTTTATCCCAATATTTACTTGCGAGTTCCTGTTTTGGAATCTTGTTTCATGTTCTATACTAGTTGTACTTTCTTATACCAATCGAAATATTGCCTTACTGACTGGTGACCAGTTACCAGCGGCGGATCCAGCATTTCAGGGAAGGGTTGCACAAATTAGGAAGGAGAGTCTGTGGGTCCCCCCCAGAAAATATTCTGAAATTAGATGCACGGAGACGCGTTCTAGGCACGATCGGAATACGTCCGACCCGGAACCAGTCCAGTCATTCAACCAAACGCAGCAATGAACATCGATGAAACGCCATGAACTAGAGGACAGCCGAGAAAAGCGTCGGTAAACGACGACGACAACGCTTATTAGGCCAAGACATTTTCAGGAATTTTTCAGATGAGCTTTTTCTTCTTTCTCACTAAAAGGTCAGTCCCTAAAAATAGCAAGGACTTTACGGGGGGTGGCAGGTGCCCCCTGTGCACCCTCTGGATCCGCCGCTGGTTACTACACCTGGCTGGTCACCGGTCACAACACCTGACTCGTCACCAGTAACCACACCAATCGGACAAACTTTCAAACTGGGGCAATTACTATTCGTCAATGGTCTAGTGGGTACGCTTGGATGGCATGCTGAAGGTTGCAAGCTCGCGCCCTGCCAGGTTTAGGGAAACGGCCGGCTATAGTTAGTCAGTGACATGCTGGTGTCATTGACTAGCTTGGTTTGGGTTTAACGACTCTTTTTTTTAAGAATATTGTCACTATTTGGAAACCTGCCAATGTCTCTTCATTATGATTGCGTTTAACTGTTGAAATCCTCGCTGTTATTTTGCACTATTACACAATAACGTCTTTCGGCGAACACTTCTCTTTCAATCGTAGATCGACTGAGAATCTATTTCGGTTCTAGTTCCAGAACCTGTTTTTTGTTATTTTGTTCTTCAATTATCACAACATTCAAAGAGTATTTGTTCACTCGACACGAATAAAACGTCATTCGACGAACAATTTTCTTTGAATCTTTCAGGGATCGACTGAGAATGTATTTTTATCTATCGTAGTCAATACCGTCGTCAACTTGTTTACTGCGGTTTTGTTGTTGAAACTAAGAGTTACATATTTGCTGAAATAATAATACGTGAATTTGCTACCATTTCGGTGTCAACAGTTCTGCAAATAAGACGCGTTACGATGAAGATCTACCAAGCTGTCTGTCTGCTGGCTGTTTGTCTGTCATGTGAGTATCATATATTGTCAAAAATACATATTTTGATATTATTCATCATATGAATGGGATCCGGTTGCTTGGAGTTGCAGGTAGGTGCAAGCTCCCTGGTCAAAGTAAACCACAACTGACATATTATCATAGTGACTTATAAGTGCGTTTGAAAATGCTTGAGTGACGTAGGGCTATCGATCTAAGGTTTAACAAAATTCAACACACTTCTTTTAAACATACCTTTGAGAGATACGCACCGAAAAATCCGTTCGTTTTACCCCGTCAAAATTCAAGTAAAATTCTATGAACTATGAACAGGTTCCAGCCTTAAAACTACTATGCCGACCTAAGATGTTCAGTGAAATGGTGGTACGCAGTGGGAGACCCCTTTTGCGCTTAATCTCAAACTCAAGCGGGTACAGATCCGTCGTCAGGAAAGATATTCAAAAGATCTTAACGCAGGCTTAAACTGCAAATAACCCTCTTTAACCTCTGTGAAAAAAAGGAAATATAGCTTCAAGACATACTTAGATATTTCAAAATTTATAAATATTGCGATTTCTTTTACGCACGGTTAAGATATGCGGTCCTTGGTTTCACATCGTCACTGTTCTCAATTGTTTCCGGCCCCTTAACCTTTTAATCAACTTGAATTCGTAAATTTAATCGATCTCTGTGCTGCACCGGAACGACCATGTATTTCTAATGTATTTCTATTTTATGATATGTTTATTTTTCGCAGTTGCGGCAGCAAAGGACTGCTTCAAGTGTATCAGCGTTGAGTCCAGTACTAGCACCGGCTTGACTAAAAATACCGTCGTCACAATAACAACTTTGAGAAACCTACTGGATAAAGCGACGTCACTAACAAGCGCGGAGAGGAGCGCTTTGGAAACTATGTTGAACTATTTTCTGACCACATATGCCAGCTACGCCTGCGATCCGGCTGAGAGGTTGAAGAAGGACAAAGGAAAACCTGCTAAAACTTGTAAAGCGTCTGGGAGCTGGTGCAGGGTAAGTACCGATGATGTGAGGTTTTTGAGCGCGACTCAGGGCGGACATCCCTGCCAATCAGACGCTTCACATGAAGTATTAGCGCCGCTTATGAATAAACCAGCGACACTGTTCATCAAATTTTAAATAATGATCTATATCACTGTGGGATTCGACCCTAATAGAAACTACAGCGACGCCCAATTACCGTGATGTGTCCTCCATAGCAGGATACCCGCCTTCGGATTGATGTTGAGACATCAACATATCAGCGTCACTCCCAAAACGGCCAATGGTTTACTAATTTCCTACTGAATTCAATGCATCCTTGTGATCATTCACATTTTAAACTATGCTAAAAACTTTCCCGGGGTTATTTAGGACCAAAGAATTGTCACATCAACACAAAACACCCCGCCCAATGACCGCGATTCGTCCTCCAAAAACGCTCCAACCAATTCATATAGTAATCTAGATCTAAATGTGTATTATTTTATTTTTCAGATGTCATCAATGGACATCCAGTTGCCGAACAGCAAGTCAGTGCACATCAACGTTCACGGATGTTGGTCGCAGATTTCCGGTTTAACCGGCTACACGGCGCTGACTTGCGATGCTATGAAGAAAAACTCGAAGGGCAAAGACAAAAAGAAATGCAAAAAAGACAAAACGGACGGTTACTGCCACGCCGGCTCCAAGTACTTCTACACGCAGAATAAATACAACAGTTTGGTGCAAATTCAACAGATGTGCTGTCACGCTAATCTGTGCAACTACGCGCGCGGATCCGCGGCGATTCCTGCTATCAGTAGCAGTTTAATCTTCGTTACGTCACTTTTTTCTTTATTCAAATTTTAGAGAATCGTTGAAAATCTTTAGTACCCGTTTCGACAGTTCTCCATAGTTAGAATTAGACCCTCGAGTTGAAACATCGAAAATAAATCCCGATCAGTCGCTTGCCGCTGGTTCGGGTTGGATGAAAGATTGTCTGAACGAACCGTAACCAAAATATCTAATTATATTTTTACATATTTCTATTTGTACGGTGAATTCTGTTATACCGACCAGCATCCATCCACCATGAACTCCGACTATATCACTCTGTTATTTCGATTTCCGATTTCAAATTCAAACCCTCTGTATCGCCTCCGGCAGGTGTGACTGGTCGAAGGGTATATACGCGACACACCAAATAAGCATCAAATCTAACGACCAAATGTCTAGGAGAAAGACAGTCAGGATCACAACATGAACTACATTTACTGTAGTTCCTTTAACAGAGAACTGTGGAACAGGGTCCTTGCACATTAATGGCTTAGGTCTAAGACCGAACTATGACCACCTTTGCTTTATAGCCAATCTATCAGCTTAAGACCAGCCTAAATTCATGTTGGTTCTATATAACCAATCTTACAACTTAAGACCAGTCTAAGCTCATTTTGGTTCTATAACCAATACCATTTTAGACCAGTCTAAGAACATTTTGGATCTTAGTCAATCTAACAACTTAGAACCAGTCTAGGCTCAATTTGGTTCTACAACCAATCTAACAATTTAGAACAAGCTATCTAAGTTCATTTTGGTTCTATAACCAACCTAACCACTTATGACCAATCTAAGCTCATTGGTTCTACAGCCAATCTATCAACCAGTCATAAGATTTAAGACCGCTTCTTTTCTACTTAAGTGACGACTGTAGAACTTCGTCCTGATGTTGTTAATATTTTACTTTAGCCTCCAATACACGATATATACGCATTAACACCTAACATCTGGTTCCATTCACAAATAGATGATAATTAATTTTATTGATTGCTGCGTGCCTTTTTACCTGACCATTTGCTCAAACGCTATTTTGTATCCTTTCTACGTTTTATTCTTCAAAGCAATAAATTCATTTCTGCAACGCGCATACATTACATAGACTATATTTACTTTTTTCTAAAGATGTCTTGATCGCGACACCCGTGCGCCGAGGCACGTGTCGCGACCTCAGATTTTTAAAGATATTCCATTAGTATTTCAATCAGACTTCAGCGAAGCGGCTGAATTCGTTAAATGGATTCAATTTACGGCAAGTCACACGAATGAGTCGAGTAGAAAGGGAGGAGAGAAAGAGCGGATATACCATCCATATTTCCCGAAAATAACACATTCAAGATAGTCAGATGATGTCGGCCGAAGGAGAGACAAGTAATACAACTATATCGGAATACGGATTATCCGCTACTACCGGTTATAACCGGTTTAATCCACATCCCAGGTGTAAATTCATTCACTACTCCGACTATAAACCGTTCTACTTGAACACGTTTTACCAGGCGAGTAATTACGTCACTTCCGCTGCAGCGATCGTCGGAGTCGTCTGCAACACTTTAGCCTACGTCGCGTTGTCGTCGTCGAATCACCGCGCGAATACTAGTATTCTGTATCTGAAATACCTCGCCGTATTCGACGTGTTCTCCTGCGCGTCGTATTTGGTTTTCAATTTCCAGAAGGAATTGTACAACCACACTCTGTTACTGGACATGTCTTCGAAGATAAACCACGCGATGAAGCGCGCGTCCGTACACACGCAAAATTCCATGTTATTTTTTACGAAATTGAACGATTTGATCGTCGTCATAATCGCTATAGATAGATATATCGTCGTGTGCTGGCCGTTACGGGCAAAATCAATCGTCACGAACAAACGCGCTCGCGTCAAAATTACGGTTTTGTTTCTGGTGACTTTCGCGTGCGGCTGGACGAACTGGGTCCGGTACACGACTCGTAGGTCGACAAACCCGTGCACCGGTCACGAACGCTGGACGCAGAAACTAACGCCCCTCGCCAAGAACCTCTACGTGAAATATTACGATTTGTTCGTAACCCGTACGATCATGACGATCGTGCCTACTGTTTTGTTGTCGTGTTCGACGACCAGGCTGATATTCACGTTGAAAAAAGCCCGAAAACAACGACAGAATTTGTCGGGGACGAGTTTTAAAAAGGGAACCAGCGACGAAAGGAGTTTAACGCTAACTCTGATTCTAATATCGTGCGTATTTCTGTTGAAACAGGTTTTTTCACTGCAGGCTTCTGTCAGTAATCTAGTAGTTCTGTATACAGGTACCCCGGGACGAACTAAGGCCACCCCTTATCTGAACGGATTCAGAAATTTGTCGAGGATGATTTTAGCTACGTTTAATTTCGTTATTTACTGCGCGTCGAGGCGCCGCTTTCGGCACAAAGTGGAACTAATTCTATGCGCGGCTTGTAAAAAGATGTAAGCTCTTCGTGTCAATGAATACGCCTCGTGTGCACATAGTCTGATGACTGAGACCAGATTCATCGTTGTCTAAACTCAATATGATTCTATAGCCAACCCAATAACTTGAGACCAGTCTATGCCCATTTTGGTTCTATAACCAATGTAACAACTTAAGACCAGTCTAAGCTCATTTTGGTTCTACAGCCAATCATACACCAAGTTAAGACCAGTTCAAGCTCATTTTTGGTTCTAAACCAATCTAACACGACATTGAGACCGGTCTAAGCTCAATTTGGTTCTATAACCAATCTATACAATGTAAGACCAGTCTTAGCCCAATTTGGTTCTAACTAAAGACGCCGGTTGTGAAAAAAAAATAATTTTGAAAAAAAAACGAGAACAAATATAAATTTGGGTCGAATATAGAATTCAATGGAATCAGAAGCTGTAAAATGTTTTACACGTAGGCACTATTGGTATCGGATCAGAAATCTGATTAGACTCGTCGAAAAATTCAGGGGCCAGATCCAGCCGCAGACGACAGCACGAGTATGTAAATATGACATTTTTAACTGAAAAAGGCACAGTAATCCACGAGAAGAGCAAGCTGCAAACGAGGCCAAGTGTACGGGTTTGAAAGGTTTTAAGATTTCAGTGTATTCTAATGAACGTGAGTGACATAAGAGGGAATATGAGGTAATTTACGCGTTGAAAACGACCAAAAATTATATAAATGGAAAAATTGTCTTCAACCTTGTAATGTATAGTTACTTCAAAATCTCGATGTATTGAATTAAGGCAGCCAACAAAAGTGACCCCGACCAAATTTTGAATTTTGAATTTTGAAATTTTCAATTATGTACTTCGATTTAAATAAAAAATTCTGTAGACTCGAATGCCAATCACACGACTTGTCCATTTTTCGATTACCGATATCAAAATCTATCAAAATCAAGCCCCCTGTTTCGTTCCCGGCCCACCTGGTGCGGTGGGTTTATACCAAATCAAAAAAAATCAAATGAAATCTATCAATCAAATAGATAACAGGGTGAATTCCTATTCCAAGATAAGGGAAAAATAACACGCGAATCTTGGGTCCAACAGCCTTCTGTCCTAGTTTCAATGCGCTGTGGTCGGCGCCGGGCCCGCAAAACTCGTAAATGCAATAGTGTACCGGGAGGTGGCGGCGCTGTTTGCGACTAGGGATACTAAAAGTGTAAACAAATGCAGTGGTGCCATGTGGTGTGAAAGCACATGGTCTCCTTGCCGCATGACAGTTAGGCGCTAACAAGCGCGGGGAACGAGCGGCTCAACTTACCGTACAACACGCGCGCCTCATCGAATGGATTAATATCTCGAGCGGATTAACAACCGGATTAACAGTTGGATTAGTAAACGGATCATATTTATTAGCAGAACCGGTGTCGGCAAGATGCCGAAGCGTAAATTCGGCGAAGACGACGACCGCGTCTGTGATCAGACTGTACCGTTACCGATACAAACATTTCTCTGGGGTCAAACCAGGTAATCGTTTTGAGAATTGATTTATGTATAATATAGCGCGCAATGAGTATGAAATATATTTGCAACTTTTTAAGATTTAAAAAGGTATTAGAATTGTTTGAAATAGATCGGTTAACCAGGAAGGAAGGGTCGTGGAAGAAAGGGCGCTCGCGCATCCACCGCACCGGGTCAAAAAGACAAAACGAGTCTGTTGTTAACGAATCGTTGGTGGTGAAAGCTTTCATGAGCTTGGTTATATTCGTGTGGGCTTAGTGAAAATATTTGATTGTGAAACATAAACCACAGACTCGGGTTAGACTACCGACGGACTAGGTTTCTTGTGGCTTACTGAATGTATTTGTATCCCGTAGTAGTGTTGAAATATCACCACGCAGAGCTCTGTATACTATAACTAGGCCTAGATATTGTACACTGAAGCCGCATGATTCGCATGTATCAAAGTAGGTCATTTTTAACTCTGCTGCGCTATTAAGAGCGAAACCGCAGGGATTTGTCACTATTGGTAGTGAATGAATAAAACCACTATCAATGACCAACCCCAGTAAACCCTATATGATAAAAAAATGTTGTTTTTTTTTTATTATACATGGATACTGGGGTTGGATATTGAGTGGGTGTGTATTTAGATGAGGTGGAACTTATTTGAGCTGGTGATTGCGAGCGCGTATTTCATACCGATTCTGACCTGCGAGCGAAACCAACATCATCCTCAACATTGATTCAGGGTTCTTTTCACTGTCAAAAACAATTCCAGAAAAATCATTTTGCCCAAAAAAGGTCACATCCAGTAGAGTATCCTCGTCAGAGCCCAATTCCAAACGACTATGGACAGCACATAGTTTTTGAAAAAAATCTTAACCTGTTTTAAGTAAATAAAAAAGACTGATTTAGAAGATTGATTTTTCCCCGTCAAAAACAACCCCTGGAAATTTATAGTTGCCCAGAAATTTTTATTGGTTTTTAAACAAATAGTTTTTTTTTGTTGAACCTATTACAGTTCAAAGTGTCAGACAATCCTGAGGATATCATTCATTTAACTTCTTTTTCAGTCCATTTATCAGGCCCAAATTAGGCAAATTGAAGTTAGGCAAGCTATGCGAGGCATCGTGTCTGGTAAGTAGAATTTACAACGCCTTATTCTATATTTTGGGATCCCGACGCCTACCGACTAGTCGTAAGCCGTATCCGGCTAGTTGCCCATGTTCTACTCCGGCCTACGGTAGGCGGACAGTTGCTTTCAATCGCAACCGACATAAGCTGAAAAGTAACTGGGAGGATCTCGTATCCCGCTAGTCGACCTCAGTTGCTGCGAATCGGAGCGCAGTCGACATAAGCTGGGCTGCGATTGCAGTTGCTCACGGTTGATCCGGTAGGCGTCGCATTGCTTGTCGACATAAGCCAGCCTTTAGATGGAAAATGATGCCGATAATCCCCGATTCGTTTTAAGTTTCTGGGGGGGGGCATTGTTGTGTACCACAGACAGCGTCTCTTTAGTATTGAAAGGGCCATGACGATAAAACCAGCCCAATTTCTACTTGATAAAGATTATCACGCGCAGTTAAACAAACACATAATCATAATGGAATTAAACGATACACTTTATTTACAAACTCCACGTAGGAAAGTACGGGGTTAATTTAGCTTTCCGTTGCTGATTCAGCAGGCCCTGGAGTGAACTTGATTAAAAACTCGACAGAACGAAGTACATCCATTTCGCTGTGCAGTGTCCTCTTGTACGTAAACAGTGACTTTGCCATGCGCCCGACAGGACGTACGCTCGGACCTATTTTTGGAAAAATTGAAAAATACGAACTTCATTAAAACGCCCAAAAAGCCAGATGGGGGGGAGTTGACGTAAGATCTTTGAATAAAACATGAATCTCGATTTTTACCAGTGCTAGTAGCGCTAGTCCCAAAAAAATTTTGACCCCTCATCGGTGTTCTTAGTTAAGGCTTTCTCGTGAATTTTGAGGTATGTTGAAATATGCCGTTTTGAGCCCCGCCGATTCCCTCCAAAATGCACCCGATGGTGTCTATTTTCTTAAAGAGCCCCCTAGTAGCGATGATTTTGGGGCCGTACGCGTCAAAATTTGTTTAAAAAATTCATCGAAAAAATTCATCCGTAGGAACGATACAAATCTCATTTCGTAATTCTAGTGAATATTAATCTCTTGCTAATGACACTAAATTCACTAAACAGTGTTTACCGTAGCAAAACACATTCTGGAGGAATTTCATCGAATTTTGTTTTTGTACTAAAGTACACCTGCGTTTCGGTGCATCGTTATTCGCATTATTCTATTCGAAATATCGAATAAATGAGTGAATTTAAGCGAAGATAGATGAAAGACCTATATATGGGTCGGCTGTGGCTGCGACAGGGAGGGGCGACCGGGCCGGTTGTATCCGATCAGGAATATATTTTTCATACGCGCGAGATGAACGACGAGTTTATAATAAGCTCTCTCGATTTTTCGACGACTCTAAAAATTCGAATTCATTTATTCGCCATGAATCAAAATCAAGAGTACTACGTGATTACGAATAAGAAAAGCAAAAGCAGAAAGGGTGTATATATATATATATATATATATATATATATATATATATATATATATATATATATATATATATATATAGATATATATATATATATATATGTATATATATATATATAGATATATATATTATATATAGATATATATATTAATTATATTTTTACGTGGTATTTATTTACAAGTCTATGATCTAAAAACTTTGCGATCTTTAAGAAAATCGGTTCGTTAGAATTGATAAAGGCCAAATGCGAAGTGTCTAGGTTTTAGATTTACGACGTTATGTAATTCTTAGGTCATCTCCGAGTTTACGGTATCCAAGAAAATGAGTTTCATTGGGTTACAGTTGATTGAGATCAAAATCTGAAATGAATCTGAAATACACTTGCACATGATGATGAGTGCTAAAAGTACTGTATTATAGTACTATAGGGGTTTATACAGTACGCACTACAGATCTACCACGCAGCTGTTGGCTGTATACACCAGACCACATCGCATCTCAACCCCTGAACTACAAATATTAACATCTGCATCATAAAACATTCTACTATCAGGTCGTAACATCTAATAAACGGATAGAACAGATTCTTCCGCGCCGATGATGATATTTTTAATCCGTCAATAATTTGTTTGTAATTGATTTAGAGCACTGCAGCGATAGTTTTGAGTTGATTGATGTTATCAATTTCAAGTAACAGGGGGTTTGAGCAGTTTTAATTATCAGGTTAATCGATCCGTTTCAATTGACCTGTTTCAATCTGTTTGGTAGGACCTGTGTCAGTTGACCTGTTTGAAATGACCTGTTTCAATTCAACTGTTTGAAATAACCTGTTTCAATTGACCTGTTTGATAGGACCTATTTGGTTGACCTGTTTGAGTTGACCTATTCGAGTTGACCTGATTGAGCTGACTTGATTTGACCTATTCGAGTTGACCTGTTTGAGCTGACCTGTTTCAGTTGACCCTTTTTGAGTTGACCTGTCCGAGCTGATCTCATTTTAACTCTCCGTCTGAGTTAACTGTAACTCACGACTGTGCAACTGGATCTTGAGTTCATGGTTAACTCTCAACTCACAACTATGCAACTGGATGTTGAGTTCACGGTTAACTCTAAACTCACAACTGTGGAAATCGACCCTGGATCCAGAGTTCACAGTTAACTCTCAACTCACAACTGTGCAACTGGATCCTCAGTTAACAGTTAACACTTAACTCAAAACTGCAACTGGATTGAGAAGCTGTGTTATTTACGGGTCGAATGAGTGCGTTCCACTTTAGTGCGATATTTTCAATCGACGAAATTTAGCAAGGATTGATTTATTTCAGGACGTCGTTTTCTGTGTTGAATATTAATGATTTTTTTGTGAAAACGAATCATCCTTAACAGCGGTTTATCCGAACCTGTTTTCAGCCGTTGATAAAAGCGAAAACAAATATTTTGATTTGTTGAAGAAATACGCGCGTTTTTTTGTCAAAATATGCCGTCAGTAGTTTTAAATGTCAAAGTTTGCTTCGCGAATAATATGAATTCATACCAATTATAAGGGATGGGTTTTTACCCTACAGGGACTATAGTATTTAAGTTCATCGTTTTATTTCTTGATTTTGTCTGAACCAAATATAGAGATGGGTTTTATACCTTTTTAGGGGATTTTACCAATTGTAGGGAAGGGTTTTGTACCTTTTTAAAGGGATTTTAAACCAAATTATGGGGAAGGGTTTTATACCTTGTTGTTAGGGATTATAAACCAATTATAGGGAAGGGTTTTATACCTTTTTAGGAATTTAGGGAAGGGTTTTATACGGATTTTAAACCAATTATAGGGAAGGGTTTTATGCGTTTTTTAGGGATTTTAAACCAATTATAGGGAAGGGCTTTATACCTTTTTTTAGTTATTTAAACCAATTATAGGGAAGGGTTTTATCCCTTGTTTTTAGGCATTTTAAACCAATCATAGGGAATGGTGTATACCTTTCATAGGGAGGCGTTTTAAATAACAAAATTCTTGTAGAACCATGGACTAAGAGTCCATGGTAGAACATAGAAAATTCTTCATATTTTCAAATGATTCGAAACCAAGCAGATGGATGCATGTAACTGCAGGTCAGCCAAACTGCCAGCCACCCAGTCAGGCTCTTATACTGAATGGAGTCTAGGGTTTTATAGATTTTCTCATCTATAAAAAGATGATGTTTCTATATTTATATTTGACTGAAATGTCGGCGCAAACGATTTTCGTGTTTATTTCTGGAACTCGTGAAAAAACTAACATCAAAACATCAATTTATCGATGTCATAATTTTCCTTTAAGCGCCTTATTATTTTGCTCTGATGCAAGCAGATATCTGTCATAAGAAAGGCCTGAACTATAAGTTCTGTCGTAAATCTAACAACTTGAGACCAGTCTAAGCTTATTTTAGTTCTATAACCAATCTAACAAATTGAATACCAGTCTAAGCTCATTTTGGTTCTATAACCAATCTAACAAATTGGAGACCAGTCTAAGCTCATTTTGGTTCTATAACCAATCTAACATATTGAAGACCAGTCTAAGCTCATTTCGGTTCTATAACCAATCTAACAAATTTAAGACCAGTCTAAGCTCATTTTGGTTCTATAACCAATCTAACATATTGAAGACCAGTCTAAGCTCATTTCGGTTCTATAACCAATCTAACAAATTTAAGACCAGTCTAAGCTCATTTTGGTTCTATAACCAATCTAACAAATTTAAGACCAGTCTAAGCTCATTTTGGTTCTATAACCAATCTAACAAATTTAAGACCAGTCTAAGCTCATTTTGGTTCTATAGCCAGTCATCTAACAACTTAAAACCAGTCTAAGCTCGTTTGGTTCAATAACCAATCTTACAAATTGAACACCAGTCTTAGCACATTTTGATTCTATAGCTAGTCATCTAACATCTTAAAACCAGTCTAAGCTCGTTTGGTTCTATAACCAATCTGACAACTTAAGACCAGTCCGAGCTTATTTTGGTTTGAGTCGATCTAACCCGGTCTTACTTATATTTAACACCACAACTGCGCATTACGAACTGAAAACCTTGCGCGGTTAGATTGTGCGATCAAAAGCTGAAAGTAGAATTGATAATTTCTGCCACTGGCTCGACTCCGGATTGAGCGTTACTGTGTGTGTACGTGTGTGTAATGTGACTGTATAATTAATCATTTGAAGATAAATGTAGATGCACATGTTATACTGCATTGTAACTCCATAATACCCCCTCGCAGCATTGTGACCTTACACCGAGATCAACTTGTAGTTATTGTATTCAATCGTCAATCGGGGAACAGTTGCGCGTTGACATTTCTTAGATTTAATATCGGTCGTCAATAGAGTTAACTCGGAAATTAAGCTTAAATTTTCTGTAATTTTTGCGGAGGAAAAAGCCTTGATACTTCAGCAGCCACGACGTCAAACATTCAACAATAAATGCAGCCCTCTGAGAATCAGTCGCTCCTAATAAAAAGTAAAAAATATCAGCTGCCCCTACCGGAAATTGGAGATTACACGAAAATTGAGTTTAATTTTTTTTGGTGGGATCGAAAGCCTTGCTACTTCAGCGGCCATGATGTCATACACTTAACAACGAATGCGGCCCTCTGAGAATCAGCTGCCCCTTATTAAGAATAAGAAATTAGCAGCTGCCCCTATACTGGAATATTGGAGATTACAGGATAATTGAGCTTGCTTTTTATTGGGGGGGGGGGATCGAAAGCCTTGCTACTTCAACAGCCACAATGTCATACACTTAACAATAAAATGCAGCCCTCTGAGAATCAGCCGCTCCTAATGAAAAGTAAAAAATATCAGCTGCCCCTACCGGAAATTGGAGATTACAGGAAAATTGAGTTTAATTTTTTTTTGGGGGGGGGGATCGAAAGCCTTGCTACTTCAACAGCCACAATGTTATACACTTAACAATAAATGCAGCCCTCTGAGAATCAATGACCCCTAATAAAAAATATTTAAGACCTTTATCAGGTATGTAGTATCAAAACTGACTGAGCTAGGGCACCCGGTATGCTCTCAAGTCACGTTGAAATAGACATATAGTAATATAGTTGTGTGATCGGCAGAATTTACAGAAATTTTTGTTCGAATTAATCTACGACGTCGGTCGCCTTTTAGAAACTTGAATCTCGATCGTGAAAAATCTCGCTGCAAATCCCGGCTTTGATAAATCCTCGGCAGAATTCTCGCGATGTTTAGTTTTTCGGAGCCGGATTAATTCTTTACGCGACTACGGCGCCGAGGCGTAACGAGGATTAGAACGTGTATAGTCGTGTTCGACTCCTCGCGAGGCTCAAACGCTCGAGTAAATTTACTGCGTTTAATTACGGTGTCGAGTTTGTGCGGGATGAATTTAATTCCGGTATAAAAGTAAAAAGTTGTTTCTGCTACCGCTGGTGCTGGTGCTGTTGCTGTTGCTGGTACTGTTACTGCTGTTGGCATTGGTACTGCTGGTGGTAGTGCTGCTGCTACTGATACTGATGCTGGCGCTGGCGCTGCTGGTGCTGCTGCTGCTGCTGCTGCTGGTGCTGGCGCTGCTTCTGCTGGTGCTGCTGCTACTGCTGCTGGTGTTGCTGGTGATAAATGCAGTTGAAATTGAACTCATAAAGTTTCATTACGCGTTGAGAATAGATTTCTATAAATCATCGTGTGATTCTGTCTTTATCTGTGCATCAGTCACCAGCTACAGCGGGAGACAGAGAGAGAGAGAGGAGTGCGTAAATAGACTACTGAGAAGAGAGTAAGAGAGAGGAGAGGGAGAGATGAGAGACAGGTAAAGGAGGAAAAGTGATTGAAATGGAGCAAGGAGCTTGGAAAAATTGTTTCTCGGAAAAAAGTTTAAAATTTGAATTATTTTCATTTCATTGAATGAGTTTTTAGTCAAACGAGTCGAAGAAGTCGGTATCATCATCATCATCGTCACTTTTCTCGTCGTCTCTGTCATCCTTCTCGCTCTAGTATCAGTGACGGTGTTTGTAAATAGCGTTAATTCGTAGTCGTTGAGAGTATATCTCTCTCGCGTCGGGAGAGCGGGAGCAGGAGCAGGAGGAGGAGGACGGCCAGGAAATGACGGGTGTTAAAGTAGCACTGATTCAGATCCAGTTTCCATAGCGACTGAATGCTGAAGATTCGGCGCGTTGACACTTTTCGTTCTCCAGTCCGGATGCGTCGGTGGGGGGAACTGATCCGCCCTCTCCCCATCTCTCATCCTCCCCCTCATTCTCCTCTCCGTCTCACCCTCCCCTCTCCCTATCTCCCCTTATTCCCTCTCAGTCTCACCCTCTCCTCCCTACCTCTCTCACCCTCTCTCCCTCCTCACCTTCTCTCCACCTCTCTCATTTCCCCTCTTTCCCTATCTCCCTCACCCTCTACTTCTTTCACCCTCTCTACCTCTTCTAGCCTCTCTATCTCTCTCACCCTATCTCTACCTCTTTCATCCTCACTCTTTCCTCTCTTCTCTCACCCTCTCTCCCTCCCTCTCACCCTCTCTCTACCTCTCCCATTTTCCCTCTCTCCCTCACCCTTCGTAAGAATTTCCCCACCTCAGTGTTTAATGGTACCTCAGAGGTGCTTCAAGCACTTGACTTTTTTCAGTGTTTCTGATAAGACCTTCGAGTCAGTTATTCGTTCAACTGCTTAAAGATGATGTTTGTAATGTTTGAGCCCCTTACTCCTTCCTATCCCCCGACCCCCTCTGATCTATAAAAGAACAGCAGGGGCCTACCCCTAACCCCCTCTGATCTATAAGATAGTGTACCTCGGTAGTGTCTCTCTCTCCTCTCTCCTGTACTCATTATTCTATAAGGATGAGTTGTCAGTCTCTGTATTTATTCTAGGTAAATGTTTGCTCTCTGTATTTGTCTGATTATAGCTTCCGCTCATTTATTCAGCCCTCACTATCCAGGGCTGCAAGAAGGCTTGTGTTACATTTTAATGAATTCTGAGCATGGGGGTCTGTATGGCTTGCTGGTTGGAGTGGGGTCTGTATAGCCTGCTAGTTGGAGTGAGGTCTGCTGGTTGGAGCAGGGTCTGTAGAAGGGTTTCGGATGGTCCTATGTGTTATAGAAGTGATGTATTTGAGTAAAAGGGTTAGATACTGAGTATAATACAGTGCATTCAGTCATTCAGTCAGTAATAAAACGCCCCCTGACTCGAACACATTCCATTCTGTGAGCTGATCTCATCAGTATTAGACTGAACAGTTTTATCTCATACACAACACACACACACACATGTGTTAATCCCTTCACTGAAGGAAAGAGAAGAGAGAGAGGAAGAGGGAGGGAGAGGGAGGAAGCTGTGAGCAGTATTTAACACCGTGATGCTGGATAAAGAGCGTTCTATAAGCCACAATCTCTTCACTGTGTTATGTTATGTAGATGAAGCTAGAAACTTCTGCAAAAAATGTTTTGGTTGCGATGTAGAAAGAGAGAGAGAGAGGGATTTATGTGAAGGGAAGATGCAACCTCCCCCTGCATCTTCCCTGTCCTCTCAATCTCCCTCCCTGTCCGTCCCCTTGCCTCCCCCTTCCTGCCTCTCTCCCTCTCTCTCGCTCCCCTCTCCCTACCTCGCTCCCCCTCTCTCTCCTTCCCTCCCTCCCTGGTCCCGCTCACCTCTCCAGGTCATCTCATTTCAATCTAGTTAGTAATGTAACAGTTTCACCCCGGAGCTAGTCGCGAGTGAACCTGGTACTCCAATCTATCCGAGCGACGTTCCGGCTAAATATCTATCCGACACGCGGAATAATCGATAAAATCAATAATCAATCAAATGATGTCTTGATCGTAGCATTTCGGTTTAATGCGACGTGGGAATTTGATTCTCATTTCACGAGGATTGATGAAGACACTCGCTGGCTGGCTGCAGGCCGCCGGTTATACGCATATCCACGGCAATCTCACTCCAAACCGCCATCATTGTTGTCACGACGAACTTTTTTTCATTTCGAAGAATTCAAATGTAAAACTTCAATATGAAGATACCGGTTTAAATGTATAATAATTATGTATATAGAGAGGGAGGGAGAGGGAGAGGGAGAGGGAGAGGGAGAGGGAGAGGGAGAGGGAGAGGGAGAGGGAGAGGGAGAGGGAGAGGGAGAGGGAGAGGGAGAGGGAGAGGGAGAGGGAGAGGGAGAGGGAGAGGGAGAGGGAGAGGGAGAGGGAGAGGGAGAGGGAGAGGGAGAGGGAGAGGGAGAGGGAGAGGGAGAGGGAGAGGGAGAGGGAGACCCCTCTTCTAGAGTAATTCCAGTATGAGTTTCGTATCTCTGCAGATTGACATTGATATCGCACTGACAATAAACTTATACTATTCCCTGTAGGTTATGTGGCAGGGTTTAATTATTTTAATCCGAATATTTCAACTATAATTTTGAAGAGTTTTGTCATTAATTTGCCTGATGCAGGGTTATGTACCCGGTACGCTGGAATCCGTTGTTTGTGTATCATGCGGTTTGTATGCGTGACAGGTGTAAGTGGGTTAATTGTATCAATATTATTATTTAATTATAACTAAAAATGTGTCATCTGTTATTGACTGAGAACTCGCAGAATTTGATATGGATATCTCGTATCAATTGATATTGAGATCGCATATAGTTTGATATGGAGATCGCATATAGTTTGATATTGAGCTATCATATAGTTTGAAGTTGAGATCTCAGATTGATATTGAGATGTAGTATAGTTTGATATTGGGATCTCGTATAGTTTGATATTGGGATCGCTTATAGTTTGATACTGAGATCTCATAAAGTTTGATACTGAGATTGCATATAGTTTGATACTCAGATCTCATATATAGTTTGATACTGCGATCACAGTTTTTAGATACTCAGATCTCATACTATACTGTTTGATACTGAGATCTCGGATAGTTTTTGATACTCAGATCTGTGATAGTTATTGATACTGAAGTCTCAGATAGTTTTTCATACTAAGATGTAGTTGGAGAACTGTGATGTATTCGTGGCGAAGTCTTATAAATGTAGATTGGCACCTCGGGAATTCAATGATTGCTATCAGACAATCACTGATTCTAACTCTGCTAATAACACCACTGCCTCCACTACTACTGCAGCTGCTGCTGCTGCTGTTTCTACAATTCATATTTCATATTCTGTCAAGTTCTCGGTATTTTATGTTCAGTTGCTGTATGTATAGAAACAGGTTCAATTGAAAGGAAATACCTTAGAAATACTGTCCGTATTTGCTGACCCCTACCCCTCAAGGCACTCACTGATTCACACAGCCCTGTATGTAATCGTAATATGCAGCGTATTCGTTACTATTTTGCGCCTTAAATAAATGTTGAGAATGCGGTTTGAATGAGCATTGAATCATTGTAAAAATGTGCATACAATAACAGATTAAATCTTAATATAAAGCGGAGAAATGGGTGAGGGAGGGGAGGGAAAGTGAGAGGGGGAGAGGAATAGAGATGAGAGGGCCATTTATATCATTAGAAACTACAGAATCTCGAATAGAGATGGCGATATTTCAGTAATCTTATTCAATATCTCAAATAGAGACAATGATATCTCATTCAATATCTCTAATTCAAACTTTGCAATAATCGATTTTTGTTCTATTCCGATAAAAACCCCGGATTAAGTCCGATGAATTTATTACTGTTTCCATTAAGTTCGACTCGAATAACATTCGTCGATAAACTCTATAAGAAAAAAAATGATTCCAGTCGATAATCCTACAGAATCAATAGCTTGTACTGATCAAAGGATGAATTCTAAATATAGCTGCAAAGCAGCGATATAGGGTTTTCCGGATAGCTGCACTCTTTGCCTTCGCACGAAAAGAAATTATGCATTATTTGTTTATAATGATAACGATATTAATGATAATTATTATTATTATTATTATTATTATTATTATTATCATTATTGCTGGAAAGCGCTTTACATGATAACATTTCGAAGCAAAACTATTTCCTGTATTGTAACTGCTTTAGATCGGTTTTGGAATTTAAGACCACTCTTTGACGGTTGAACTGAGTGTTGATATGGTCGTTGCAGCTATGGCAATTAACGATACGCTCGCAATCGACCGACGCCATTTGACAGGTGATAATCACGATAAACGACGTGAATAATGACAGGATAATCCAGGAGTAACACGACGACACGTCGTCGCCGTACTTCTAAACAGCTAATCCCGGAATAAATGGTTCACCGGTCAGTTGGTCAGTATAGAAAGAGGAGCGTTTGCGGATAGAAAGTGCCGTAGGTGCGTCGGAGGACGGGAGAGACGGTGTTTCTACGGTAGCTGCAGGGTTTCCAATCTCTCAATCTTCCTCACAGATATTCCATCCTGTTATTACGTTAATTCCTGTCAGCAGTGACGACGGAGACGATGCATATTGCTGTTGCTGCTGCTGCTGTTGCTGTCTTTATACCCAATTACAGAAAGTTTATGTCATTCTCAAAGTTGAAGACGTACAGCGAGTCCCTCGGGGGCAGATGCAGTAAGTGTGGGGGAGACGAAGTGGTTGGGCTTCCATGTAAATTCAGCACACTCCAAACTTGCCGGGAGATAGATAGAGATTCTCATATATATATATATATATATATATATATATATATATATATATATATATATATATATATATATATATATATATTTGTCACAACGTGGACATAGTGTTTCATCAATGGTTAGCCGGGAGATGGCTGCTTCATATGTTGGAAGGGCCTCTCAGTCAGTCTCACAGCAGCTGGGCAGTTGAGCGTTTCATCTTGAGCCAGTCCCACAGTGGCTTGGCAATCGGGCCTCTCATATTGGCCAGTCCCATAGCAGCTGGGCAATTGAGCCTATCATCTTGGGGAGGGCCATCTCCAAGGGCCTAGGCAATTGGGTCTCATCTCAGCCAGTCCAACAGCAGCTGCGCAATCGGGCCTCTCATCTTGGCCAGGCCCATAGTAGCTGGGCAAATGAGCCTTTCATCTTGGGCATTCTCCTAGTGACTCCGCAAATGGGTCACATCTCAGCCATTCCCACAGCGGCTGGGTAATCGGGCCTCTCATCTCGCAGGGGTCTCCCGACCTCTCTTCTATGCTCAGTTCTCTCCGTGACTGTTTGAAAAATGTGTTATTTGTTCCGTAAATTAGAGACAATAAAATGCGGCACTTTAAACAGTAATAGTGAATAATGTTTCAGAGAATGAATAGTTAATGAGGTAATTTTACACTGGTTTCTGATTGCGTCTGATCTCTTGACTCGTCCCGCGGGGAAGTGATCGCATTAAATATTGCGCAATCTTCGCCGATCCCCGAAGGGGTGATCGCAATCTTCGCTGCCATCCTCTGAGGAGTGATCATGATCTCCACGGGTCCTCGGAGGAGTAATCTGCAATCTTCGCAGATCCTCAGAGGAGTGATCTGCAATCTTCAGTGAACGTTTAGAAAAACGGGAATATCAGTTTTCAGTAAACATGTTGATATGTATTTGACATACAGTGATACAGGAATATAGTGATACACCAGGATACAGGGATACTAGGATATTGAGATACCATGATATACTGGGATACCAGTATACAGAGAGCTATGTTACAGGGATATTAGGATACAGGGATTCCAGTTTACAGTGATGCAGTAATACAGTGATAGGGACATTAGGATACCGGGCTAAAACAGGGATATTGGGATACAGTAATACAGGGATACCAGGATACAAAGGAATACAGGGCTACTGGGATATTAGGATACAGTGATACAGAGATACCAGGATATAGGGATATTGTGATACAGGGATACCAGGATGTAGGGATATAAAACCCAGGGATACCAGGATACAAAGGAATACAGGATACAGGGATATTGTGATACAGAGATACAGGGATACCAGGATATAGGGATATAAGGAGACAGTGATACAGGGATACTATGATAAAGTCATACATTGATACAGTGATACAACCAGACAGGGATACAGCAATACACCAGGATACAGGGATACCCGGATAAGGGATACAAAAGAATATAGGGTTACAGTGATACCAGGATACTGGGATACAGCGATAAAGGTCTGGGATACAGTGATACAGTGCAGGCGTGAATGAACACAAACTGATTTAGGACCGGAGATGAATTGGTCTCAATAGTGAATGGAGTAGAATTGATACTCCATCGCCTCTCGATACGAGAACTGAGGCTACTCACTGTCTGAAGCTAAAGATACGTGTGATTTACACGATATTGAGTAAATATATCGCTGTCATGTTGCTACTAATAAAATGTGCGTCTACTGTGACGTAGTTGCCTGCTGGCCATTTTGAATATCTGTTTCTGCCGTGTCACCTGGGTCCATACTGTATCTACCTCCGCTAATATGGCTGCCTGATAGCCATTTTGGATTTTCTTCTAGAAATATCTACTATGCATTGGAACTAGAGTCAGTTCATCTATACGGCAGCCATTTTGAAAGTTTTGAAATTTTCTCCGTTCGCGCAGTAGTTTCGTATTCGCTGCATAGATATTGTATTGTTAGTTATGGCTGCCTGGTAGCCATTTTGAATACCAGCGTTCTCGGCTTACAGTTGGTATATTCTTTAAACAGTGTACATTGTTTATTTGATGTTATATAAATCAGACAGCTGCATTTTTCACATTCACTTATAGCCCGACTATTACTGCTACATCTTCACCTTTGATGCCGTATCTGCGAATACAATTGCACTTTTATCGTATCGTGTTGTATCATATTTTGGTCTTACTATTTACGCTTCAATATATAGATGATAATGACGATATAATAATAACAATGACAATGATGATTATGATTTATGGTATAGTTTTGTTTTCATCTCATGTCATACAAGATAAGTAGTCGAAAGGCACTTTTGAGCGCAAACCTTTCACTTAGTAGCCACTTGAGAACAATAAGCAATTAAACGATATCGACTACTTTTCCCGCAGTGTACATTTTAAAACAGTCACTCCGAAATAGTCTACCTTTCAATTCGGAACGTTTTCGTAGTGGCGTAGTTTGACATTATACTATTCACTGAGTTGATACGTAAATAAGTCTCCCCTCATTCCCCTATACTCCCCTCCATCCCTACCCTCGCCTCCACCTGCTCCCTTCATTCCTCTCCTGCCCGGGAATCCTGACCTCGGCTGTAGAACTAGAGCTTTATTGTAACATGCGTATCAGTCGTCGATGGTTGTCGTTATTAACTGATTTTGTGAAACGGGGTTCGTTGATATTGATGACAGTAATCAGTGATAATTGACCCATGATCAGTCGTGGTCACTATCAATCAATACCAGTTAACTGACCACTTTACTATTGATTACTATCGTGTACTGCCGTATTGTGGCACATCTTAAATGCTCATCTCCACTCTCCTCTATCCCTTCTCTTTCCCTTCCCTTTCTTCTCCCTTCTCCTCCCTTTTCTTTCCTCTCTTCTCCATACCTCCCCTCCTCTCCATTCCTCTATCTTACTCTTTTCACTCCCTTCTCTCCCCTCTCCCTCCTCTTCCCTCTCCACTCCCCTTTTCCTTCCCCATTTTTTCTCCCTCTCACTCTCCTCTCACTCATCTCGCTCTCTCTCTGCTAAATGCTCATCTCTCCCTTCTCTTTCCCTTCCTCCCTTTTCATCACCCCTCGCTTCTTTCCCCCTCTCCGCCATCCTTTCCCTCTCCCTTTTTCCTCCTCTCCCTTCTCCCATTCTGCTCTCTATTTCCCCCTCCTTTTGTCTCTACGCTCTCTCTCTCTTTTGTTTCTACATTCTCTCTCTCTTTTGTTTCTACGCTCTCTCTCTTTTGTCTCTACGCTCTCTCTCCCTTTTGTTTCTACGCTCTCTCTCTCTTTTGTCTCTACGCTCTCTCTCCCCTTTGTTTCTAAGCTCTCTCTCCCCTTTGTTTCTAAGCTCTCTCTCTCTTGTTTCTACGCTCTCTCTCTTTTGTTTCTACGCTCTCTCTCTCTTTTGTCTCTACGCTCTCCCTTTTGTCTCTACGCTCTCTCTCTTTTGTTTCTACGTTCTCTCTCTTTTGTCTCTACGCTCTCTCTCCCCTTTGTTTCTAAGCTCTCTCTCCCCTTTGTTTCTAAGCTCTCTCTCTCTTGTTTCTACGCTCTCTCTCTTTTGTTTCTACGCTCTCTCTCTCTTTTGTCTCTACGCTCTCCCTTTTGTCTCTACGCTCTCTCTCTTTTGTTTCTACGTTCTCTCTCTTTTGTCTCTACGCTCTCTCTCTTTTGTCTCTACGCTCTCTCTCTTTTGTTTCTACGTTCTCTCTCTTTTGTCTCTACGCTCTCTCTCCCTTTTGTTTCTATGCTCACCCTCCCTTTCTTGCGTGATGAAATCTCAAGATTCAACTCATCAAAAATGAAACTAAAAATCTCCATTTCATTTTCGCGTCGCTTTTACGCGGAGTTAATTGAACGTTTCAACACAAATTAATCACACGCTCACAAAATCATAGATCATTGTCATCGTTGCCGGGGGTGATGGTTACAGGTAAAAAACCCGTGCGCGTCTGTTCGTACGGCGGCGTCTTCGAGAGACGTATAATTACTTTCGTTAACCGGATATTCTTCGGTTTATGTGGAGAATTATTCAAAATCAGGAATTTATTTGAATATGTTTTACATGTTGAATCTGAGTTTATCTTTATGTGTAGTTTTCTACAGTGAGAGGTGAACTGCCAGTCGATGACCTCGTCATTCTGTTCTGGGTTGTGATCTATGGACCGTCCGGTTGAAGAATAGGTTAGGACTCTTGTCACAGAATAGGTTAAGACAGTCCTGTTGAAGAATAGGTTACGACAGTCCGGTTGAAGAATAGGTTAAGACAGTCCGGTTGAAGAATAGGTTAAGACAGTCCGGTTGAAGAATAGGTTAAGACAGTCCGGTTGAAGAATAGGTTAAGACAGTCCTGTTGAAGAATAGGTTAGGACACTCCCGTTGAAGAATAGGTTAGGGCTCTTGTCACAGAATAGGTTTAAAAGACAGTCCTGTTGAAGAAGTTTAAGACAGTCCTGTTGAAAAATAGGTTATAGGACGATTCTGTTGAAGAATAATAGGTTAAGACAGTCCTGTTGAAGAATAGGTTAAGACAGTCCCGTTGAAGAATAGGTTAGGGCTCTCGTCACAGAATAGGTTTAAAAGACAGTCCTGTTGAAAAATAGGTTACGACAGTCCGGTTGAAGAATAGGTTAAGACAGTCCGGTTGAAAAATAGGTTATAGGACGATTCTGTTGAAGAATAATAGGTTAAGACAGTCCTGTTGAAGAATAGGTTAAGACAGTCCTGTTGAAGAATAGGTTAAGACAGTCCTGTTGAAGAATAGGTTAAGACAGTCCGGTTGAAGAATAGGTTAAGACAGTCCTGTTGATGAATGGGTTATAGGACGATTCTGTTGAAGAATAGGTTAGGACCCTTGTCGCAGAATAGGCTAAGAGGGTTCTGTTCAAGAATTGGTTAAGACAGTCCTGTTGATGAATAGGTTATAGGACGATTCATTTGAAAAATAGGTTAAGACTTGTCAGGGAATAGGGTAGGAGGGTCCTGTTGAAGAATAGGTTAGGACGGTCCTGTCCCTATCAGAATAGGTTAGGGCAGTCCTGTTTATGTTCATGAATAGGCTTTGTCGTGTTTAATGATTTAGGTTAGGATTGTCCTTTTGAAGAAAAGGTTAGGGTGGTCCTGTTCAAGAATAGATTCCGAACCCTGGTTCGATCTGTACTGGTAGTTGATTGCTGCTGAATTAAGTGCGTCTGCAGCTGCTGCTGCTGCTGTGTGAGAGAGAACTGTGTCTGCCACTGTTGCTGCTGCTGCTGTTGCTGCTGCTGCTGCTGCTGATCAAGAGAGAATAGCATCTGATGCTGCTACTGCTGCTGCTGTGAGAGAGAACAGCATCTGCAGCAGCTGCTGCTGCTGTACGAGAGAGAACTGCGTCTGCCGCTGTTCGGTCGCCCGCAGTCAGTTACGACGAGAATGTAATTAATTTGCGTGACATTAAGCGTTGAATGCGGAGCCGCCTGAAGGTCGTGCGGAGCTACCTCGAGGTCACGCGCTACGACATGAAATAGAATTACCGTCGTCGAGGCGAATATGAAATTATGAGAACTGGCGTTCTGAGAACTCGTTGAGCGTGGATCTCCGTGTGAAATATTACCAAATAGATTAGATTGAGCGTAGAATAATCATCATCACACAGAGCCCTCTGGTGACAATATATAACTAGCTCTGTGCGACCTGAATCACAAAGCCCCCTGGTGACATTCTAGAACTGTAGCCCTGTGCGACCTGAATCACAGAGCCCCCTAGTGACAATATAGAACTGTAGCCCTGTGCGACCTGAATCACAGAGCCCCCTAGTGACAATATAGAACTGTAGCCTGTGCGACCTGAATCACAGAGCCCCCTAGTGACAATATAGAACTGTAGCCTGTGCGACCTGAATCACAGAGCCCCCTAGTGACAAAATAGAACTCTAGCTCTGTGAGACCTGAATCACAGGGCCCCCTAGTGACAAAATAGAACTCTAGCTCTGTGAGACCTGAATCACAGGGCCCCCTAGTGACAATGTAGAACTGTAGCCTGTGCGACCTGAATCACAGAGCCCCCTAGTGACAAAATAGAACTCTAGCTCTGTGAGACCTGAATCACAGGGCCCCCTATAGTGACAATGTAGAACTGTAGCACTGTGCGACCTGAATCACAGAGCCCCTGGTGACATTGTAGAACTGTAGCTCTGTGCGACCTGAATCATAGAGCCCCCTGGTGACAATATAGTTGTAGCCCGGTTCCACACAGTTGTGAGCTAAGATCTGATTCAGTTAAAATGCTGAATCTGGATCCACACAAAGCCGAACTCACAAATAATATCAAAATAATGTCAGCGCCACCCGGTGAAAAAGCAGTAGTCATAGCCCTGCACTCAATTCCATATTGTATGTTTTCGGTCCGGATTTTACTCAATATCCAGGTGCGGTGGGTTTTTAAGGGCTACCAAATCAAGTCAAAAACTAACAATCAAGAAGAAATAGATGAAAGGAATATAGCCATCCAAGAAAATATCAGAAATGAACTAATTTCAAAATGTATAAAACGCATAAAAGACGAACTCATTTTAACGATAGTTTCGAGAGAACCGTCGAACCGAGCGCTGGTCTCGGACTGGGTTTAACTGAACCTCGACTCGGTGGTTTCCAGTGGTCTTACACGAGTGTAATCAGTAGATTGTCATCTGTCGTAAACTATATGTAAACAGCTGTTTATATCTAATTTATATTTCTACATCGATACATATTTAATTTCTGTTAATATGCAACTGAACGCACCACATGTCACTGACCATCTCATTACTACTACTACATATGACTTCAATATGTATATCATCGGTAAAAAAAATCATGGCTTTTAAACATAAAATAGAAATGTTGTGTTTGTACAGCTTCATTTCTAGATATTTCATGGCCGCATAACATGACAATTGAGGCAATATAGGACTTCTATGCCTCACCTCTTCAGCCCGCTATGTCTGACTGCCTCAACTTAGTCTGGACCACCATTATGTCTGACCTCAGCTCAGTCCAGACCTCTAAATCTGACCTCTGCTCATTTGAACCGTAATGCCTGGCCTCCTCAACTCAGTCTGGGCGGCCACTATGTCAGACCTCTTCAACTTTGTCCAGACCTCTATGTCTGACCACAGCCTGACTTCCTCAGCTCAGTCCGGACAGCTATGTCTGACCTCTTCAACTAAGTCTGGACCTGTATGTCTGACCTCCAACTCAGTCCAGACCTCTAATGTCTGACTTTTCAATTTAGTCCGACCTCAATGCCTGACTTCCTCAACCCAGTCTGGACCTCTATGTCTGACCTCCTCAACTCAGTCTGGACCTCTATGTCTGACCTCCTCAACTCAGTCGAGACCTCTATATCTGACTTCCTCAGCTCAGTCGAGACCTCTATATCTTGCCTCCTCAGCCCAGTCTGGACCTCTATGTCTGACTTCCTCAACCCAGTCTGGACCTCTATGTCTGACCTCCTCAACTCAGTCCAGACCTCTATATCTGACTTCCTCAGCTCAGTCTAGACCTCTATATCTTGCCTCCTCAGCTCAGTCTGGACCTCTATGTCTGACTTCCTCAACCCAGTCTGGACCTCTATGTCTGACCTCCTCAACTCAGTCCAGACCTCTATGTCTGACCTCCTCAACTCAGTCCAGACCTCTATATCTGACTTCCTCAGCTCAGTCCAAACCTCTATATCTTGCCTCCTCAGCTCAGTCCGGACCTCTATATCTGAACACCTCAACTCAGTCGAGACCTCTATATCTGACTTCCTCAGCTCAGTCCAGACCTCTATATCTTGCCTCCTCGGCTCAGTCTGGACCTCTATGTCTGACCTCCTCAACTCAGTCTGGACCTCTATGTCTGACTTCCTCAACCCAGTCTGGACCTCTATGTCTGACCTCCTCAACTCAGTCAATACCTCTATGTCTGACCTCCTCAACTCAGTCTGGACCTCATATGTCTGACCTCCTCAACTCAGTCTGGACCTCATATGTCTGACCTCCTCAACTCAGTCCAGACCTCTATATCTTGCCTCCTCAGCTCAGTCCGGACCTCTATATCTGACCACCTCAACTCAGTCGTGAGCGATGCCCACAAATCATCTAAAATCTAAGATCGTCGTTAGATTGGTTGTTAGAATGATCTTATTACACAGCAGACTGAACTGTCTAAGGAGACGATTGCCTCCGATTATCGCGTGACCCCGAATTACAATATACTATACTCCTAATCATTGGGACAGCGTCTGCCCCGGAATTCGCATACCGCAGTCCCGTGGGATCAGGCACAAGCGCAGTCTTCAAGGTCCGGTTCTACAGTTCGGAGTTAAGATTTAACACATATATCATATCATCATATATTTTCCTTTACAATTTCAGTTACATACAATGTAAAATCATTGTTATACTTAATACACTAACATACATCAATACATATATCAGTATTTAAGTAAATAGATAAGTAAGTGGATTCATTTCGCATCATATATAACAGAAATAGAGGGGAGGAAACAGTAAAAAGGCGGGGCTTGTAAGAAACTGGCCCCCTCTTGAAAATGGACTAGCTTTAACTCAGAGTTGACTCTAACTCACAACTGCGGAACTCAGTCCTGTATGGTAATAAGCGATGGACCGATATTTTCCGGTGACGTCGATGTTTCAGCTCGTAAAGGGTTAAAACTCGCATGTCTGCGTCTATAAACATTTGAATATCTCTCTCTCTCTTCCTGCGCACGCGGAGATGTAAATTATATCAATTAAACTCATCTCGAAGAGAACGGCGACAAATTGTGTCGGTTGATTCTCCGCGTGATTGTATGATAATTCCTCCTATAAATCTCTGTCTCTCTCTCTCTCTCTCTCTCTCTCTCTCTCTCTCTCTCTCTCTCTCTCTCTCTCTCTCTCTCTCTCTCTCTCTCTCTCTCTCTCTCTCTCTCTCTCTCTCTCTCTGAGTTCACCGATTCATGGACGAGGGACTCGTTTAGATGGATATAAACATCGTTTAATTTAGATCTAGTAGCAACACCTGAGAATAACTGAAGCCGGAACTGTGTGGAACTTTGTCCAGAACTGTGGAACTAGATTCTGAACTGTGGAACTTTCTCCGGAACGGTCCCGGAACTGTGGAACTGGGTCCCGGACTGTGGAACTTGGTCCCGGTACAGTGGAACTGGGTCTTGATTGTGGAACTGGGTCCCGGAACTGTGAAATTGATTCCGGAATGTGGAACTGGGTCTTGAACTGTGGAACTGGGTTCCAGAACTGTGGAATTGGTTCCAGAATGTGGAACTGGGTCTTGAACTGTGGAACTGGGCACAGAACTATATATAGAATTGGGTCCTGAACTTTGAAACTGGGTCTTGAACTGCGTTGGACTGGATGCAGAGCTATAGAATTGGGCCCAGATCCGTGTTTAGAACTGTAGCATCGGGTCCAGTACTGTGGAACTGGATACAGAGCTATAGAATTGGGTCCTGAACTGTGGAAGTGGATCCAGGGATGTTCAGTCTTGAGTGTCAGAAGTAGAAAATTGGGTTTGGGCCAAGTTGAAGCGCGCGAAGAAACAATCTTAAATTTAAACACAATATCTGAAGACTTCTATGTCTTACTGGATCCTAGACTGGTCCCAATTCTAGGGCTCTGCTCATTGGACCCAGAAATCTGTGTCCTGATTCCGGGTGTGTTCCTTGTGCCAGTACTCTGTTCCTTGAACCTCAGGATCCTGCTTCCGGGCCACATGTCACAGGGTGTATAGTTCTACTCCGGTTCCAGTTAGCAAGACCTCTAGACGCCTTGCGTTGTATGACGCCAGCACTATTTGTTCGCGACTTATATTCAAACATCTGTTTTTTTGTAAAACACTTATCATGAAATACTGAATTATTGATATAGAAAAGGGGATTGCGTTTCGTTAGATTCAATTTTATGCCTCGTCACATGTTTCGAATTGAAACTAAACTGAATTATCATCGAACGACACATGGTGATATATTTAACTACTACTATCTGTTTGTGTGTTGATAGATATTGCTGTTGCTACTTTCGTTGCTTTGGTTGTTGCTGGTGCTGTTACTGCTCGTGTTGGTGCTGGTACTGGTAGAGCTGGTGCTGGTGGAGGTGGTGGTGCTGCTGCTCTATGTGCTGTTGGTGCTGCTGCTGCTGCTTTGTCAGCTGCTACTACTACTGTTTGTTCTAGTGCTGCTGTTAGTGCTAGTGCTGCTGATGCCGCTGTTTAAGCTGGTGCTGGTGGTGCCGCTGCTGATGTTGCTGACTGTTCCTGCTGCTGCTGGTACTGGTACTGGTACTACTGTTTGTGCTGGTGCTGGTGCTCCATGTGGTGCTGGTGGTGCTGCTGCTGCTCCATGAGCTGGTGGTGGTGGTGCCGCTGCTGGTGTTGCTTACTGTTCCTGCTGCTGCTGGTACTGGTACTGCTGTTTGTGTTGGTGCTGGTGCTCCATGTGGTGCTGGTGGTGCTGCTGCTGCTCCATGTGCTGGTGGTGGTGGTGCCGCTGCTGGTGATACTGACTGCTCTTGCTGCTGTTGCTGGTACTACTGTTTGTGCTGGTGCTCCATGCGGTGCTGGAGGTGCTGCTGCTGCTGGTGTTGCTGACTGTTCCTGCTGCTCCTGGTACTACTGTTTGTGCTGGTGGTGCTGCTGCTGCTGGTGTTGCTGACTGTTCCTGCTGCTGCTGGTACTGGTACTGTCACAGTTCTCGATGCGGCTATGTTACTGTAGACATTTGCTGTTGAGATGTTGTCATTTTCGTTTCAATTCCGCGCTACAATTGTATTATCTGTATCAAACATGAGATGACATAGAAATCGCATTAGTCTGGCAAATTCAATCAGCAACTCTTCTCTCTGCGCTCTCTTTCCGCTCTCTCTCTCTCTCCCGCTCTCTCTCTCTCTCTCGCTTTCTTGCTGCCGCTGTCTCTGCGACAGCAAGCCCTTCAATCATCTTCATTTAGCTGTTGAAGCAAAGCAAAAAAAGTTGTCTTTTGTCGATGAGAAACAAATAAAAGCAACAGACATCGTCGAATCTCTCGGGACACATTTTTATACAAACCGTTCCGGATTGTCATTTTATTTCTTCATGCAGTATTCGTAACAATAATTACTCAGCAGCTGCAGCGCGACAGTACCAGCATTAGTAGCGGCAGCATCTGATGTGGATTTATATTTCGTCGCGTTCGAAAATTGAACTCGTAAACGCCCCACCAGAAACCAGAACCATGGAACAGGGCCCTAGGAGTCACTCTTCAGGAGAGGTGCAGTGTTCGAGTGGTTCAAGCCGCCGGTCACTGGTCTCGTCAATTCAGGGTTCATGGGTTCAAACCCTGGTGGCGGCAGAGTTTCTCGGTGGAAGGTTCTTACTCTGGTCTCTCCCCCATTTGGAAAAAGAAACCTCGAATCCGTTACTGATGTCCTGAGTTGTAGTCAGTGGGTTGAGGGAGTTAAAAAAATGGAATTTAAAAAAAGGAGTCATTGTGTGACTGAGGGAGATCAGTAATTTTGCGATGTTTCAGCTATGTTGCATTGAGAAGAAGAGGGAAGAGGGCAATTAAGTTTTACTCGGGGGGGGGGGGCAATAGGGTAAGGGGAGGTGCGGAGGTCATCACTGATTAGCTCTCATTTCTATACTGATTACATACACACTGACACACCATGCAGTCTCTCTCACAGAACGGGTAGAGTTTGATAAACTGTCTTTAATTGATCAGCCGCGCACGTTGATTATTATTATGAAGTCAGTGTCATGTGAATTGATTGCACACACACACACAGACAACTATGCATTATAGCGTGAACATAAAAACCTGACAAATATACAGGGCGGGTGACAGATGGCACCCTTGGGCGACACCTGTTTAATTTACAATACAATATACAAGTGGATGATTTATAGAAACTGTATTTAAAGATCCCAGGGGTTCAGTACGGCTTAGATACAGCTTGAAACCCCAGGTAGCGCGGTATAGCGCGGAAGGGTGCCACGACCCCTAGTAGAATCCGATAACGCCCCAGTAGGATTCCAGGACCTCCCAGTAGTAGCCGCGACCAGCTCATCATTTTACAGTTAATTTTTTTTTACAGTTAATTATTTTGCAGTTAATTGTCAAGGCTTTCATATAATGTCAGATTTGATGAGGTGGGCCGCCGAAATCGTGTCCTTTTGGTCCCCCAAAATTCACCCAAAGTTACTTGGATTTGAAGTGAGCGCTCAGATGTGTCATGTTCATACTCGAAATACTCGAGAAATTGAAATAGGAGGATGTTGATTTTTGTTCGTTTTGATTTCGAGGGCTCGGTTGTCGAGTTCATCATAAGATATTAGGCTCGAATCCCACTATATAACCGTTTTCTGCAGCATACGGAAAAAAGTGCCGGGGCGGATTGGGGCGGCTTGAGGTGTAATAGGCAGGGCGGATACGGGCGGCTTTGGGCTAATGGGTTAATCTATGCCGGATCGTTTGAATCGAGGTGGGAAGATTCCACGACCTCCAGTCGCATTGCCGGACTGCCGGGTAACATTTTAGGATGCCCCTGAAGGATACCAGTAACTCAAGTAATGCCGGGTCCAAGCATTGAGTTTAAAATCATTTGGAATATTTCTTTCGCTTCTTTGTTTCAACTGAAAGTTGCCTTTTTGCGGTAACAGGTAAAAAATCCCCCCAAATTTGATTCCACAGCAAAGTATAATAAAATACTTCGATATTCTTATCTTGAAGAACTTAAATAGTTTTCCAAAATTTTACATTTTCCGTGGTGTTTTTCACAATATTCACCTCGGATAACCTGTGACTTTTTTAGCTGACGTGCATAAAAAATGACATTATTCTGTGACGTTTAGCAAGCAATGTGCATAGAAAATGATATCATCACATGTTTTAAAATTTCTATGAAAAAAACTAGTTCAAAAGTAATAGTATAAGTATTATTGTAAAGAGTATCATCTGTTTTCATTTAGGTTTTTACTTAAGTTTGATAGAAAACTGAACTTTTTACCAGAGGGGGGATATTTATTGGGGGAACCTACATTCAGGAACTCCAGTAATGCCGATTACAATCCAAACTTTCAGTTTAAAATCGACTTGAATTTTTCTTTCTTTCTCGTCTTTGTTTCAACTGAGAGTCGCCGTTTTGCTGGAAACGTTGCCCTCAGGGCGATCGACTTGATAGATTTCTGCTGAATTTTACGGCATTATCTATCGGCTACTCGAGACTCGACGCTTTTTGAACACCGCGTTTGTTATTTCTATATATCCGATGAACTTTTGAAATGTCACCACACGCGACTGTTACCACAATACCGCCGCCCTCATACAACAGATAGACTGATAATCAATACACGCGTATGAATTTTACTCGTCTGAAGATTTTTCGGATGTTGTAAAAATTGTCTTATGATGATTTAGATGTGTTTTATTGAACCGCGCGGCGCCGCGCGTCGTCGCTCAATACGTTACTAAACCGTTCGTCGATTACATACACACGTGAAAATGTCATCGGAGATTGATTTAAAACGGTCTTTTGTACGATAGTTAAAACCATCTCTCCTTAAAATCGCCCCTCCTTAAAACCATCTTCTTAAAAACCATCCCTCCTTAAAACCATCTCAAAAACCATCCCTCCTTAAAACCATCTTGCTCCTTAAAACCATCCCTCCTTAAAACCATCTTCTTAAAAACCATCCCTCCTTAAAACCATCTCAAAACCATGCCTCCTTAAAACCATCTCAAAAACCATCCCTCCTTAAAACCATCTTCTTAAAAACCATCCCTCCTTAAAACCATCTTAGAAACCATCTCTCCTTAAAACCATCTCGCTCCTTAAAACCATCTTAAAAATCATCTCCTTAAAACCATCTTCTTAAAATTCATCCCTCCTTAAAACCATCTTAAAAACCATCCTCTTAAAACCATCTTGCTCCTTAAGAACCATCTCCAGTCAGTTATGAGTGATAGAATTAACTCAGAGTTAAAAGATTAGTTTTCATTCTGAACGAGTTTTACTCTCGAGTCAAATCATGACTCACAACACGGCGGTATTATGGATCATGAAATGTAATAACGTGGTGATTATTAAATATTTTAAAAACTTAAAACTCTTCCACATTTTCCTGTTAAGCGCACGAGTGAGATGACCATTACATTACTGATATTGATTTGAATTCACGTCCGAACCATGCCCCAGCATACATCAACGCGTTCGCGTATTAGATATAGTAAAATGTACCTTTGAAAAGTGATCATCGTAATAGTAATAATTAAAGGGGTTTAATGGGCGTGCATTAATATACGTCCGGCTGTCCGACGCGCCTGTGTCTTGTCAGCCGATACTGACCAATCGGCGATCGATATCGACGCGCGCATCGTTACTATCCGTCGGAAATGAAAAGAGTGTTTAACGACCATAAATATTGATAGCGGGACGCGCGATACCCATGGGGGAGCGGGAGGGAGGGAGGTCGGTTTCTCTCGGGTTACTTTTAAAGCGAGGAGGAAGCCGTTGATCTAAACTATTCAATACTGCGGCGTTGAACGCGACAACGATAAAATACTTGAGTCCGCGTTGTAAAGATGATATCTGAAATCCTTGCACGCTTAGAATAGGAACTGTTAGTTGATTCATTCGATGTTTCAACATCCTAATCATCATTTTCAGGAATATTGGTCCCAGTTACATAGTTTTCACTTCCAAGAGTGATCTTTTGTCGTAAGACATCGGTTATAGAACTAAAATGAACTTAGACTGGTCTTAAGCTGTTAGATGGACTATAGAACCAAAATGAGGTTATAGTGGTCTTAAGTTGTTAGATTGACTGTAGAACCAAAATGAGCTTATAGTGGTCTTAAGTTGTTAGATTGACGGTAGAACCAAAATGAGCTTATAGTGGTCTTAAGTTGTTAGATTGACTATAGAACCAAAATGAGCTTATAGTGGTCTTAAGTTGTTAGATTGACTGTAGAACCAAAATGAGCTTATAGTGGTCTTAGGTTGTTAGATTTGTTAAAGAACTAAAATGAACTTAGACTGGTTTTTAGTTCTTACATTGGTTATACAGAACCAAAATGAGCTTAGACTGGTGTTAAGTTGTTAGATTTGTTATAGAACTAAAATGAACTTAGAGTGGTCTTAAGTTCTTACATTGGTTATACAGAACCAAAATGAGCTTAGACTGGTATTAAGTTGTTACATTGGTTATAGAAGTAAAATGAGCTCAGTATCGTCTCAAATTGTTATATTAACTTAGCTAAATCAAGCAGCTGGGTTTAAAGGTCTCACTGCTACCGATTCCAAGGTTATCAGAAATGTGGATCAAGTTCCTCAATGTATGTTTGTGCCACAAATAAAATGAATACTGTGTTAAATAACCACTGAACACCCATGAACACAACTGATAGCCAGTGAACACCACTGATCGCCAGTGAACACCACTGATCGCCAGTGAACACCACTGATCACTAGTGAACGCCACTGATCGCCAGTGAACACCACTGATCGCTAGTGAACACCACTGATCACAGTGAACACCACTGATCGCAGTGAACACCACGGATCGCCAGTGAACACCACTGATCGCCAGTGAACACCACTGATCGCTAGTGAACGCCACTGATCGCCAGTGAACACCACTGATCGCTAGTGAACGCCACTGATCACAGTGAACGCCACTGATCGCAGTGAACACCACTGATCACAGTGAACACCACTGATCGCCAGAGAACACCACTGATCGCTAGTGAACACCACTGATCGCTAGTTAATGCCACTGATCGCTAGTGAACGCCACTGATCACCACTGAATACCATTGAACTTCACTGAACATACTGTTAGCCAGTGATTGCCAGTGAACACCGCTGATCGGGAAATCTACTGAATGCTACTGAAATCCTGCGTGTGAAATTAGCTGAATAAAAACCTGTTGACTTCAGCTTACAGAATACAACTCTTCAATCCACTGCTGCTGTTATTGTTGCTGCTGCTGCTGAATCGCTGAAGGTCTCTCCAGCGTTTTCGAGTTGCCGCTATTTTTTTTTCTACCTGCACTCTCCCCGTTTACCGAGAACCGTCGCTGCCCGGTGACTTGATAAATCATTGTTACTATGACAACTGAACAGGACAGCAGGCGGAACTCTTACGGAGGAGACGGTGGCGGTGGTGTTTTTAGTTTTTGAGAGTTCCCGTTTCGTCGACTCTCTGTGAGTTCCGTCGTCGGTTCTGTCGTCGTGTTATTGTCGCGTCGATTAATTATTCAATACGCACAAGAAGAAATGTAACTCCTCGAAATTCTCACAGTCGGCAATTTTTTAATTTCTCTTTTTTTTCGAAAAGAGCGATTCTTTCGAGACATCTTTCAGTTAGGCAAAACTGAGACTCGGATATTATGAACAGTTTCTAAAACTGGGATATTGCGGTCAGTTTTTTGGCCAATATTAATGAAATGAGCCCCGGATTCATGAACTATGACATTTAAAGAAAGAAATAGCCCCAACCACCGATGCTGAAATTTACCCTGACTGGCCTACATCTGTATCATGTAACCCTAACCTTAGGCTCTGACCAGGATTTGAAGCTGTGTCTCAGATTTGACTCTGATTAGTTTAGTTCTGGTGGCCTCATCAGTTGCGGTGACTGGTGACCAGTCATTTATGTGACCGGTCACCAGTCAGGTGTGGTGACTGGTTACCAGTCAGGTGCGAAGACTGATGACTGTAGTCAAGTGTGGTGACCGGACTGGTCACCAGCCAGGCGTGGTGACTGGCATTCACTAGTCAATAATTCTCTGATAACCATCAGGCTAATAACAGCAATCCTTTTAACGTGAACAGCAATTTCTCACTAATAAAGATATCTTTTAGGCACAAGAAAGTATAATAACTAGTGTAATTTTGCTTTTACTTCAGATCATCTTCCTCTCTCTCTCATCTCCTCTCTCTACTCTCTCCTTTATCTCCCTCTCTTCTCCCTCTCCCTTCCACTGTCCCTCCCTCTCATTTCCCTCTCTACCTCTCCCCTCTCATTTCTTCTCTCTTCTCTCTCCTTTATCTCCCTCTCTTCTCTCCTCTGTCCTTTCATCTCCCTCTCCCACTGTCCCTCCCTCTCATCTCCCTCTCTACCTCTCCGCTCCCAATTATTCTCTCTTCTCTCTCCTTTATCTCCCTATCTTCCTCGCTCTGTCCCTATGTCCCTCTATCTACGTTTCTCATCTCCCTCTCTCTACCTGTCCCTCATCTCTAAGTTCTCCTCTATACTCCAATCAACTATCTCCCACTTTCTCCTCTAACCCCTGTTCGCGGTGACGATTCAATTCAATGTTTTACTTTTCTCGGAGATTCTCACTGATTGCTGAGACGGTGTCTCTTCACCGCGCGCAGTGATGATAACCGTGTCGTACGCCGTGGTGATACAGAAATGATCTCGTTTGTGTACATATACCCGATTTCTCAGTCGAATCATTCGGCGATATTCGAATAATCGAGAATTGATTTCTAATTTCACACGCGCGGGCTTTCGATCGCGGCGAATCTAATCTATCGTGAGATTTACTCCCCGGGATTATTAGTTACAACAATACGACTACAGTCTTTCATTTGACTCGCAGCGGGGTTTTCGAATATTGGATTTAACTGATATTAAGTCGATGGAGAGAATTTCGCCGGAAATATTAAGTTTTTTCATCGCGCTCGTTGAGGGAATTTCACCCGAAATACGAAGATTTTGCGAGAATTTCGCTAGAAATATTATGTGTTTTTTTTTATGGCTCTCATTCGGAAAATGTCGATATTTCAATAGAAATATAAAGTTTTTCCGGCGGTCTTATTGGAAGAATTTCACCTGTGTGATATAAAAGCCGTTGCTCATAGTTGATGGCTAATTGACCTGATACAGTTTAAGAGAGAAGCAGAAACACCTGGGGTAGTTTCTGCCTCGCGTTTAGTTCTTCTATAAGAGCGAGTTATACAAACGGGTATATACAGCCAATAAAAACATTCCATGTTTGTAAGAACGCGCAGTGAATCACCCGATTACCAGGACGGATCCCCTTCATCCTGTTCCCTCCTCACTCCCCTCTTCCTTATCTCTCCTGCTCCCTCTCCCAGTTCTTCTATAAGAGTGAGGTCTATAAACGGTTACGGCCAATAAACACCTTACACAATAAATACCTCGCTCTCGCTGTCCCTCTCCCTGTCCCTCTCCCTCTCCCTCTCCTCCCTCTATACGCCAGACTGTCTCACATAACTCCAGTTACAATGACCTCTCAGTCTCCTCCTTCCCTCTACCTCTCTACTCTCCCTGCCCGTCTCTCCTCTCTACCCTCCCTCCCTCCCTCCCTCCCCCCTCCCCGGTCTCTCTCTACCCTCCCTCCCTGGTCTCTCCTCCCTCTCCCTCTCTTATCTCTCTCCCTCTCTCTACCCTCCCTCCCTGGTCACTCCTCTCTAATCTCTCACCTTCTATACCCTCCCTCCCTGGTCTCTCCTCCCTCTCTCTTATCTCTCTCCCTCTCTCTCTCTACCCTCCCTCCCTGGTCTCTCCTCCCTCCCCCTCTCTTATCTCTCTCCCTCTCTCTACCCTCCCTCCCTGGTCACTCCTCCCTGTCCCTCTTATCTCTCTCCCTCTCTCTACCCTCCCTCCCTGGTCTCTCCTCCCTCTTCCTCTCTTATCTCTCTCTCTCCCTCTCTCTACCCTCCCTCCCTGGTCTCTCCTCCCTCTCCCTCTCTTATCTCTCTACCCTCCCTCCCTGGTCTCTCCTGCCTCTCCCTCTCTAATCTCTCCCTCTCTCTCTACCCTCCCTCCCTGGTCTCTCCTCCCTCTCTCTCTCCGCCAGTCTCTTACTCCTGCCATTCTCACGTAACTCCAGTTACAATGTCGATATTGATATTGATTGAATTTGATAATAATCTGATTACCGGCTACGAACAGAACAGAACCAACGACCGACCGTCGACCGTCAATATTAGCCGAGAATAAATAGATTTAATCCGGGAGTAGATATCAATCACTACCGACCGACCACCACGTACAGTGATTTACTACAGGTTTAAATTACTGACACCCCGCGACACTCTGAGCTCCGTGTACAGATTTCCGGTTATATATCGCAGTTGTTATGCTGGACCTAGTTCCACAGTTCGGAGTTTCATTTGACTCTAAAACATTGAAAATTAACTCAGAGTTAACTCTAACTCACAACTGTGGTACTGGATCCTGAGTTCAGTGTTGATTCTAAATCACAACTGTGGAACTGGATCCTGAGTTCAGTGTTGACTCTAAATCACTACTGTGGAACTGAATCCTGGAGTTCAGAGTTAACTCTAACCCATAACAGTGGAACAGGATCCTGAGTTCAGAGTCAATTTTAAATCACAACTGTGGAACTGAATCCTGAGTTCAGAGTCAATTGTAAATCATTTGCCTCCTAGGACAATTACCCCCCCCCCCCCGAATAAAATCCTTTTTGATTTGGATTAACACCACCTAAATACTTTACTTAGAAATTCATTTGTATATTATTGAATATAGATTTATGAGATATAGAATTACTGATGTTGTGTGCAGATCAAAAACTTTAAATCAGTCCTTGAGCTATAATAATTCACTTACCAAATTAAAGAAAACTTAATTAGTCCACTTATTAGGGCATTAGTTAATGTTGGCTAATTTATTGGAATTAATTTAAGTGTTACTTTAGCCAATCAAAAACTTTAAAGCAGTCCTAAAAAAATTAGTAGAATGAGTTCACTTTGTCTAATTAATTTGAAGTAAATATCTGTGTTACTTTTAGATTAAAAAGATTTAATTTGGGGGGGAAATTGTCCGGGGGGGCAATTGTCCTGATACCATGGTAAAGCTATGTTGAAATGAGGAGAAATAACCACTATAAGATTGGAGGGAAATTATACATGTCTGAGTTTCTCAGAATGAGAAAGTTAATCACTAATATTTAGATTATTGATTGAAATCTGTTGCAGTTCATTATTTACACAATTCTAAATCAAACAAACAAACCGGAATTACGTAATAAACAGTGAAATAAACTATTACAGCGATGTGGGAGTGGGAGAGGGAAAGGGTAACGAGAATGGGGTAGAGAGAGAGAGTGGTAGGAAATAGGGGGCAGAGAGGGTGAATCTGAGAGTGGAAGGAAGGCAGGCAGTAATTTAGGGAGGCAATTTGGTAGCAGGGAGGGAAAGAGAGAAAAAGGTGGAGCATTAGGCTGGAGGCAAGTATAGGCAGGCAGGGAGGGAGGGTAAAGGGAGAAGGTTATGAAGGAAGGAGGGAGGTTAAAGGGTCAGGAAAGAGGTAGGAAGGGTAAATGGAGAGGGTTATGAAGGAAAGATGGAGGTTAAAGGGTTAGGAAAGGGGCAGGAAGGGACGGTAAAGTGGGAGGGTTAGGAGGTAAGGTAAAGGGAGAGGCAGGAAGGGTAAAGGGAGAGGGTTATGAAGGAGGGAGGAAAATGGAGAGGGTTAGGAACGAGGTATATGAGGTCTGGTCTGAGATGTGAGAACCATCTCGCAGCATCTTTTTTGTCATCGTCCGATATACTCATTACGTATCTCGGTTATCGATGATATTTTATTGATCGGTTATCATTGATTAGGTATTATTGATTATTGATTATTTCAGTCTAGTTATATTTGATGAGATTCTTTGAGATGTTGATAATTATATATATATATAGAGAGAGAGAGAGAATCAGTGTCAGTAATCGATGTGTCTGAAAACTGGTTCAAATTCGTAGAAAATGTGCCGTCAACATCTAACGTACCAGACAGACAATACCCACGAGTATGAGGTCATTTGTTTATAGCTGGATCCTGAACTGCGGAACCGATTCCAAAACTTCAGAACTGGGTTCAGAGCTGTAGGAACTGGGTCCAGTAACTCTGGAACTGAGTCTTCAACTATGGAACTGGACGTATCGGCCCCACTCCGCGCGGTTGCGCCACCGCGCGGGATTTACGCGAAGCAGCAGAACACAAACACGGCCACTCTCTCAATTTTCAATGATAGAAATCGTGTGTGCATTTCAATTATTTCGGCTGTTAGGGTTTTAAGGCACAATATAAGTTGATGATGTGATATGGCGATGTTAATTAATGATAATTCCGCAGTGAAGCTAGTCACGAACGGTGCCGATTGAGTGTACAGCTGCCAAAAACACTGAAATGTGCGTAGTTGCGTAACTATTTGCAGTGAATTGCAGACGAAACATGAAGCCTTAACGGCCGTTTAAAAAAAATTATACCAATCGCAATTGTAAAATAAAAATGAGATAGAACCTAAGTTAAAATTCTGGCCATTTCTAAAATGTTATTAATTATTATTACTAATTTTTAGTCAGTGCGGAAAGTTTAGTTTTCCAACAATAATGAGGGGTGGTTGGTAGTCATGCAATTCAAGTCATCATTTATTACGCGTTACTTCCGTGTTGTTGAAAATCTCGCGAGTCCTGGACCAAACCCCAATGAACAATGTGATCTGTGTGCTGGCCACAAATGCACAGATCACACTACACTACCCATTACACACTCCAGTACCCACAGCTCTCATATATCCATCCTAATATTAAGTGGCTTTCTTACTGGGTTCAGATCTATGGAACTGGGTCTAAATATATGTGGAACTGTGTCTAGAAACTACGGAACTGTGTACTATACAGAACTGTGGAACTGGATCCTGGATCTAGAACTGTGGAATTATAACTACATGGAACTGGGTTCAGAACTATGGAACTGTATACAGAACTGTAGAACTGTTAGGCTAATAGAACCGTGGAACTGTAACTAGAAATGTGGAACTGGATCGAGAACTGTGGAAATGTAACAAGAACCGAGGAACTGGGTCTTGAATGGTAGAAATGGTTCCTGGTTTTAGTGTCGCAGTGAGTTATGTGTCCTGCGCTGTTTATAGCTAGTGGACACAATCTCCACAATCTCCACCAAGTCGGTGATAAATCACTGCTAGTTTCTGCTATCTCAGCTCTCACTCTCTCTCTCTCTCTCTCTCTCTCTCTCTCTACTCTCCCCCGCTCAGTTCTCGGTAAATCTGTGCTAATCCTCGGTAGGAAACCGGCACGGGAAGAATTCGTCAGATTGTGTCACTAACAGGACCGGTAACCATGGTAATAAACGACACGCGGTGCGTGGATGGCTGGAACACACCGAACGAGCGACGAGCGACGAATGATTTGTTGTGTTTTCGGTTTTTGTCGTGATCTGTTATTAACTTGAGTGGCCTCATTCCGGTTCATATTACACATAACGCTAAATGTAATACTCTTCGTATACCCGCCGCATTACCCTGGGTATTACCCGTTACCAGGACAAAGTTCCACAGTTGTGGACCCAGTTCCACAGTCGTAGCCCCAGATCCACAGTTTTGGACACAGTTCTACAGTTGTAGACCCGGTTTCACAGTTGTGGATACAGTTCTCCAAGTTTGACGCTTGGATTAGATCTTTTGTAATATGTACTTATTTCAAGTTCAGAATCAAACTTTTGATTAAGTATTTCCATAGGTAAACCTGATGCTAAACTCAATTTAGGTCATTTAAATGTTTTAGACTTAATTTAGGATTTTCTGTTTTAGACTGAATTTAGGTCATTATCAATGTTTGAAACTGAATTTAGGCCATTATCAATGTTTTAGGTCATTATCAATGTTTTATACTGAATTTAGGTCATTATCGATGTTTTAAACTGAATTTAGGTCATTTTTAATGTTTTAAACTCAATGTAGGTCATTTCCAATATTTTAGACAGAATTTAGGCCATTATCAATGTTTTATGAAGTCTCTAAGCGGTTATTACCAGGTCTTTGCCCCTGAAATTATAAATTGCCTTGTCATATTTTATCACTATTGGATTTTTAGTTTCTTATTTTTTTTTATGATTGACGAAAAACTTCTAAAATGTCAACAACAGCAGCAGAAGCAGCCGCAGCAGCAGCAGCAGTAGAACCAGTAAAATGCAGTCTATATATGTCCTCCTCTCGAGGGCCTCACGCAGTAAACAAATGTAAACATTTGTGAATGTGTAATGAAGTGCTCTACTAGGCCCCGGTTTTATAGTCCGATGAGTGGGATAGGGGAGAGAAGGAGAAGTGGGTTAGGATAGAATAAGAGGAGGGAGAGGAGAAGTGACGGAGAGGGAAGAAAACGTGATGGAGAGAGAGAAGAGAGGAGAATATGATAGAGAGCGAAGAGAGGGTAAGAAGGAAAGAGTAGAGAGAAAAGGGAGAAAGAGTAGAGGAGGCAGGGAGAGGTAGTTTGTAGGGGAGAGAGAAGGGGGTTAGGAGTTTAGAGGAGAGAGGAAGAGAAAGCAGAAAGTGAGAGGGAGAGTATAGGAGAAAGTGACAAAGAGAAAAAGGAGAGAGAGGGAGGGAGAGGAGAGGAGGGGAGAAAGTGAAAGGGAGAGAGGAGAGGAGAAAGTGACAGGGAGAGAGAGGGAGTGAGAGAAGAAAATGAGGGGATGGGAGATGGAGAGAGTAGAAGGAAGGGACGAGATAAGGGAGATGTCGGGGAGAAGGGAGGGCTATAGTTTGTATAGAGGAGAAAATGTGAGGAGAGAGGTGAAAGTGAGAGGGGAGAGAGAGGAGAGGAAAAAATGCGAGTGGGTAAGGAGGAATGAGTAAGATGAAGAGTGAAAAGAGAGGAGAGAATGAGGGGAAGAATGGAAAAGGAAGGCTTATTTTTTAGGGCAGCGATAAAGATATGAAATCGAGAGATCGAGAAATATTTGCATAAAACCGACGCAGTCAGCCGCGTGCGGTGATCAATCAATCATCGTTCAACAAACACCATCTTATATCAACAAGCTTCATTTCAATAGATATCACCATCAGACCTTCGGCGTAATTCTCGACTGTCTCCGATACATTGATACCTAGAGAGAATCAGTAATTGCACGTATCAGTCGCATCAAACATTTTCAAACCTGTCGGATTCAAAAGCGCTCGAACGAACGCGCGGTATTTTTTCTCTAAAAAGCTATATACGCCGCAACGCCGGTACCGCGCCTCGCGCCGGTCCGTTAGTCCCAGCCTTCTGAAGCGAAAAAAACCTATCAACGTTTATATCGTTTAACGGTCCATGATATAAGCAACAAATATATATATATATATATATGTATATATATATATATATATATATATATATATATATATATATATATATGTATATTATCGGTTTCTATGGTAACTCGATAGTAAATATATCACGCATGGCCCTGGTCTCTCTCTTTATTTCTGTCTTTCATAAATCGTATTTTTCCCCGTGGCTATTTCAAACGCTTTCGCGGTATCAGTAGCTGCGACCTGTTTTTTCCATTACTCGGAGAGAGGATTTTTTCAAGAAAGGAAAATTAAAAAGATTTTTTTATACTAAGCGTTTTAAAATGGAAGGGAACAGGAAAGAAAATGAAAATAAAAGTTTTTTTTTTATTATTGGAGTATTTTCCGCTTAAAATCTCTGGCTGCTTAGAGTGCGCGGGCGACACTTCTAGGTCGTCCCGTCGTGAGGTTAAATGAATAATCCAAAAGGATTAGTTTTGGGAAACCGAGATCCGAGGGACGTAAAGCCAACAAACAAACGAAGGACTGCAGAAAAAAATGAAAAAGGAGTGAAAATTGTGATGAATCTTTTTCCAATGATAGGAGTAATGAAAAAACCTACTCCAAGTAATTAAGAAAGAAAAGCCTAAAAGGAATGGAATTCTTACTCAATTGCTGAAATAATGATGATTACAACGCAATAGAAATAAAACTTTAAAAAGAAACAAATCTGAAAAATAACATTCACCCCCCCCCCTTTTCCCTGTGGCTGTGAGTACGGAATTGATCTTTTGATACGCGTAAATAATGCTTTATTTTTATCAAATTCGGTAAAAGGTTTTCCTGTTCTATAATTGGGGGGAGGGGGGGTTAGGTTACAGTTCAAACGATGCGAGACATGCTGTATTTACGCCGGTATAGGGCGCGGGGAGGCCGCGACTAATGACATTATCGGGAACCTTTGAGACAATCGGGAATTGAAAGATCAAACCGATGTCAGAGATCAAGGCATGCCACTATACGGCTATTGATCATTACTAACAATATGATTTAATCAGATGAGAGAGCAGAGAGAGAGAGAGAGAGAGAGGGAGAGAGAGCGCGGAGAGGAGAGAGAGCACAGAACGTCCCTGAGGCCGTATCGGTAGAAGTTGTTCTCTTTGTGGTTCGTCAATCTTCAAAAGATCGTCAATTCAATCGTTGACATCTCATCACGTCTTTTGAACTCTAAATTTGCTTATGATCGAGCCTTTAGCTAGTCAGACTTTCTTCGTCTCTTTCCATCTCTTCTCCTTCTCTTCCTCTCTCACCTCTCCCTCTTCCTCTCTCACCTCTCCCTATTCCTCGATTCGCTTGTTCCTCGACCGATGTCGATATTGTAATGCTGCCCTGTGTCCTCATCGATGTCTAGGTTGCTCTGCTAGAGAAAGCTATCGGAATGTTAGAGGGCTACACATTGGGGGTATAAACTAGGGGGAGTACATTGGGGGTATAAACTAGGGGGAGTACGCCGCATTAAGGGTATCTACTAGGGGGAGGGGTATAGACTGTGGGGTACATCGCGTTAGAGGTATCGTTTAGAGCATCATTTATTGACTACTCGTGCTGCTCCATCAGATGAAGCTATCAGAATGCTGCTTTGATCTTGAAAGAAGGATTGTCCTTATTCATTTAATTGGGAGTATCCATTGATCTACAGGGGTACACACTGGGCAGGGTGTCTACTAGAGCTGCGGGTTCTCATTGGGTAGGCTATCTACTAGAGCTAGGGGTATTCATTGGGCAAGGTATCTACTAGGGCTAGAGGTACTCATTGGGTATAGGGTACCTAGAAGAGTTATGGATACTCATTGGGCAGGTTACCTACAAGAGCTTGGGGTACTCATTGGGCAGGGTATATACTAGGGTGAGGGGTACTCATTGAGAGTATCTCTAAATCATCGTTTATCTCATCATCTCTGTCTACATTATGTATGTACTATGAATATAGTATTTTACAGATAATTATAAGATATTTTGACTTTTGAACTATAGTTCACAGGAAATAACGATAATAATCATGATAAATAATGATGATAACTAATTCTTAGTTTCTGTATTTTTCAGTCGTTCGAACGCGTCCTGGTGCAGAACATACTGCACGGCGAGTCTCCGGCGTTGTGCGAGTCGATACAGTCGATATCGCGGTGGCGCCTGATACAGGCCGCGTTCCCACACATCGTGCACTGCTGCGCCGCGCTGCTGCTCAACCGCAAGCTGAACAACCCCGATGAGAAGTTCAGCGCGAGCGAGACGAAACTGCTGTACACGCTGCACTGGATCGTCTTGGACGCGGCGTCCGAGTGCGAGGACAACGACGAGAAAAACGGCCTGAAATCGGCGAACATCGCCTTGCACAGCCTCACCGTCATACAACTGTTCGTCTACCTGATGGCGCCGCTGGTCCACACGGTCGCCGAGTCAGATTTCCAAACGTTGAAACTCGAGAACGGTTTGCGCTTGTGGGAACCGTTGTGGGACTATCAACAACCGGACATACCGTGCTTCGCGACGTCCGTCAAACCTAAACGCAACGTGCTGAAAGCGAACCACAGCATGTTGAAACTGAACACGAACGCCGCGAATATCTACATCGGCAAGGGCTGTTCGGCCGATAACATACCGGGTATTTACCTTGGCGTCGACCCGGTCAGTCAACGCACGAGCCTAGTCGAGTCGTTGACCAGTCCGCTGGCGCCGTTGGCTCGTATGAGCGACGTGTGCGGCACGATCTCCGACACGCAGTCCGTCACGATGGAGGTCGTCTGCGAGGTGTGCAACACGGTGATCTATAACAAGCAGGGCGAGCTGTTCGGGCCGTGTCGCTGCGTCGGAGGGGGTGTCGGAGTCGTAGGCGGAGGAGGTGGGGGAGCGAATAACGATAACTTCCGTTTGAGCGCCGCGTTTCAGAAACTCGCGTCGCCGCTCGACAAGGACTTTCTGAAGCAGCGCATCGAAAACGCGATCGCCAGTTCGGCGCGCGGCCCGCCGAATCCGGACATCCTGGCAGCGAGTTACTTCGACGTCGGCGTGCTGCGCTGTTTGTTCAGCCCGACATGGAGCGAGGACGGCGTCTACTGGGCGCTGCGTTACGTGCACCGCCGGCTGCTCGAGGTCAACGACGAGCTGACGCGCACGGAGACTACGCGCGAACGCAGCAAGTCGCTACCCGTTCCAGAGATCATGGTCTCGCTGTACCGGACGCCGTCGTCCCCGAAGGGCAGTGAGGATGAACTCGGCAGCAGCATGTCTGACGGGTCATTGTTGGACAGCATCAAGCCGTCGTTTAGCGTAATCCCGCCGGTGTGCCGCGAGATCGCCAACAAGAAGATGCGCGTTTCCGAACTGCGGCAGTTCTTCGACACGAAGTCGAAATTGTCGCGAATCGAGAGTCTGGACGGCGACGAGCCGGTCGTCGCGGCGACCGCGCGCGAATCCCGTTACCGTAAACAACGTGATAATCATCGTCGTAGCAACGACGTCGCCGAAGACGACGACAACAATCGAGAGAAAGAGAAATCAAAGGATTATATGAAAGTCGAAAAGGACGAGGAACAGACTCCGCCGCCGAGACCGAGCTCGGCGATGGCTAATTACGCGTGCGGTAACCACGACAACAGCATTGACGACGACGACTACGACAGCCCGAACGGTAGCTTCTCGGATTTAACGCGGCGCAAGAGTTTACCGTCATTGGGCGCGGGCGCTAGTACGGGCACGACAGGCCTCGCCGAGACCGAGAGCCAACAGAGTCTGGCGTCGACGTCGACGCCCGCGCAGTACTTCAACAGTTTAAAAGACGCGGTGACGCGCACTTTGAGCTTGCGTCCCGAGTCGTTGAGCAAGCCGATCATCACGATCACCGAGGACTCGCCGTCCGCGTCGCCGACGCCGTCGAATCGGTCGCAGCAGAAACGCGAGAGCCTCGCGTCGGAGACGACTGGCACGCACTTCCCGCAGCTGCCGCGCAGTCTCACCGATTCGAACATCAGTTACTCGTGCGAGGAACCGGTCGAAGAGGTCACCGGCGCCGTGCACTACATACAGCAGAACGGCCATATCAACTACCAGGTCGTGTTGAAGGCCGTGCACGCGGTGACGATGGGTCGCGTGACCGCGCGCGTCTCGGAGACCATGCTCAACATACTGCACGTGCTGCTCGATTTGGACGTCATCGAAAAAACGAAGAAAGTTAAAGTCGAAGAGAATAATAATAACAACACGAATAACAACGATAACGATAAAAAGGGCGTATCCATGACGATGAATAAGGAAGAGAAGGATTCTCCAGCTGCGACTCGTAAGCCAGCAGCAGCAGCTGCTGCATCCTCCGACCAGAGTAAAAAATCACAACAGATGACAATGCATAATCTAGCCATGGAATGCGTGATTAGGTAATTAGAAAGTATAATCTCTGGTCCCAGTTACACAGTTGTGAGTTGAGTGTGGACCAAGTTACACAGTTGTGAGTTGAGTCTGGACCCAGTTACACAGTTGTGTCTCTGAACCCGGTTCCATAGAGTTGAGTCTGGACCCAGTCCTACAGTTGAGTTGGGTCTCGACCCGGTTCTACAGTTGTCCATTGTGAGTTTGTGATCTTTTTATTATTTCATTTAACTTCGGAATCAAAACTGTGTAAACGTGGTCCAGTGTCGTGCAGTTCGACTTAAAAACTTCTGAAAAGTTGATAATTTAATGATGGTTCTTTTAAGTATTAGCAGAAAATTGAGACAGTCCTTTAACCCTTTCCGTGCTGACTAAGTAATATCCTATACTGCTGGAGAAAATGTGAAAATTTGGGAAAATTCCACCCTAGTGTGTTGAATAACAGGAATAGCACTACAATGCGTCTACACCGCAGTGCAGTGTATCATCAGGTTCTAATATTTCACTATGTTTGACGGGTGCTGTCATCTTTGTATAGAGATAAAAACTAAAAACTAACTCAATACACCACAGTGCGGTGTACTAGCAAAATCCATCACCGATTCATACACTGCACTGCGGTGTAGACGCACTGAAAGGGTTAAACCAAAAGCGACAAAACATTTATCGCTGAAAATTGAGAATTGAGTAAGATATTCATTTAGACGTAGAAAAACATGAAGACATCGATGAAAGTAGTTTGCGAAATACTGTTAGAACTGCCGTTTTCTAATCCATCGTTTTTCATTTGACCGTAGGATATTCAAAGCGATGGGCTGTCCAAACGGGTGCGGGGACGGATTCCGCGGCACCGGGGCCGAACAGGTCCGACAGAAAGGACTCCATTGTTTGCAGCGTTTACAGCGAATCCACATCGCTCAATTCCGGAAATATCTGCGAGAATTCATCGGTAAACAACCGCTACAAGACATCGTCGACTTCATGCATTCGTTTCTCGGATTTTGTTCGGAAGTCGGACAAAATTCGTCCAGTACTTATTCACCTACAAGTAAGTGTGCAGATAAATGTGTCTGATGTCTGGTGTTTGTAAATAAGTGTGGGTGATCAGTTTCAGAAAGTTTGCTGATAAAAGGTCTTATGTCTAGTCTAGTGTTTTTAGTTCATTTTCAATGAAGAATATCTCTGGTGAAGTTCTGAACGCACGTGTGAAGTGTGGACTATCAGTTTCAGAAAGTTTGCTGATAAAATGTCTGATGTCTGGTGTTTGTAGTTCATTTTCGAGTAAAAATGTCTCTGGTGAAGTACTGAACATGTGAAGTGTGGATGATCAGTTTTTGAAAGTGTGCTGATAAAAATAAGATCTAATGTCTGGTGTTTGGGAATCTGCAATTGGGTCCTGTCGATTTGCCACCGATGAGATGTGTTATATTTAAACCTCTACAATGAATCAGGTTCTGTTTATGAATAGAGTTTACAGCAGCAGCAGCAGTGAGAAGGAGAAGGAGGAGAAAGTCATGACTCGTGATAAATGAATGAATGATGGATTGTTATTGGATCTGTGATCATTATTACAAACGCACCGTCACAACACACACAGGAGGTCTTAACATCTGAACAATATCACTACACCGCCCCCTTCTTCTCCCCCCTGCTGCCCTCTCACAGGTCCAATCATAAAAACACTTACCTCTCTACCTCTCCCTTGTCAAACTTTCCTCTCTCTTCTCAATACCTCTCTATCTCCTTCACCTGTCTCTAACTCTCCCTTCTCTCTTCTCTACTCTCTGTCTACCTCTTTCTGCCCCCCCTCTCTCTATCTTTCTATCCCCTCTCTTCTCTCTCCCTTTCTCTCCTCTCTTCTCTCTAACTGTTCTCCCTCTCTCGCCCTCCCTTTCCCTCTCCTCTCTTCTCTATCTGTTCTGCTTCTCTCTCCCTCCCTCTCTCCTCTTTTCTTTCTCTCTGCTCAGCCTTCCCGCCTCCCTCTCTCCTCTATCTGCTCTCACTCGCTTCATCTAGTTGAATATTAACCAGGATGTTGTTATTAATAATCAGTTTCCGGTGATAATGGTCTGGCGTCGTCTGCCATGCATGTAAACTGTCATTATCAATCTCTCTGGTTCAACCTTTAAACAACCAATAAACCATTCATTTAATCATTCAAACAGATTGCGTTTTACAAAGTGACTAAATCCATCCGCTTTTATCCGAGGACCAATTTATTTAATGACCAAATTGATTCAGTGACCACAGTTTATCTTTGGACCAATTTATTCAATGGCCCAATTAATTCAGAAACACAGTTTATCTTTAGACGATATTTACTCAATAACCCAATTTATTCAGTGACTGAAGTTTATCTTTGGACCAATTTTTTCAATGACCCAATTTATTCAGGGTCTGCAGTTTATCTTTGGACCAATTTTTTCAATGACCCAATTTATTCAGGGACCACAGTTTATCTTTGGACCAATTTATTCGATAACCCAATTTACTCAGGACCACAGTTTATCTTTAGACCAATTTATTCAATAACCCAATTTGTTCAGTGACCGAAGTTTATCTATAGACCAATTTATTCAGTTGACCCAATTTGTTCAGTGTCTGCAGTTAATCTTTCGACCTATTTTTCCAATTTATTCCACAGTTTATCTTAATACCAATTTATTCAGTGACCCAATATATTCAGGGACCACAGTTTATCTTGAGGGACCAGTTAATTATGGCTCGCTATTTCAGGGCCCAGTCCATCCTCGCGTTTAGTCGGCTAAACTTTCGTGATAATAAACTCTTCGTTTTCTCTTATTGCAGCTCAGAAACGCGGTTCGCAAGAAAGCGGCGCGCCGTCGCGGACTGGGTACGCCGTCAATTTCGGACAGAGCATAGGTGGTGCCGGCGTGAAGGGTATCGAGGGTACGGTCATGGCTCATATATTGAAACCTTTGGTTTCGCGATTCGTCGAGTCGTGGAAGGAACTGCACAGTCACGAGAATATCGTGAGTATCAATGCGGTGGTTTATTCCTCAAAAACCTCTTCGAAAAAAGTAATCGGATCGAATATATGTCTGATCACAAAATCAGATATTTCAGCATCAGTTTTTCAGATAATCAGCTCTCGGTAAAATTGGATGAGATATTTGTCTGATCAGGAAATCAGATATTGTAGGGTATTAATCAGATATTTAAGGCTATTTATGTGATGATATTGAAGTGTATTTGATATATAAGGCTATTATAGAGAATCTTGCACTAATATAACGAAAGATGAATTCCGAAAAGTTTCATCTTTCTAGTTATATCAGTGTGTCGGATTCTCTATATATCGTCGTCACAACACAGACACTGTTTCACCAATTGTTATTAAGGGTATTATCTGATGTTTTCAGATATTTAAGGGTATTATTAGATCATGGTATTTAAGAGTATTTGATGATGATATTTAAGGGTATTTGATGATGATATTTAAGAGTATTTGATGATGATATTTAAGGGTAATTGATCATGGTAATCAAAGGTTTTGATGATGGTATTTAAGAGTAATTTGATGATGATATAAGGGGTTTAGTTTTTTAAGGGTATTTGATTGTTAGTTATTTAAGAGTATTTGATGATGATATCTAAAGGTATTTGTGATGATATTGTATGTATTTCTGTATGTGTATATATTGTAGAGTATATATTGCGATGTACGTCAGATGATGACATACGTTAAAGAGTTACACGGTGGTACGTTCAGACGTGTTGCTTTAAGTGGATTACTTGATGCTGTGGAGAGACCTTCTATTAAAAAAACCAAACCTAAACATCCTCAACCAATCAAGTATGTATCTCACAGATTCTTAGAATATCTGACTAAATATACATGTATGTTCAACCTGGACCCAAGTTGAAATTAGTCCATTTTCAATCCTACCTATATTTAAGCCTTACAGCAAAATGTTTTATCAAGCCAGTTTGATAATTTGACAGTTCTACAGCTACAGGTCCATATATCCCTGGTTTGGTCCATGGTTCTACAGTTCGATCTATAGGTCCACAGTTTGATCCGTAGTTCTACCGTGTGATCCATTCCACTGTTTGTTCCATAGTTCCACAGTTTGATCCATTTATCCACAGTTTGATCTATAGGTCCACAGTTGGATTCATAGTTCTACAGTGTGATCCATTCCACTATTTGTTCCATAGTTCCACAGTTTGATCCGTAGTTCCACAGTTTGTTCCGTAGTTCTACAGGTCCATGTATCCCTGGTTTGGTCCATAGTTCCACAGTTTGATCTATAGGTCCACAGTTTGATCCGTAGTTCCACAGTTTGATCTATAGTTCTACAGTTTGATCTATAGTTCCATAGTTCAATTCTTGGTTGACTTATGATTTTTGATTAGTTCTTCCATTTAAAGATATCCTTCTCGGTTCAAACTCATCAGTCACTCCCGTGTCAAGTATCACCCGGGTCAAGTTTCCCCAAAGTCAACTTTCACTTGGCGCTAGAGTTAGAACCACTCCCTGCCTGCTTCCTCTATTACCGGGGGTTTAGACGGAGAATATTTGTTCTTCTAAATTTCAGACGAACGACGTCGATGACTTCGGACAGCGGAGATGAGAAAGAGACTAAATCTACAGCGGGTACTCCCGAAGAGCCGCCCGCTGCTCCTAGCGCCGCCAGATCCAGACGGTCGTTGTTTAAACGTAGAACTCAGAAAAAGGTCCGTATATTAAAACACTTGATAATTACGGGGGTCGCCGATTGTTGAGGAATTTTCTGTGAAATTCAAGAAAAGTATCTTTAAAAATATTTGGATCCTCTTTTTACGTCGCATACGGGTGGCAACTTACCTGGACATCGGGGAATATTGAGGGAATTGTGTAAGAAAGCTAAAAATCGGGGAAGTTTATCGAGATTGCTAGATCGTGTGTTAATTGATTGGATTCTTGATCAAGCCAGAGGGAAAACAACGCGCGTGTTGCGAAAAAAGTCAGGGAAAAGCTAGTCAAGATAAGATTGGCCATCCTGTAATACAGGAGTCGCGATTGTTGAGGAAAAATGAAAGAAAATCTGTGAAAAATTCAAGAAAAGTGTCCGTTAAAATATTTGGATCACCTTTTAAGCCGTATACCATGGAGCTCGGAATTAATGTACAAGCTTTTCCTTCAATGAGATTTGTTACTTTTCCGAGTATTGTAGTCCTGGTGATGGTTTGTATTTCAAAATGTAACCAAACTGAGAAAAAAAAAACAGGGTCTCTGCTTACCTGGAAATCAGGGAAAAGTCTGGGAAATTAGTTCAGATTGCTAGATCGCGTGTAAAATCTAAGTTTAAAAAAATCTATGTTTTACATATTTCACTGGTAATTGATTGAATTCTTAGCAGATTAAGTCAGGGAACACAATTTGCATATCAGCGAATAATCAGGGAAAAAGTCAAATAAACATGGCCTCTCCCGGTAAGACTTGTCGTTTTCGTTGTAGCAGTCGTCTTCCTCGTACAATATGGCCGCCAGCGACACGGAAACCCTCGATGACCCGGCCCACGCTAAACACCTAAAACTGAGTCCGTGTAGAATGAGCATGTCGGCTACGGAGGACGACCCGCCGTCCAACCCGAGTACTCCTAAACGTAAATTCAGTAAATTCAATATCGGTAAGTACTTCGCAATTTCTAGACTGTAGAAGAGAGCTGCCAACTGTTCCTGATTTTCAGTATTTGTTACTATTCTATGATGAGAAATACTGATTTGATTTGTTTGATGTATACAGAAATATGTAAGATGTTACTGGTGGTCTTACTGTTGTTTACTGATTAATATTTCAATGCAGAAATGTTACTGAAAACAAACTCAATTTGTTACTGATAGCACTTTTCACTGGTTGGTAGCCCTGGTGGTAGAAACCACGCGAAATATTTCAAATATTTTAAGTAAACTTATTAGATCAATTCAAATTGTGGGATTTTACTCATCGTTTTATCATGGATATTGTGATCCACAATTCTGATTCTCTCGCAATTTATTCACTCAGATTTTTTTGGTTTTGGAAACTTCAGGGACCTGTTCTATATATAGACTGGTATTAAGTTTAACCCAGAGGCCAGTTGCATAGTCATGGCTTAGACTTAAGACCAGTCTAAGACCAACTTAGTTCTATAGCCAATCTAACAACTTCAGACCAGTCTTAAGATTTAGGACCTTGTTTTGACTTGTCACGACTGTGCAACTGAAAAGATAACAAAAAGAGGCTAAAGTAATTTATTTTCAATTGAGTCTTAACTCCCCAGGTTAAAGATGATACCAGTCTATAAATCCAGTCTGGGTTAAAAAGAGGACGGAGCTTGGAAAAGATAAGAAAAGGGGCTAATCTGCCCATTACAAGCCTTGTTACGGGCACATGCGCCCATCATATATACCCCCTGAGTTGAGCACACACTATACAGCCCTGGATACAATTCCACAGTTGTGAATTAAAAGTTGAAATTAGTTATATTTCAAAACGAGTCATCTCTACATTTTTTTCACTTTCTTTTTAAGGTTCGTTTTTAAAACTCGTCATAATAATTCTAATCCAATTTAACGCTTTATTTCCGCGCCGACTCCGCCGCGATTCAGACGCAGACGTAGCTGACGGCGGATTAAAAGGTCACGCGATCTCGGCGACGACGTTCTCGTATCCATCCCGTCGTCGTATTTTTCCTGCCGCGATCACTTGTCACGAGCGTGCGCGATCCACGCGTCACGACGGCCTTCGGGTGGTCTCTCGTTATGTAACCATGACAACGGCTTGACCAATCAGTTTAAAAATCTCTGTCGTCCCTGTCTCTCTCTCTCTCGGCGCGGTGCCAGAGGATGTTCACGCGGAAAAATTGGGGAAAAAAATCCGTCTGTTTACGACGATTACCAACCGTTAGAAATTCGAAAAATTTCGATTCTCTTTTCTATCGTCCTAACAACTGTTTGCAGGTAATAAATTGTTCGCGTCGGCCCCCAGTTTGATAAATCGGATTTTCCCAGCTACGAAAACTCCCGTTCGATTGTCTCCAGTCGAGATTCGAGCCGGAAAGTACAGAATCATCGGTAATAACTGAAAAATCATCTAACTATCGGTGGCTGGGTTCACTCTGGTGGATGGGTTCTCCCTGGATTCAGTCTGGGTTCACTTTTGTCTTTACTCTGGTGGCTGGGTTTGTCACGGAGCTTAGGGTAAACGGGTTCACTTTGGGTTTTACTCAGGTGTCTGGGTTTGCACTGCTGGTGGCTGGGTATCTCATTCAGGTGATGGAAGCTTGTATTATGCAGCATGGAGAGTTATTTATATAATCTTTGAGCGACGCATCCTGATTGTAAAACACAGGATATATTCAACTTGTTTCAGAGCTGCTAACTGTGCCTGTTATTAACCCTTTCAGCACCAATTAATCAATTCCCAAAAGTGCAGGATATTCAAAATTTTAAAACATTGTACGTCTACACCGCGGTGCGATGTATCATTAGTTACAGGTTTGACAGGTGCACTAATATTTCGCTATGATCGCCAGGTACACTAGATGATTGACAGGTGCGCTAATATTTCACTATGATTGATAGGTGCTGCCACATGAAAGACAACGAATAGATAAAACTGCGATAAAAACTAATTACCAATTACATCAATATTCCGTGATGCGGTGTACTAGCAAAGTCCATCACCAATTTATACGCAGCACTGCGGTGTAGATAGACGCATTGAAAGGTTCTAAAAGGTCTGATTAGCCCATCAGCATTGGTAATATTGCCTTCTTGGATGTGACAAGTACTTCGAAATTTCCCCCCCTGGATTCGCAAACTGTCCTCAGTATTAAACTATATTTCTGTATCGTTCTCTAGGTTGGAAACGTTCAGCGAAATCAGACCACGAAGAAGACAGCGCCGGCGAACACCAGCAGTCGTCGTCGTCGTTCGAGGCGCGGCGCGAGTCGATGAACAACCGCAGCAAGCGCATGTCGTTCAAGGCGGCCGGCCAGGCGACGTTGAGCTTCCTGACCGCGCGGCGGCGACTCGAGGACGGCCTGAAAAGCTTCAGCAAAAAGCGCCTGAGCAAACGCGGAAGCGTCGAAGAGGGTAATGTTGGTGGTGATCATTGTGGTAGCTGCACGACCGTTACCGGCCACGCACCTGTCAGCATGGCTGAATATGTGTCCCAGCATGCTTCAGTCACTAGTAAGTCACGTGATACACGCTTATCGCACCGAGCGACCTCACACACACAGGCACACAGCCCCCCCTGATACCGGCTGAGGCCTCACACTGCTACGGTATAGCCTCATGCTGCCTCGCACCACAGCGTGAATTCTCACTGCCTCGCACTAATAATGCGGCCTCGAGCTGTCGATCAAGCTTCAGGAAGGCCAAGGTGGCTTCATACTGTCTCTTGTTGCCTGTCGCTACAGCGACAGGGTGGCCACTTACCTGGAAATCAGGGAAGAGTCTGTGAATTTCCTTTTCTTTAAAAAAGTCCGGGAATTTTCTTCTCTTCCAAAAAAGTCGGGGAATTTCTTTTAAAAAAACTAAAAATCATGGAAATTTATCACTAACCAACTTTTGAGCAACTGCAGCCCCAGGACTCAATAGAGTCAATACCGCAATTCAAAATGATCTAATATGAACTCCTGAGAGTCGAACTGAACTGACAACTGTTGAATTCGATCCCGCGTCATTTATCAATTGAAGCTCAAAGCCGGTACACGTGAATTCTCTCCAACGTCTGCCATTCTAACAAAACCTCTCCGACTCACAATCTTGAATTGAGACTAAAAACTTAATACAAATTTTTTTAAAACCTGATAACCATTGATGATAACACGCGTCCGTGTTGTGACGATATATATAGAGAATTCCACACTGATATAACGAGAAAAAATGAAATCCGAAAAGTTTCCTTAGAATGATTTATTGATTCACGTTTCGAATATAACCTATATAGTCACCGTCAGGAATACTGAGTTAACAAAAATCAATTTAATTGTTTTTAACCCTTTCAGTGCTGGCTAATTAATACCCAATAGTGCTGAAGATAATTGGAAAATTCTGAAAAATTCCACTCTAGTGTGTTGAATAACAGGAATGCCACTATAGTGCGTCTACACCCGGCGCGGTGTATCGTTAGTTACTAGTATTTCACTTTGTTTGACAGGTGCTGCCATTTTTCAAGAGAGATATTTACTAATTACATCAATACACCGCAGTGCGGTGTACTCGCAAGATCCATCACCGATTCATACACCACGTAGACGCGCTGAAAGTGTTAAGGAAGCATCAATTTTCAGACTTCATCTTTCTCATCTTGTCAGGGTGGGATTCTCTAAATATAAAACCTGAATTTGCGCGATCTAAAAACTACTAAAGCAATTATCAATTTCCTCCTCAAATATTAAAAACATCTTGAGTTACTAATATTCGACGTGTTCTTTTTCGTACCTTTTAGTCAAAAATACAGATCTCAGGCCGGTTTCGTGGAAATGTTAAACTCAAGTTTTTGGTTTAATCGCTGAATTCATTACTCCATGTTTTCAGTAAGGATGACAATTCAAACTTAACCATTTTATGCTTTTGAAAAGTAATAAAATTATACAAATTTTGTATTGTTTTTTTCTTCTATCTTTATGCCTTTGACCTCTACTATGTGACTTTTAGAGGGTGAAATAAAGAATTAGAAAAAAACAAAAATCTATATGATTTCCAATCTATGGCTTGAAACAAGACATTTACAAATACTTATAAATTGTATATACATTTACAATTCATAAGGCAGTATTGGTAAATGTAGTAAGTCTTGAAATTTGATAAAAATATATTAACTTTTCCATGATCCTGGACCCTTAATACAAGACCTACTTGGTCAGCAATTACTGGTTTCGAAAATCACACAATTTTCTATCCAATCTATTTTTTCTAATCAGTTGCTTCTAGAGGCGTGTTAGCAGCAGTAGTAGCAGTAGCAGCAATAGCAGCAGCAGAATCCTCGTAAACTGCATTTGAAAATACGGCTTTTTCATAATGTTTAGTAGTAAATGTTGCGATCGTTTCGTGTAGTTTTTCAGCAGCTCTAACAAAACAGTGGCTCCTTTAAGAATAGGCATTTAGTTGATAGTTGTATTTTGTACTGCTGTGTTGGAATAGAATTTCTATCCGTCATGAAATTGCGTCTTTTTTTCTGAAAAGCCATTGGAAAGTCATTGAAATTGAATACTATGAGTTATTTAAAATTGAATGTTATGATAGCCTGAAATAAACTTAACTGTTTATGAATATATTCGAATGCTGAGGGCTCCGTAGGGCCCAATAGGATAGGATTAAACTCTTGAATTCAGAATGTTTAAAATCTATTGAATAGCCAGTCGGTCTAGAATGTATTAGACCCGAGATGAACCCAGAAGCCAACGACTTAGATTGGCCATCTAAATTCAATAACTATCTAACAACTTTTAAAAAACCATTCCTCAAATTAAAGACTTTACAACCCTTGTTGGCTTGAAGCCGCTATTGTGCAACAGGCTCTGGTTCCAATTTTCATCGAAAATTGATTTAACAAAAATTGAATTAACGAAGAAATTGGAAAGATTTAGTCGAAGAGCTTCAGTGAAACTGTGCTTAGTAAAAGTGTTCTAGTGAGCCAGAAGACTTGCGTGTACGTGTAGGGTTCTATCTATCTGTTAGTTATTGCTGAACCCCCGGTAGGAAGAGTATTAGTAGCAGGTATGACTTATGTTGTTTATCAGCGAGTCAGGAGACACTGATATGCGTCCTGCCTGAATAACATGGTTTCAGTAGGATCCGAACCCACAACCTCAACAATTACCATGAAAATTGACTCCCGGGCCCAGTTTCACGAAAAAGTTTAAGCCTAAAACGGTTGAGTTTGAATTGTTGTCCTCATTGAAAACATGAAGTAACCAATGGCAATTACACCAAAAATTTCAGTTTAACTTTTTCGTGAAACCGAGCCCAGAGCCCAGTTGCCGTTGTGACTTAAGTCCGAAAGCCTGTGTGAAAGACATATAAAGGGTTGAGTAAAGGTTGATTATGTATCTCTGTATTGCGGAGGAATACGGCGATGCATAATCTAGACGTCATCCGGCGGTAATTAATACAGATTACCGATGACTCGTCGGTTGCCATCGACGACTTACGAACAGCGACTGCGGTTGTTCACTTTTGTCGTGACAGGTGTTTCTACGAGGCCGAGAGACGCGCGACGCGAATCCATAATTATCGTAATTGTCTCGTCGTCGTTACCCCCGGTGACAATCGAAACTATTTAACGGCGGCGATCGATGGTCGATTACCGGCGGTTACGTCGTCGCCATTGTTGCGCGTCGTCGGAAAAAACGACTACGCACGCGAAAAAATAAAGAATCTCGTCTTAAACGATCTTTAGACTTCGTTTAGCCGGGTCTATTAGTTATATATACTGGTCCTATACGTTAAAGACTGGTCTTACCGTAGTCTGTACTTTAATGAAGGTAGATCAAGGACCTGGGGGCCAGTTGCATTGATTTAAGACCAGTCTTACTTCGTTAAGACCTAATCTTAGCTCATTTTGGTTCTGCAATCAATGTAACAATTGAAGACCAGTCTGAGCTCATTTCGGCCATTATAAGCAATCCAATAACTTAAGACCAGGCTCGGTTCATTTTCTTGGTTTTACAACCGATCTAACAACTTCAGACCAGTCTAAGCTCATTTTGGTTCTATAGCCAATCTAACAACTTAAGACCAGTCTTAAGATTTAAGATCACTTTTGGACTTGAGTCATGGCTGTGCAACCAGCCCCAGTTGCCTAGATCCAAGACCGGTTTAAGCTAATTTAGGTTCTATAACCCACCGAACAAAAGACCAGTCCAAACTTTTTGGATGACTTCGTTAAAGACCAGTTTTACTATTAAAAACCACTTGGGACTCGATGTCACGTCTGTACAGGACGGCGTGGACCTAGTTCCGCAGTTGTGTGAGTTAAGATTTCGCTAATCGAAAATTTAATCATTTTCAACCGACACCTCTATAGAACTGTGGGTCGGGTCCTGAAATTATCCGTGAATCGACGTCTAAACTGTTTTGCTATAATTGTCACAGATAACCTGCGCCGAGGGTCGGTAGCGAACGTCGGCGACCAGGCGACCGAAGTCATCGTTCTACGCGAGAAGAAACTCGTCAACGGTTACAACGTGAAATGCGGAATGTTGCGGTTGTCGTTTTTCCTCGATTGTTGTCACCCGGGTTCGTTTCCCGATTGTCAGTTGATCGCCGCGATGCTCGATCTGGTAAGTGATAGTTTCAACGGCAGCAGCAGCAGCAGCAGAAACAGTTTGTTCATTCATCAGTCATTCAGGTGCTCTTTAGATATTAAGCATCATAAAACCAATCTTAGTATCAGATAGGGTGAGTGAGAGAGAGGGAGAAGTATCATAAGTGATTGGTCGAAATAATGTGAATTCACCTGAACTAGAGAGAGAGAGGGAGAGAGGAGGGATAGGGTGGGGGAGAAGACGGAGGGAGGGGAGGGTGAGGGTGGGGAGAGGGAAAGGGTGAGAGAGAGAGGGAAAGGGTGAGAGAGAGAGAGAATGGAGGGGGAAGAGGGTGAAAGAGGAGGAAACGGAGATAGAATGGAGAGAAGAGAGGAGAGGGAGAGAGAAGGGAGGGAGGGGAGAGGGAGAGGCAGATAAGTCATCACAAGTGACATTTTCATATGTGATTTATGCAGATCTGTATTGGAGGGACGGGAGAAAGACTTAGTGAGAGTGGAGAGAGAGGGTGACAAAGAGGGAAATCATCACATGAGGTGACAGGTCAATGTGTTATACCCTACTGCTACTGCTGCTGCTGCTGCTCCCGTTTAGTCAATGTGTCTTCAACAAATGTTTATAGCTATTAATCATCAATAATTGATTAGCTGTGAGAGAGAGAGAGAGCGAGAGGAGGTACAGATAGTTGTAAAATGACAGTTGCTATAAAGTGTCATCCCTACACGAGCGCTTGCCGCAGTCGGTCTCTCACACACGCCTCATCGCGGTGTCGATAGCAGACGTCGATACTAATTAGATCGTTATCTCGTTTGATAATTGATTAATTATCGTACGACTGATCGAGTAGATTTATAGATTAATCAATGTTGATCCCGTCAATTTCAAATTGAGTTGTATGGCATAATCATCTAAGAATAGAAAAAAAAGTCTGAAATGTTTCCTTGAGCTAGTAGTTTATATACTGTATTCATTGAGCTAGTAGTTTATTCAACATTTCGACTTTATCCTAATAGTCATCTTCAGGAATACTGTATTCATTGAGCTGGTAGTTTATTCAACATTTCGACTTTATCCTGATAGTCATCTTCGGGAATACTGTATTCATTGAACTAGTGTAATTTATTCAACGTTTCAACTATATCCTGATAGGCAGCTTCAGGAATACTGATGTCGAAGCACTCCAAGTCCGCGTTGAAAAACAGTATGAAATCCTACGCTAACAATAAATAGTCTGAAATGTTACTTTCAGCTATGATGAAGTTTATTCGACGTTTTGACTATATCCCGATAGTCGAATCTGAACTCGCAACTGTAGAATACTAAATGCTGTGATTACATCATGAAATATATGCAATCCGGAACAACGAGACTGTTTAAAGCAGTAGGATGTGATACAAACAAATATCTATCGTAAAAACAGTTACGAACTAAAGAATATGAAAACAGAGCAAACTCACTTAATTAATTAGTCACTTTGTGCAGGATTGAATATATATAATTCTGTTAAATCGCCTGTATTCCTATAGAGGACTATTAGGATATAGATCAGAATGTCAAATAAACTACTAGCTCAAGGAAATAGTTTAGACTTTTTGGCCACTTACCTGGAAATCAAATTTCTTTTCTTTAATAAATTCAAGGAATTTTGTCGAAATCGCTAGATCGAAGAGTTTCGGTCTATGTCTTACATATTTGACTGTGTAAATTGATTGGGTTCTTAGCAAATCATGTCGGGGAAAACGACGTACGCGTCAGGAAAAAAGCAAGTCAAATGAAAGTGGCCATTCTGGCATAGGAATGACAATAACACAGACTCACGAGTGTGTCATTATTAGTAGTATTGTATATTTGATCCGCGTTTCAATGTCTATTTACGCCGTCTGTCAGTTACACACTTATAGATTCCCGGGGACGTTTTACTCGTAAGATCTAATCAACTCTGTCGTCGTCGTCGTCATTCCGCTACGTATAGAGTATCACAGAGCCGCGTGTGTCACTGCGCTGCTGATCGATGCTAGGATTTATCCAGTTTACCAATCCTCGAGTAGATAAGGCTTCCATTATCCGTAGCACTTAAACGCTAATACATCTCGCCGAGTGTTTACTTGATGGCTTCCTTGCAGTCGCGCAGCTAGAAACAGCCAGAAACAGTGCTAGTCCTAGTATCAGTTTATCAGCTTACGCATTACTATCGAAACCCTTCGAAACCCCTCGTTCGCCCTCAACGTTGACTGTTCCTTGCAGTCGCGCAGCTAGAAACAGCTAGTCCTCGTATCAGTTAATCAGCTTAAACGCATAACTATCGAAACCCCTCGTTCAGCCCTCAACACCGACTGTTCCTTTCAGTCGCAGCGAGAAACTGTATCAGTTTAGACATTACTATTAAAACCCCCCTCGTTCAGCCCTCAACACTGACTGTTCCTTTCAGTTGCAGCAAGAAACTGTATCAGTTTAGACATTACTATTAAAACCCCCCTCGTTCAGCCCTCAACGCCGACTGTTCCTTACAGTCACAGCGAGAAACTGTATCAGTTTAGACATTACTATTAAAACCCCTCGTTCACGCTCAACGCTGACTGTTCTTTACAGTCGCAGCGAGAAACTGTATCAGTTTAGACATTGCTATTAAAACCCCTAGTTCATCCTCAACACTGACTGTTCCTTACAGTTACTGCTAGAAAACAGTACCAGTTAAGACATTACTCTAAAAACCCCTCATATACCTCCCTCTCATTCATATTATTTACAAAACCAGTAACAGATCCTTCCCCTCCATTACATTACTATCCATCTTAACCCTATTGCTCAAAATTATGATCAACCCTCTTGCAGTAAAGAGCTAAAAACTGGCTGAGGGTGACCGAAGGCCAGGGGCGGTGGAGAGTATTTCTGGTAGCTGTGACAACTTTTGTACTTCCCTCTATACCTTCATGTTTGACAGTGGAACTTAAAGCAGAAGGTGAACAATTCCCTGAGTTTCTATATTTCCCGATTCAATAAAAGCCAAATCAATTCAAAATGAATTGTTCGGATGGTTTGTAAAATTTCAACATTTCAATTTCCCTCAATACGATCCACCTACACTGAGTTAACTGAACCGCCACTAGACGGCAGCACTGTCTGGTGATCTTGTCAATTTTTGATTGAAGCCAACTCTACGCTTTTCTTTTTCTTCCAGGAAGCGTCAATCGTTGCCAGGGCAACATTTATGTTGGAATGCGCTCATTTCGTGCATCGTTGTAACCGCGGCGACTGGCCGAATTGGATGAAATTGAACTTGCCGAGTTTCCGTCAGGTCGGGCCGCTGCACAGCCGCAACCAACCGTCGGCTTATAAACGTAACACGATGATGCAGAGAATGGCGGGTAGAATGTTCTATTCTTGGGGAGAAATGATCGGTAAATATTTGAATTTCATCCGCGACTGTCTTCGGCTTCCGTGTGGTTATACGGTGCTGCCCCCAATGAGGACCCTACTTTCGACAGTGGCTATCGAGGATTCCCCTTGGGGCAAGCGAAGCTCCATCAGGTTCGCTAGTGTGCATTCAGACGACAACTCGTAGATTTCTTCTCAGATTCATTTAGAATCTATCCATAATTTCTCAAATTCTTTGAATGGTGATCAGAAAAATTCTGTATACATGAGCCTAAAGAGTTTATCAAGGGCAGTGATTTGCCTAATACCTGATGAGGGAGGCTAAAAATCTGTATGAAACTTATCTGTATGTAAAAATGAGCAAGATTTAGACAGGGTTGTCGCACTGATACGCACGCCATCTAGTGGGATAGCTGGTGGCACAGAGTCCTCATTATCACCGAGAGATATCTCGTAGTCGGCAGGTGTTAACTTTCGAAAACTTCCCGATTTCGATCGGGATTAAGGTACCGGGCCCAGTTGCACAGTCATGTCTTGAACTTTAAGACTGGTCCTAAGTTGTAAGATCGCTTATTGAACTATGATGGTCTTAGACTGGTCTTAAACGTTTATCTTGACTATGCAACTGGTCACAGTGTCCAGCCTCCAGTTTCTGGGGAAAGTTTCTGCTGAAAACGGTTAATTTCGAATTGTTGTCCGCATAGATAACATGAAATAATCGTTCAATAACTTGAACATACTTTTAAACAAAGGGGGGGGGCAATTGCTCAAAAGTTTGTTACAGTTAAATGGTGAACAAATTCAATTGTCACTATATCAGAGCTGCGACTGTCCCTGATTGTGCCTAACTGTGCCTGAGGGTGTTTTTGATGCTATCGAACAAAACCCATACAATTTTCTATTTTCCCTCTAAATATCCTTCTTATTCTTCATTATATCCTTGTTGTGTCCCTGAAAGTTTTGTCCTTGAAGTTGAAAAGTCGGCATGTCTGCGATGTCAACTGGTTAACTTCAATCAACTTTCGATGGAGCAACTGCAGCCAATGGTTCCAATAGACTCTCTCAAATCAGAAATATTTGGTTAACATGTTAAGTTTAGTTTTCGTTTTTTTTTTTTTTCAAGGAATTCATTTGGAGAATATTCTACGTAAAGAGAATCAAAATCGCTTCGACGTCGTCAATCAGGTTCGAGATGAGAATAAAAAGAAAGAGTTGAGAGAGGAGGACGAAGAGGAAGACTTCATGGATGAAGGTATAGGGAGAGGAGGAGAGTGCACGGGGGTAGTAAAGGGAGGGGAGACCAGTCTAAGTTCATCTTAGTTCTATTTCCAATCTAACAACCTAAGACTAGTCTTGAAATTATGAACCACTTTTGGGCAGAAGCAGCCAGGTGTTGGGCTAATGATACAGTCAGTAGTTTAGGGAATATGTATTTCTCAACTGATTATCCAGATCAAGTGAAGTCGAATCTACCGATCAAATAAGTGAGAGGGGTCAATTTTAAGGTGAAAAAAATAACCCACGAGAAGCAAAATTGTCAATTGATTCGTGATAAAGCCTGTCTTCTATTTCACGAAATAGGGCACTTTTTCACCGTAAAACGGACACTTTCTTATTTAAAAAGGGCAGCTATCTTGAAGTGCCCGGGTACCTGAATAAATCATTTGAGAATTGATTACTTCATTTTCCAAAAAAAAACAAACATGCAAATTATATCCATATTTCTAGTCTTGACCTAAATTTTTTTAACCTGACCATTTGAAGGGCACTTTGAAAATGTTAGGGGGTTCATTCGCTACCCCTGAACTCCCCCCTCGACATGGGCCTGCTTTGGGCGGGTCATTTGCTAGTGAAAATATTTTTCTTCAGTAGTTGGGTCTAAATGTCACTACTCCTGTAGTTTATCTTCATAATTGTTGGTTAATTTTCTTCGATACAATAATAGCAAGTGGTTAAGAGCGTTTAACTCTGGGAAGCCACGTCGTGGGTTCAAATCCCGTAGATTATCGCAGTGTCCTCGGGCAAGACTTAACCTCATTGTCTCTCTCCACCAAGGAGTAGATGGGTACCTGGCCTGATAGATGACTCCTGAGCAGCTGCTTGGATGTAACTTCTCCCCAGGGATAGATGACTGATGCATGAAATAGAGTTACAGGCCGGGGGGGGGGGATAATACCGAAAGATTTGGAGCGCATCTGTACTCACTTTGGTTAGGATACCTGCGCTATATAAAAGAAAATTATTAGTATTATTGATAATAATGAATTTCGTACTTAAAAAAAAGAAGTAAAAACCATTAATTCGATGCGTATTTTCTATGATTATTTCCAGCGACCGTGAATCAGACGGGTTCCGATTGTCCGTACGCGTTGAAGATGGTCGCGTGTCAGTTGCTACGCGAGATCACGACGTTCCTGCGCGAGACGTACCAATACATTCCGAAGTTCAAATCGTCGTCGAGCAAACGCGAAAACGCGCTCGAGAAAACGTCGCGCAAATGGAGCAGCGTGTTGAGCAGTCCGGTGCATTCGGACCGCAGCTCGGCCGCGTCGTTCTCCGCCGCTGATCTCATAGGTGACTGTTACCTTACCAACCAAAAACAACAACTTCCCTTCCACCATAATCAAAAACAACAGCAGCAGCAGCAGCAGCAACAACTTCCGTCTTATCCTCCCGCTCCTTTCTATCATCTACCCAGCTATCTGTTCCATCATTCTCATCATCATCATCACCATCATCGACCTGTCGAACGCGTCCAATCCGATCGAAGTTCCTCTTATCCGGCCGTCGCCACGCCGACCGCCTCCGATATAGGTAATAATAACACGTACATGGTTTTTATCGTGTATAGGTGGCGTTACTGTGCGTAAAAGTATCGTTATGGAGATGATCGCTGCAGACGTCAAACAATGAACACACACTCACTCACTCACACACATAGCGATGTTGTCTGCTTATTGTCAAACCGTTCTCTCTATTGTCACACCGTTGCTAAGCACCAATTTCGAGTATTTTTGAGATCGCGCGTCGATGCCGTCTGGATTCGAATTTTAAAACGGTTTCGTTCGTTGTTTTTCAGGTAGCCCCGGTGATCGTAAGATCAGTTTCGCCGTTCTCGGGGAACGTAGCGATTCGATACACAGTAGCACAACGACCTTGTCGGCGACAACCGAAGGTCAGGACGATCGCAGTAAAGGTGGTGGGTTCGTTATCTATGTGACATTTATCTATCGGATTTGTTTTTCTGTGATATCTTGCTCGATGTTAGGGGTACATACCTCAGTTAGGTGCTCAAATTACTTAGAAATCTTGGACGTGGGCTGCACTATCTATTTTATGCCAGTTTTGTATGGATTTGAAGGATTGCCAAATGAGTCTTCTTTTACTCATTTTGAATCGGGAAAGATCAGCCATTTTATGAAATTTCTCCAGTATGATTGTTGTTACCACGTCTATAGCCGCGATCACACGAGCGTTTTGGCCCGCGCCAAATTTGTCCCGACCAAATTTTAGCACGGGACAAATAATCGCGTTTGAATTACAACTGGTACCAGAAATGACCCACTTCGCTTTGTTTAAGCATTGTTTAGTATCGAGTGAGTGGATTGCGTGTGTGAACGCTCTTTCTAATTAGGCACGGGCCAAATTTGGATCGAGCCTGATCCGTGCCTGTTTGGCCCGGGCCAAATCGTCGCCGTGTGATCGCTGCTTATGTTCAATGATTTCTTGATGAAGAGTCGTATTCGAGGCTCGTATCGGTCAACCCGTTCACTCAATAAACTCGATTGTGATTGTGAGCGCTCTCTTTGCAGGACGACGTCTGGCCCAAGGTCGCAATAAACTACTGAAAACCAGACGTAATTCAGGTCATAACATGAGCTTCAAACAACCAATGAGAACAAGCTTTAAACTGAAGCAAACGGACGGGGGCAGTACGCTAAATTAAATTCATTATCAATTAGTATTATAATCATTATTCATTACACATTTTTTGGCTGAATTATTTTCGCACCATAGATTATCATTATGATATCATAATATTTTTTTTTCTTAGTCACAAATTTTGTTGGTATTTTTTTTTCTATACTAACTCGGTTCTGGTGTTTTCACGCGTAAAATGCATGATGAACCAATCATATTTTAATCTTTTCCGCTCAAATTCTACTTTTCGCTACTAACTAAGGGTTCAATCCCACTTTCAAAATTAGTTTTATACATACGTATATAGATATGATCCTATATTTCAGTACTTGCCGCCCTCTAAGATGCGCTTTTTTCCTTGTTTCTACATTTCGATTAGATGTTTTATTTGTTACCTACGGTAGACTCCGCCTTACTCCGTACAGGTCAACGCAGGGGCGGATCCAAGGGGAGGGTGCAGGGGGTGAGCGGTCCCTCTTAAAATTGCCCTAAAAACATTAAATTGATACCTAGAAAAGTTTAGATTCATATGCTTGTCCCCTGTATTTCCAAAAATTAGTTCATGTTTTCCGATGACTTTTCTCTTTCGGGATGCCCTTTTAATTATATGGTATACCCTATTTTGGACATGCACTCATCTCTAAATCAGACCCTAGATCCGCCCCTGTTTGGGTGAATTTTACTAAACTTGATTTGAATAGAATTTCAAGTACCTACACTACGCGGTAAGGAACAGTCTACTGAATTCGCTTTCGTCAACGCTATTCTATCTTCAGAAATATGTTGCTACTGGTAGCTTCATGCTGTGTTTTTGCCCCGACATCCCTTACAATGTACCGGTACTCTATAATTATCTGACCACCTCTGTTCCATCATTACTGATATTGATTCCTATTTTTAAACCCACTCTATTTAACCGTACCTGTCTTTGTGTTGTATAAGAATGACATTGTATCAGCTATTATCTCTCTTTCGATTGTCTCTATCTATAAAGAATCTTTGACCCCTCTTCTATCATTTATGTGTACATGTATTGTGCATATATGATTACTTCTTTTTCTAACAATCTTGTTTCCATTTTGTTTATTGCACGCATGCTGTTATTTATGATTCGGGACCCAGTTCCGCAGTTGTGAGAAAAAATTTGACTCGGAGTTAGCGCATTGAGAATGAACTAACTTCTACTCGAATTTAACTCTTACTGACGACAGCAGAACCGGTCCTGGATCCAGTTCCACAGTTGTGAGTTTAAGATACAACCTCAGAAAGAGTTTACCTGAACTGATTTCAACTCGAGTGTTAACTCACAACTGTGCAACTGGATCCTGTTCCACAATCGTCCTCCTGCACATCTATCTGTCCTCAAAACCTTACATATGTACATGTAGATTTATATTAAATGTCTTAAATGATAACCATACATTTTTCGAATGACGTTTAAGATTCTCGGGTATCAGTTGTGACTATGGAAGTTGTATCGAATTCCTGATTTATTGGATTCTGAAAATGAATGGTTAAAATTCTAATGAAAACATTGCTTTGTAACCCCTTAAAGTAGGCTTGAATATCAGATGATACCCTTAAATATCATCGTATGATACCCTTGGATATCTGAAAATACTCGCAGATATCAGATAGTACCCCTAAATATCAGAAGATACACCGAATATTTGATAATACCCTCAGATATCATCATGTACTACCCGAAAATAACTATATAAATTCGACCGCCAATCACACAACTAAATCTTCAATCTTCCAAACAAATAAATAACAGGGACAATACCTACTTCTACTTTTTGATAGAAAAGTATACATAGCTGCTTTCAAATAACGGGTAGTACCCGAAAGAGATATCAGAGGTATCAGAAAATACCATCTCAAATATCTGATTATACCTTTAAATATTAGAAAATACGATCAAATCTCAGATAATACCCTTGAATATCAGATGGTGACCTGAATGTAAGAATTTCTGACAGTAAAGTGTTAACTCTAGTTGACCCATTTACTTTCCCCCTCTCTACTTCGATTCCGGATGATTCTGATTGGTTTAAATATTCAAACAGGTATAAAACGCGTCGGCAGTTTACGTAAAATCAGCGTCCAATCGATTCGCTCGGATAAATCGGACGAAGAACTACACCCTCCGCTACAGCAACAAATCAGTTCGGATATCGAGTCGCCAGGGGTGATGAGCGACGAAAATCCGGAAAGTCCCGACTTCGATGTCGATGACGAATATATTTATACTCATTTACCCTGGATGAAGGTAAGAATCGGCATTCACGCTCAAAAGTACACCGATCTAAGCTTATTTTGGTCATGTTTTTTAGTTGAGATGTGAGATAACACCAGTCTAAGCTGATATTGGTGTAGTTTCATGGTTGTGACTTAAAATGAGCATGGGCAAAGCTCATTTTGGTCCAGTTTCACGGTTGAGATTTAAGATAAAACCGGCGTAAGCTCATTTAGGTCTAGCTTCTGAGATTAGACCAGCCTAAGCTAAGTTTGGTCCTGGTCCACAGTTTTATATCTACTTTGAAGCTATGAAGACACAGTTCTTATTACAGGGCTGCCAACCCTCCCGAATTATTCGGAATCCTCCCGATTTGCGTGATGAAATTCCGACGATACGATCGGGTATACACAATTCCGACTTTTTTTTTCTTTTTCGGCGATGTCCGATTTTCCACCCGCCAGCGCGTTGTAACACAATATGATGATTTGGTAGAACAGAATTGAATAGGTGGGGAATTTATATGCACGCCCGCGGTGGATGAGTGCGTGGCTATATACTGTGTACGTGGGTCAGGCGATAACAGCGCTTACTAGCGCGCGCGTGCGTGCGTGTGTGTGTATGAGAGTAGCTGTGTTATTGATTTTATCTACGCATGGCGTACGATTATTTCGTAGTAGGAGAGCAGCTTTTTAATTTGTTTCAAGAATAAAAATAAAGTTCATTCGTTTTAAAATACGTTGTTTTCAATCATTTTTGTGAAAATATTATGACATGTGGCAAAATGTGATTGTTATTGTCAAATTGCTCCGCATCGTTTCGGAGAAGAATCGGTTTACTGCGGTAATTAGCTCGTTTTCGCAGCGCGATTAGCATTCGAAGATCCGGGTTAGATTTCAACGTGTGGACTCTTTGAAATGTTTCGGTAAGCAATTGCTTTGCTAGTTTGAACCTTAATGTTGCCACTCTTGTGTTAGTTTGATTTAAAAAGATAATTTAAGATGCTTTTGAGCAGTGCATCTCAAAGTAAACTTTTAGTTCGCATATTTGGCAGATGGCAGCACCATCGAGTAGCATGTAGATTTAGAGACTTTTTACTGTTTGTATCTTTCAGTTCTGTACGTGGAGTCTCTCTTGGACAGTATCGTGGAATTGATGCTGGAAATGGATATATTCGCATGACAGCTGTATAGTGTTATGTAATTCGTTTGACAATTTATGCCAGTTTTATGTTCTTATTTTTTAGTCTATTGTATATTTTTGATAAACACTGTTGATTTTTATCTTTCATAAAATAATAAAGAAAAAATACATTCTGTAGAATTTGCTGATTTTTTATTTTGCTAATAATTCCATATTTTCATATCCAGCTTTCATATATTACACGTGAAAGGTATTCCTAATTGAAAGCAAAATATTCCTACTTGGAAAAGTCACAATTTCTTCGGTTTCGATATATTCCTATTGAAACCTTCAATATTCCTAATTAATCTGCCATTCATCCCTAAATGGAATTTTGAAAGGTTGGCAGCCCTGTTATTAAGATCTTGATTGAGACACAAAAATAAATTTACAACATCACGATTATGCAAATTTGAGAATATGATAAGTAACTGAACCCAATGATTCCGGAATATTTTTTGCTTCATTGATATTTGTGATGTGTTTCTTTATGTATTTTGTAGGTAGTAATTCAGTTTGCGAACACATCCAATTTCATCTGCGACCACCAGGATTTCTGCCATCCAAACTGTTACGAGAGACAACAGAGGAGCTGCAGTCGATTGATGACCGGCGTCATAAAGGTCTACGAGAGCGATCAACCACCCGAGAAAACTGCCACCCCTAAAGACGAGGAGAAATCCGGCGATCAGTCGAAGAGTAAAGAAAATCTTAGAGATAAATTAAAACGTAGAGTGAGTATTGAAGAAATAGGGTTGATACATATATATATAATTCCTGCACAGAATGAAAAAGTGTTGGTAATGTTTCTTTGAACTAGTAGTTTATTCGACATAACAATTATTTCCTAATAACATCTTCAGGAATGGGCCTACTGGAGAAATTAAGTACTTGTGGTTGTCATTCCTGTGGGTTGTATAATTCTGTGGGTTGTTAGGGTAATCATTCCTGTGGGTTGTTATTAGTATCATTCCTTTGGGTTGTTTTGGATATCATTACTCTGGGTTATGGTTATCATACTTGTGGGTTGTTTTGGATATCATGCCTTTGGGTTGTTTTGGATATCATGCCTTTGGGTTGTTATGGGTATCATTCCTGTGGGTTGTTTTGGATATCATGCCTTTGGGTTGTTATGGGTATCATACTTGTGGGTTGTTTTGGATATCATGCCTTTGGGTTGTTTTGGATATCATGCCTTTGGGTTGTTATGGGTATCATTCCTGTGGGTTGTTTTGGATATCATGCCTTTGGGTTGTTATGGGTATCATACTTGTGGGTTGTTTTGGATATCATGCCTTTGGGTTGTTTTGGATATCATGCCTTTGGGTTGTTATGGGTATCATTCCTGTGGGTTGTTTTGGATATCATGCCTTTGGGTTGTTATGGGTATCATTCCTGTGGGTTGTTTTGGATATCATGCCTTTGGGTTGTTATGGGTATCATACTTGTGGGTTGTTTTGGATATCATGCCTTTGGGTTGTTTTGGATATCATGCCTTTGGGTTGTTATGGGTATCATTCCTGTGGGTTGTTTTGGATATCATGCCTTTGGGTTGTTATGGGTATCATTCCTGTGGGTTGTTTTGGATATCATGCCTTTGGGTTGTTTTGGGTATCATTCCTGTGGGTTGCTTTGGGTATCATTACTGTGGGTAATTTTGCAATGGTGCTTTGTTCTACATCTATACCTTCTACATTTGTGTAAAATGATATTTATGTGAGTTACATTACTATAAGTTCCGTTAATTCTGCGTTTATTCTCTTTGAGTTAGGTTCCTTTGGGTTCCTTCAGTCTACATTTATACAGGTTTGGTTCCTTTGAGTTCATTTAGGTTACATTCTTGTATGGGTCTGGATTGCTCTCTGATTACACTCACGTAGATTCGTTTCGTTTTATGTTTTGATTCAGGAATCCGTATTTCAATCGTCGTCCCCGATTCGTCGACGTGAGAGCACACCGCTGCTCGATAAAATCCGCACGGATATTGCATTGATGAAAGAGAAAATCTCGAAACCCGAGAAAAAAGATGCGAAAACGCGCAAGAAGAAAGAAGACTCTTCGATACTGAAATACGTGCGAACGCAAGTGAAAAATCTGTGCCACAGCCCGATGGCGATCATGAATAAGTCGGCGCCGATTCTATCCGAGGAACATTTCACCGACATGTTACCCGTCGCGTGGGAATTGTTGCTGGAAAACGATCAGGAATTATCGGCAGCTGCTGCGTCCGTGTTCATTCTATCGTCGATTAAGGTACCGGATCAGGTGCAGGAACTGATGGCTAAAGAGCTACAACACGAAGACGTCAATCAACGCATCAACGGTATATTGAGGTCAGTGTAAAAACATGTACATGGACATTTACATTTCCCTGTTCATGTGCATCTACATGCACCTGTGCATGTGCATGCAGATGAAACACATGTTCCTGTACATGTATTAGGTATGCCTACACATATGAAATATGTGCATCTACGCATAAGAAAGGTATAGTAGAATCAGCCCTTATTTGTAAACTTTCAAAATCTAACTTATCTACTGATAAATGCTGGATCTAGACATATCAACTCTCTACTAGATTTTGGGTTTACGTCACTATGGGTAACTCTGCTATCTCCATCAACTTCTACTTTACTTGTTCAGAACTGTTCAGAATTTCTATCGTTTCTACAGTACCCTATTGATGTTTCTATTGGTTGGTCTGTTTATCTTCATTCCACCCGATGATGGCTGTTAGTTAACAGCCAAAATATTGTGTGTTGACCGAAGGTCAGCGGAGCTAGTGGGTTAGGGGATGAGCCGGCGTCATCCGTCCGTCTGTCTGTCCGTTTGTGCGTTCATTCGTTCGTTCATCTGTCAACTTTTTCTTCGAATCGCTACTAGTCCTACAGTTTTAATCAGATCAATTCCAAATTTGATATGAATGTTCTATGGACCAAGGCCTATAAAGTTACAGAGCCATTTGTGGATTTGTCCACCAGGGGGCAACACTGGGGGTGGAGTTTTTATTTCTTCAAATTGCTATTTGTCCTACAGTTTTAATCAGATCAAGTCCAAATTTGGTATGAATGTTCTATGGACTAATAACTACTAAGTACAGAGCCCTTTTTGGATTTGGTCAAAAGGGGGCACCCCTAGGTATGCAGCTTCTATTGTATTCAAATCACACAGCGGAGCTATATAAGCCGATAGGCTCCTTGTCATAATGATAAATTCTATTGTCTAAAATTCAAATTGTGGGGCTTTTTCAATTATGTGCAGCTGTACATTCGTTGTGTACATGGTCGATGTGTTTCACGACATGTACATGTATGTTCTGATGATGTGATATCATTGTTTCTTATTGTTTTTTATAGATTCAACGTTTTGTGGAGGTTTCGTTTTCAAGTTTGGCCACGAATGGAAGAAAATGCGAATCTATTCTTCAAAGTTCCACCGCCGAATATCGACTTCGTTCTGCCGTCTCCGACTATCGGCACGCCTTTACAGAATGTTATCGACCCACCGTGGATGCCCCATTTCAAAACTAAAGTTCCGGAGGTCACCCTTAAGGAGGGAGTGGTGAGCGATTAGTTCGTAAACTCTGAGAAGCTCTCGGATTGTTTTATCGAATTGAACGAAAAAAAAAAATTAATCTATTGTTGTAGAAATCGTTGGTAACCGCGACGACGACGCGTCGCAAGCAACAACAAGAGATGGTTCATAAAGCGTTGATCGCGGAGGAAGATCGAAAGCGCGCGTCGCGCGAGAATTTCCACCTGACGACAGTCGCTATCGCGCAACAAGCCGCGCAGGAGCCGGCATTGCATCACAGCAGCGAGGAACACGAGGAAGGTAAACGCTGAAATCAGGATGCACGTGAGACCGCGCGAGAATGAAATTAGAAAATAATCAAGCACCAAATTTAATATCGATTGAATATATTAATCATTCGACTGGACAGGTACAAAAACAGCGGCCATCTTACATTTACATGTGAATACAAACATGTACATGTGTATGCAAACATGTACATGTGTATGCAAACATGTACATGTGTATGCAAACATGTACAATTGTTAACAAACATAAACATGTGTGTACAAACATGTACATGTGTGTGCAAACATGTACATGTATTAGTTTTGATGTATTCTACCGTTTGAGTCTTCAAGTCAAGACGAAAACAAAGCCTTTAAGCGCAACCAGGCACCCTGGGCCCAGTTTCAAATAACTCTGAATTCAATTTAAGAATTCAACTAAATTATTATTGGAGAAATTAAAACGGATTTAAGAAGATATGAAGATTTCTCATGAAACTGGACCTCGGGCTTAAAAAAATTTGTGATTTTCTGTGAAGTGACAGTTTTTGTAGCTGTTCAGTTGAACTGTAGTTGATATGAATAATAATTCTAATAGTTTAACTGATTGATTGATTGATTGATTTTGATTGATCAATTGCGTGCTTGCATGCCAAATTTTTAATTATATATATATTCCAACACAGCTCTCTCTCTAAAGCATGGCCCCCACGAGTGATTCATAATTATACATGACTAAATATCAACTCTTCCCGTTCTCTCTCTCATCTCTCTCTCTATCAGTGGCTTACGTCGTTGCATATTGTTGGCTCGTTGTTGCCATGGTTGATATTAAATGTTTTATCCCGCCCGCCGTGCGTGTGTCTAGTCCATATTTGGTCCGTATATTATTTGGCATTGAGAAGTTTTATGTTAGGGGCAGCGATACTGAGGGAAGGGTGAGGGACTAAGAAGGGTTTCACTTCGGCCTTTACCCTCAACCCAGATATACGGTATTACTTGAGTTTGACTGGGGCCATATTCATGTTTTTTGTGTGGCCCCTTTGCTTCGTTAACTCATAATCTTTTATTCAATGTTTGACCCAAAAAAGCCACCACCTACCTTGCATATGAGTTAAGTTCTCTCAAAATGAGGTGTCAATCGAGAGGAATTAGCTCAACCCCCTGCCCCCTTTAGTTGATGCAGTATCAGTGTGGTGCTAATTTTCTTTGTTGTTTGTCGCCCTGCTGCGTTCAACCGAATTTGCATATTACGAGATGCCACATTCTTGAGCCAAAACATTTTTGCAACGAAGTTTCAAAAAGTATTTGGGTTATTTTAGTATTTAGGGATAAACGCCCACTGCGGATAGGGAACAGCAATGAAGGGGTTAAACCACAAACCTAAACACTTATGTGACCCGCCTACACGCACAACCCTCGCCCCGCCCTGCCCTGCCCTGTCCCGTCCATCTGTCTCCGTGTGCCCGTAATTAACCGGATTAATCTGTTTGTGTTGTTCTATCCGTACCTGTAGTCGTACTCCCAGAAGAGATAAACATGGCCGCCGCAAGACGAATGTCAATGGCACCAAACCGTACATCGAATCTGATGTGTCGTAATCTATCCTGGAGAAACGGTAGCATGTTTTGGGCGAGATCGCCTCTTGAAGGTATAACACCCCTCTCTCTAGATATATCAATATCAAAATATATATATATATATCTCGATATTTATTGCTATCATTATCAAAAATGATGGAATTTATTTTAATGAAAAACGTCAATCGGGCTTTGCATGTCGCCAGCAATTATTGTAATTATTAATAATCCACCTACATTTTGATTATCATTACTATTATTATAATCAATATTAATGTTATATATATTTTTATTATTCTATGCTTTACTAATAAAACACTTACTAATCATAATTATAATTATTATCGCGCAATTGTAGAAATGTAGAAATTATTTTGAAATATTGTTTGTTATTTTTTTTTTTTTTCAAGATAAAAAAAGTAATGACGCAAACAAAGGTGAAGAAATACAACAATATTGTCTGTTTATACAACATTGCTGTCTGTTTAAACAACTATGCTGTCCGTTAATATTTGAAATAATGAAGTGCAACAGATTTCAAAATCATTAGCAATTCAGGTTTACAGGGGTCGGTTGTTCAAAAGTTGGCTTGAGTTAAGCAGCGCGTAACTTGATTTGAGAAAAGCTTTCGACACTTTTGCATCGGAAGCTCAGCTCTGGTGTTGAATTAATCGAATTGGCACCGATTCTTCTTAAGTCGAAGACCAGGTCGAAAATAAATCTAGACTATAGCTCCGACCCCTCTGGTTCATTGAATTCAGATTTATATATTTGTTGCACTTGTCATTTTTAGCTGGTATGAGTTTTCAATATAAAAACCTCACTTTTACTCTCTAGTTAAACACATTTTAAAACACAAACAAAAAGTGACAATCAGTAAGATGAGCTACTTTTTGGTCATCAGGGGCCGGTTTTTACAGATCACAGGAAGACTATAAGATTCTCAAAATGATCCTTGAGTTCCGGCTCAACGGAGAGATGAGTGGAGCCCATTTTACAGAACCACTGAAAAGTTGACTGAAAAATCGACTATCATACAATACAGTACTGATGTTCTGTAAAATGCCCCTGATCTATAAAACTGGCCCCAGTACACTCTCTACTGAAAAGGCGCTATCTTCTTCACTTGTGTCAGATCTTCAGTTTCAAACAGCAATTCACTTTGTTGATACATATTTCTTTAGTTCTTGGTGAATTTCGAGGGTTAATCGAATAGTGAATGTATGTTGAGGTGTTATATTAACAGTAGGTATATGTAGGGTGTAGACCGCTGGGTATAGGATGTAGGATGCTTGTAGATCTTTTAGTGTTCAAGATGGAACCATGTGCGTAGACTGTAGCAGCAAGTTCATCTGAAATAAATACATTTACTTCTGTAGGATTCCAGAGTCCAACGCACACCTTAAGTTTGAATCACACCTCAAAGACTTTATAGTCAAATAGTATAAAATCCCACACTCAGAGAACAAAAAGATATTCCAGTGATGTCACCACAGGTCTGACAGGTCCGACATTTGTCAGACCAATAATGAAAACCACGAATCTTTTGAAAATTCCGAAAATGTATTTATTTTGGACTGGAAGAAATGGTCCAAAAACTGTAAGAACTGCCAATCCTAATTTAATGCATGGGGCTCCGTGCCTACGGTGCTCACTTTTATGGAAACCTAAAATATGCCCTTTTTTCCTGATGTCTGACCAATAGAAAAATGAAGGACACGTCACTATTCCTGATGATGACTATTAGGATAAAGTCGAAAAGGCATAAACTACTCGCTCTAGGAAACATTTCGTACTCTTCTATTCTTAGTGAGGGATTTTATGTTATCTTTACAACACAGACTCAAGAGCATTTCATCGATTGTTACCTTTATTCAGCTCTAAACAATAGATTACTTGGTTTTTTTTTTTTCAATGTTTAAAATATTTCACGAAGTAATATTTTCATGCATAAAGGTCAGGTTAAAGGCGTTAGCATCAAACTTCAGATGCCTCGTAAAAATGTATTCAACTCCTTCCAGATGCATTTTTGTTATCATCAAATGCATGGCGCAATTTTCTTTTCAGTTCATATATAGAGTAAACTGTTTATAAATGCTTAACGCTTACACTGCGCATGTATTCAAACAATGTATGTAAATAGTAAAGGTCACTGAAAAGGTCGCTGAATCATCATGGAAACGTTAAAACGCTACAAATATTGATTCATTATTATCTGTTGTCGATTTCATTATGTTAACCCTTTATTGCCAAAATCTTCAAATTTTACCAAGACTGTGACAGTGGGCTAGGCCTACAAGGGCCAGCTAGTGTTGATTCAGTTTCTTGAAATATTTTAGAGATGTTTATTATGAGACTGGGTTTGTTCGAATGATAATTTGTTGTGGTTTTGGAGATGAATTAGGGTCTAACACATATATTTATATTTATATATATATATATATATAATTATGAATAGCACAATTTGTAATTTTTTGTTGCAAGTTATTTTAGCTGAACGGTGAAAATATATATTTTCAATACAGAAAGAAACTAGCATCATCGCAATACAAACAAACAAACATTTGTAATGGGTTACCAGCAGTTGAGGATCCACCACGTTCGCTAATGGTTGCTCGGTTACTGCGCTTCAATTTCTTCTACATTTTTAATTGTCAACTTTTCTCATCGGCAAATCTATACCATACACTAATTGGGAACGCCAATCTTATATGAGCTCGTATTTGATTACTCATTTGACAAAATTTCCATTTGGGAGCCTAAAAATCCGGTTCAAAGTTCATTGAAAATGAACCAATTTTCACCGTCTATTCAGTTCACTGAGTGCACATCTGGTGTGCGCTGGTACCCCTTTACTTTCTCTATTTCTCGTCGGTGATTTTAGTATTCAGACAGGGCAGCACCTTGCTGTCTGTGAAGATCCAGTGAATGGACTGGGAAATGATCCGATATGGTAGCAGTGACTCTATATGCCAGAAATGATGGTTGTCTATACAGTACAACAGGAAAAGATTAATTTGATTTCACTCTACAGTGTGAGAGCAGCATCAGTCCAAAACGTTCCTCCTAAAAGGACACTTCTAGGCCCGTAATCCTAACCAACAGATCTTCGAACGGAAACTCACTGAAACTCATCGGAATTCAAAACTGATCGAAAATGAAAGAAAATTTGATAAGAAAATTAAATTCCTTATTCAGTAGGACTAAAATATATGGTTAAACTGGAATGCTTTTTGACGAAAATAGCCCGTCTTGCTCCGGGACCTAAGCCTAGGTATGTAACCCTAATCCTTGCTCCATAAGCCTTTTCCTAGCCCCACTGGGATTTGAACCTGGGCCAGTTTGTACGTAAGTTGGTCTAGTTTAGCTGATGGTGACCAGTCTTGTATGGTGACCGGCATTCGCAAGCAAATATACCCCAACCATTCTCTTATTACAATCAGACCGTTTGACAGCAATCATGAATCCTAAATTCGCCCAGTCCCGAGAAAGGCATCTTTAGGCAAAACTAAAGCAAAGAAATTACAATTTCGTACTCGGAACGATATATTTCACCTTCTGTGTCATAAACTGTAAATGAATATGAGAATACAAATATTTTCACAAATCAAGCTTCACAACATGAAAACCATTATCAGCAGCTCAAACTTGTGGATGATTAAAAATAGTAATTGTACCCTCGCATCTACCTCATGCCCGAGAAATATGTAGTTACGAGGGAGATATTGCAGAATGTGTCAATTACATTTTGAGGGTAGCATGCGTCTTGTTTTTGACGAGTAGAATTTCTTAAATAGATTAAGTAAATAAATTGCCGCTTGCTTCGAGTCAGCATGTTTTACATATCCGCATGTGATAAACTTTACTAACAAAACCCCTTCTTTATTTCTTGTATACATTCAACTGTTTTTTTCTCCCGAACTCTGAACGAATGGAGTGGTAAGTGTGACGGAAATTGCACCTGAAATTCGATCGAAAATTTTGGTAGTTTACAAATGATTCACATTGTATTAGCTCGCGAATAAGAATTTGTTTTCAGGGTTTATTCGCTCATCCGGGTCATTTATTTGAATGATAGAAAAATAGATGTTAGTTATTTTTTCAAGATATCCGACATAGAACTGTTGACAGTATTCGAATGGATTGTATTCTAACGGCTCTATGTATATATATTCAAGTTTAGTGTTGACCCTTTCACTGCCAAAACCTACCAAACCTTCCCCTACCCCATCCACCAGTTACACATCTGAAAGCTGAGTTTGCTTGCTATTCGAGCAGTAATGATTGATGCACATTGTTGGGAAAACGCTATCCGAGATCAGGGGCTAAGTTTTAACAAGAGCGTAGTTACACAGTCATGGCTTGAGATTTAAGACCGTTTTGGTTCTATAATAATAATATAATATGTGTCTTATATAGCGCTAAATCCAGCCAGGCTACTTAGAGCGCTTTACATTTTTCGATATTATTACCCTGGCCAATTTTTATACTCTAACATGTATCAGTCATCTCTCCCTGGGGAGAAGTAACACTGAGCTGTTAACAAACGCTCAGGAGTCATCTATAAGCAATCTTACAGCTTGGGACCGGTCTCTAGATTCAAAACCATTTTTGCACTTTAATCGAGTCAGGACTGTGCAACTCAGCCACCCCATGACATTGGCCCAGTAAAACTCTTCTATTCCTAAATCAATTGAATTTCTTTTTTTTAAGTCAGTTCTTAAATCAATCCAAGATGAGCTGAATTACAGAAGAATTTCGATAGATTTCAGCGATAAACTGGGTCCAGTATTGAAAGGGTTAAAAAACAATGTAACACAGTTTAGGTTGAATACGATATAATCTAGCACTTTAAAGAATCTTGGATTCAATGATCGTAAAATATTAAGTTGTAATTTATTTCCAGGTGATGAAGAGCGAGTTGAACACGCTCATTCACATCACATGCAACTTGTTCAAGGAGTCTTCCCATCATGCATCTGTGCAGCTGTATTACCCATAATTCATTTGCTCGACGACCTAGAAGTGAATCAAGAGGGCATTTCAGGTAGGAATTGTGCGAAAAATATTCTAGATGATTCGAATAATCAGTCACCGGTACCTATCATGAATATCTTTCAAAGGAATTCTTTTAACCACAATCGCAATACTCGTCAACGTAACCACCCTCGGATTCCGTTACACAATAAAAGTTGTTTCCGTAAAAGCTTCCTGTGCTTAATTCCTATGAACTGGCAAAATTTGAAACAAGATTTAAGATCTTAGGAAACGATTTATTCACTTTAAGGCAAATTCCAAAAATCTAGAACCAGCATTAATGAGGGAAGAGAGTGTCTGGGTGACCAAGTAACAAGCAATTTGCTTCATTGGGTCCCCTCAATTGATATTATAACATTTCATATTCTGAATGTACACCCACTGTATAACTTGTTATAATTTCTTTGTAAATAAAGATCTGATATATAAATGTTACTTCCAAGCAATCGTGACCCTTCCATCTAATCGATGCTATTTTCATGACCCAAACCTTGTCATCTAAAGAAATGAAATAGAATGAATCTGCAGCCTCCTACCACCCAAATCGAACAATCAATTGTATGTCTGATAGCCTGGAACTTGCACCCTCTTGAGTGTGAAGTGTGGATGATCAGTTTTTTTGAGAATTTGCTGATAAAACGTCTAATGTCTGGTGTTTGTAGTTCATCTTCAATTAGAAATGTCTCTGGTGAAGTACTGAACACATGCGAAATGTGGACGATCAGTTTTTGTGCAAGTGGGCCTTATAAAAATATCTAATGTCTAGTGTTTGCAGTTCATTAAAAATGTCTCTGGTGAAGTTCTGTACACATGTGAAGTATAGACAATCAATAATTGGAAGAACGCTGATAATATACTGAAAGGTGCATATATCTATGATAGTCGTGAAGCATTTGTTAATATTTTCTAGTGGCTGAAGTCGCTGATAAAGTGATCTGGTCGTCTCTTGTCGAGGAACCGATTTTATTCTTCCGACATTTCCTCGAGAAACTGACGGTTCGCGATAAACAAGACGAACTCTTTTTCGTACTTCGACGGCTGATACTCCGCATGCCAGAGCTGCCTGCTCAAACTGCTCACGCCCTCTTCAACTATATCGTAAGATTTACAGTTCGTTTGTCAGTTTTGATGCAATGAAGTTTGATCCAATTGTTTCACTGCTAGGTTTTTTTATCACGGTTCCCATAGTCTTGAGAAAATGAGAAAAACGTCAAGAATTTCAAAAACTTATTTCCCAGTTTGGAAATATTTGGGAATTTGATAGATTTTCCCCTCATACAGGAAGTATTTAGGAAAATTCATTTTATACTTCTTGTGTCTCATTTCTGGATATCAGATGCACAACTTTCTTCAGCAATTGCCTTAGAAATCACCTTTATCAACCTATCCCCACTAAAATATTGACGTCCCTAGTAGTATTATGATGGCTCCACTTCTATTAGGTAAAATTGAAAACTCATCCATGAAATACTTGGGAAAACTTTTTCTAAATCTTTAAAATAAGGAGTAGGCTTAAAATGAAATATTTGTGAATTATAAATGCTTAAACACTAGAAGTTAATAGTATAATTAACTGACGTTTAATTTTGAGAATGGATTAAACATGCACCATCACGTAAAGTCCATATTAAGAATTTTGTTTCTTGTTGTAGATTGGTTATGTGATGTTCTATGTACGTTCTCCATGTGAAAGTTCTCAGGATGCGATCGGTGGTGCGATGGCTTTACTGTGGATGGTATGTATCATGGAAAGATCAGAAATGTATGACTTGAACTATTGCAGACACTGTGCAGGATCTTCAAACAATCTTACCAAAATCACTAGTAGGGCCTTTCCAGTCTTCAACAAACATCCCAGTCTCATTGCCTCCTTGGAATCAACTTTCCAGACTCATCGAAGCTTTGTTGCAAAATGTTCAGTCTCATTTTCTCCTTTGGATCAACTTCCCAGACTCATAGGAGGCTTGTAGCAAAATGTCCAGTCCGAATGGAGGCCTGGAATCAACTTTCCAGACTCACGGGTGCTTTGTACCATAATGCCCAGTCCCTGGAGCCTTCGAATAAACATCCCAGTCCAATTCGAGCCTTGTAACCCTATTGTCCCACATTCTAACCCGGTTATCACCATTCCCACGTCGATTGGCACTGAGTTTGAGTTGATATCTTATATATATATATATATATATATATATATATATATATATATATATATATATATATATATATATATATATATATATATATATATATATATATATATATATATCTGTTTTGTAGATCGTTCCACACGTTCAGGGAATTTCATTCAAAGATCTAAAACAGACGTTACGTAAAGAACAATGCGATGTAAGTAACAATGACGATTATTCCGAATCCAGTATCAATGTTTAGTATGGATTATATCTGTGCGTCGATATTTCAGCCGACGTTGCTGGTAACTGCAAATGTTCCGAGCGCTAAAAAGATAATCATTCACGGACCGGATTTAACGGGTATTCCATCACAATTCCCGATACATGAGGTAAAATATATACAACTTAATAACACGTACAACTTTATCACGATGAAACTTAATTCAACATAAAAAAACTGTTCCTAAGGACAATGAACCAGTAGCTCTAAAAAAGGTTCAAGTCGAACCATCAGATAAATACCATGGTAATAATGCAATTTTAATTGTCACTATTTCAATTATCCACTGGTTAACTCGAAACAGCTTTGAGCAACTGCAGACGTCAGATTTTACTTTACTAACCAATTGAAAATGAACTAATTCTTCTCGGGACACTGCAACCGGATTCAGGTTGCTTAAAAGTTGCTCGTAACAAACACGGCAACTCTTTGGTATTTGTAGTGATGGTTAACTTTGACCAAAGTTTGAGCAACTGGTGCCTGTTCTTTAGGTTCTCCACTACATATGTTAGCAAATATAAATGTAGATGTGTTTGCTATTGTTAAATCAGATTTGTTGTTTGTATAGCTAATGTTACTTGTGTATCCCACTATATGTTTATTGTCTATAGTTAGAGCATCATAACTGTGAACTATTTTAAAACGCTTTGCCCCAGGTTCCCCTTGTTATTGTAAAGTCATCCCCTGAGATCGAAGATAGTTTTCCTAATTTCGCTTTCTCAATATTTTTAAAGTTACATCAGAAATTCTTCCATGTTTCAGGTCAATTTGGATGTGGTACGACGGGAATGAGAAATTCTTGTTTTCTTAAGTCTTTCTTTTTTTCCGTTTTCTCTAATAACCTCAGGCTTCCGCGATTTCTAAAATATCAAAAGAGTCAATTTAATTCTTTTCGTACAATATTTTCTGCACCTGTACTGTTTTAATATTGTATGCGCCATGAATGAATGTCCTTGCTCTAGAATTCTGAATACAAGATCCATTTATATAAGCACACATCGACTCAATAGTCAAGCTCGGTTAAGTCCTCACATTGTCAAAGTCATCTCTATTCTTTATTCCAAATTAGTATTTCTAAAACAATTTACTAAGTGTAAGTCGTCAACACATTACTGAAGTCGTGTCTATTTTTGAATCCCAATTTGTATTTCTAACTCAATTCACTTGGTGTAAGTCATCATTTGAATGAGTTAAAATAATCTCTATTTTTGTTTCCCAATTAATATTTCTAATTCAATCTACTTCGTCATCTATATTTTTAGTCCTAATTTAGTGTATTTCCAATTCTATTTACTATTTAAGTCATGACACAACTTATAAGTCATCTAGTTCCAAGTTGTATTTCTAATTCAATGCTGGAGAAAATATGAAAATTTGGGAAAATTCCACCCTAGTGTGTTGAATAACGGGAATACCGCTATAGTGTGTCTACAACGCGGTGCGGTGTATCGTTGGTTACTAATATTTCACTATGTTTGACAGGTGCTGTCATCTTTGTATAGAGATAAAAACTAAAAACTAATTACATCAATACACCGCAGTGTGGTGTACTAGCAAAATCCATTACCGATTCATACACCTACTGCAGTGTAGATGCACTGAAAGGGTTGAGCTAGTTTCACTGCATTGTATCACTTCACAGCACAGACTCAAAGCTAAGACGTATTCAAGATTTTCATTATTTAAAGTTGTTTAGCATGTTCTTTCTCAAGCAACTTCACATTTTCAGCGGGTTTTAATGGAAATATGTTTTTCTAATTCCCTGGGTTGGATATTTGAATGTGTACTGTATTCGCAGCGTGGTTGGGGAAGTCAAGTTGGCATTTTGAGACGCTGCATGCATGGGACGACGCGTGTATATGAAATCACTTTTCGCATGTGCATTAGCAGCATTACGTTACGAACACTCAACAGATAAAATTCTTCAAACATATTTTTAAGATATATTCGGCTTTTCAACAAACGATATTTCTCAAATGAACAGCATAAATATGTTTTGTATTGTTCACTTTTTTGCTTTTGACTGAAAGAATGTTTTCTTTTAAATTTGCTCAAAAAATTCTTCATAGATATTTTTGCAATCAGTTTGAAAGATACTGAAACAGTTTGCATGAATTTATATCTGTGTCTTTTTGGAATTCTATTTGGATTATTATGTTAATCGTCGATTAATTGCTGCTCCAGAAAACTCCAATGTTTAGCTGTGTCCGGACCAAACAGTCTAATGCTCAATATTGTAGTCGATTGCGCTGTTTAATTTTTTAGGATACGCAATTTTCTCAAATTCTCGAAGACAGTTTGGATTTCTTCAACATCCCGGACGATGAGAAGGATTCGTATTCGTTGATTGACACCAAAACAAGTATGTAACCAAACATGTACATGTGCCACATGTTGAACATGTATTATCATATATACGTGTGCCACTACCGGTATATACCATCTTCCCCAGGGATTCAAACCTGATGACATTGCTAGAATCAGCTACGGCACAAAATCCTGACGCACCAGCCTGTGCGTGCAGGTACATGCACAAGTTGGCGGGCCGCACAAAAATTCGCGACGCCAATCAGATTGCCCCTTGTATAATCGCTGAGGCAAATTTTATGGATAAACTATAAATGGAAAACCGTGCAGTTAATGATAAAGTTCATTTTACTGTTTCTGTGACAATGAGATTTAGATAAATCTCAAAACTGTCAATAAAATATACTTTAAAATATCATCAATGGTGAAGTTATTGATTATCTTTACGCGACGAATCAGTTTTCTGTCAGATTATGACATTGTTTTGTATAATATTGCTTTGTATTTCTAGGTCAGATGCACAATCTCAATTCGTACGTTCGAGATTTCTACTTTTTTCGTCGTAATTTCTACCCACAACTATCGATGGTTCACATGGATTCTCAAGACGCCTTCAATTCTCTTCAAAAACAGGTAGGGAGTCGCTAAAGTATCATTGACGAGAATCTGTTTGAGAACTAGAAAAATTTGGGCAGAGTTTCACTTAGAATGTTGATGAAATTTTGACTGGGTTTCATGGAACTACGATCTACGATGATTCAGAGTTCAGAGGATTGTGTTTTTGTTTTTCAGGCTTTCACACTGAAATTCGCTGAAGTTGGAAAAGTATTATTTTCTACAGCTGTATTACAAAGCACACCACCGGGACAGGTACGCGAATCATACCTTAGAACGTTATTCAGCCAAGAATTACTCTTAATTTTAATACGAGACAAAAAGTACTTCAGAGGTTGACTAGTTTAGTTGATGTGCAAGCTTTCGCTTCTAGTGTAGTGCTTCTAGTAGCTTCATCAGGCGAATGAAAGAACAACATTAGCAGTAAAACTACCGCATTGGCATCACCGCAACTTCACCGGTGTCAGAGAATTCAAACTCAACCTGTTAGATGAATAAACAAATTCATTGTTTTTGCCTACCAGGCGCGTTGGAAGCAATTTTTGATCGCTGCGGCCAAATGCCGAGTTTGGACTGGTTCTAAATATTGCCGCCGTGGTGAATTTACTTAATTTCTTAAAAAACGTGGTATAGAAAGACAAAAAAAAACGTCTTTCAGTAAATTATTGGCGCGGCTTTCGCAGTTGCACTTCCACCGCCATTGCCTACATACCGGTATCTACTGGTGTCAGTACTGGGTTTAACAGTCGACGCGTTTACAAAACGATTTAAATCTGACAATTATTTTCTCATCTCATAATTCTTGCTTTAAACGATATTTTGTTTAAGGTCGCTACATTTATTCTGTATCCACTGAAAACTCTGTACATTTAGATTAAGAAATGCATCTTATATTTCAGTGAAGGATTCATAGCCGAAAAGTTCATGTAATTGTGCTATTGATGTACATGCAACGTTCACACATGCTGTCAAGTTGTACTTGTAGATATGTAGATTGTTTGGGACGAATGAAAAATGATTAATCACATCCAACAGAAGAGCTTGAAACTCTGAAATACTGATTTGATTTACAGTGTACAGAGCGTTCTAGTCTCACTGCTGTTCAGATATTCATTTGTACAATTTTACTGCAGCATTCGTAGTGTACTATGGTAAATTCAATAATGCAAATCGTGTCAAATTGATTTCATCGAGAATGATATTCTAGCTTATTCAATTAGGGATGGGCAACTTACCTTCTAACAAATAAAACTATGATTCTAAATCAAATCTATGCCTCATTCGTTGAAAGTTTTAACGATTCATTCAAATTTAGCAGCAAAGATTAACATCAAGAGATTGCGGCGTACAGTTTCTGAGATGTTCGATAACAACATTAGCAGCACGTCTACCGCATTGACAATACCTCAACTCAGCCGGTGTCAGAAACTTCAAACTCGACCTGTTAAATGGATGAACAAATACAATGTCTCAATGTATCTAGGCTGGTACCTACCGGCATCAGTGCTGGGCATGATATTCAACGCATTCACTCTTTTAGTTCTGAAGAATTTTAAATCTGATGTTTATTTTCTCATCAAAATTCTAGCCGTAAACGATCTTTTGTTTATGATCACTACGTTCGTTCTTTATCCGCTGAGAACTGCGTACGTTTACGCCGTTCTGGGGGATATTGTATTTCACTGGAATAACTGGAATTTCGGTTGGATTTTTATCTCGGTCACCTTGCCATTTTTCTACATGTTTCAGATGACCCGTAACTGGTGCACGGTACTGCTCAGTCTAGAGCGGTTTATCGTCGTATTGTTTCCGATAAAATCGCGTGGAATTCCCAAGAAGTTGGTATCAGTTTGGGCGATGGCGTTTATTTCACTGTTAGGTTTTTGCGGTCATTTTGCTCTATTGATACCAGAACGCAGGCTTGTGTTTATGAAATGTCCCAGCCATTGGCCGTATATCATGATCCGGGCTGAGAAATATCATTACTGGAACAAAAATTTACATACATGGCGCTATGAAATATCTGCAAACTATCTATTCATGTATCTTACTGTTATGATCCCAATTTGCGTTTTATTCGTCATCAACGCTATTATTAGTTCAGTGATGTTTTATCGTCGGGTTACTCGACGTTCACAGCTCGGTGTAGCTGATGAATCGTCTAAAAGGGAAATGAGGGTTTTGAGGATGGTTTTATCGGTAGTTTCGTTGTTTATTATTTGTGAAGTTATCGGTTTTATCAACCGTTTGAACATAATCCCTAAATTTCGCGGGGTGAGGCTTATCGCGTTAGGATTTTCGATCATCGATTCGTCGGTGAACTTCATCGTGTATGGTGCGACAAATGATAAATTCCGAAAAGCGGCTTTCAACATTCTGCGCTCATTACACGGTACTTCACGAATAAAATGACCGGCTGGGCCGAATAAAACTAGCGATCCTGTAGAAATCAGCAGCGCCTCAGAAGACTGTTTTTTGAAAATTTTACCCAGCATTGATTACGGCACTTCGTAAATGCAGGGATATGAACTTCAACTAGATTAAAACACATGATCTATGAAAGTCAATGAAATGTGAAGATTATGAGGGCGATCAGCCGTTTTTTGATATTATATATGAGCTGAGGGTGGATCCAGATACCTAATAATGTGTATCTTACACACTTTGTTGGGGAGGACAGGGGTTGTTAGTAAGCGCTAAAATTTGTATGACATGCAGTGTCCACGCATATCGTTGTGTTGGTATCTTTATCCAGTGGGGTTGGAAGTGCGATAATTTACTGAATGACCTTGTTTTCTTTGAATGCCATGTTTTTGAAGAAATTGAAATAAATTCGCCGTGGCAATATATTAGAACCTGTCAAAAATTGGCAATTGGTCGCGGCCATCAAAAAATGCTTCCAATGCGCCTGTTATCCTAAACTTATAGAAATGAACAATAAAAAACTTCTATCAAACAGAACATTTAGATAAACAGATATTGCTTGCTAACTTGATAACTCTACAGAAACTGAAATACTCTTTCAATCGATATGCTTACTACGTACAGTAGAAAGAATGTTGGACACATGTTCGGATATTCCATCCTCCCCCAGCAGGGATTCGAACCTGATGGCATCGAGATTTCCACGGTACGAAACCCTGCCACACTAAGACCGAGTGCGCAGCTACATGCCCAGCTTAGATGATGTCATTATCAGCCAATCAGATATCCGGTTTTATTTTAGCCCAGGTTTTCCCAATTATAGTTCTTCCTTGAAATTTACCTCGGCGATTATACAACGAGCAATCTGATTGGTGCCGCAAGTTTTCGTGCGGCAAAGCTGCGCATGTACCTGCGCACCCGGTCTAGTGTGGCAGGGGTTCGTACCGTGGCTGAGTGTAGCAATGCCATCAGGTTCAAATGCCTGCCGAGGGAGGATGGGATATTCATGCACACAAATTAAACATTATGAATTCAAATTCTATAAAATTGCTAATATCATCGAGAATGGTATTTTTCTAATTTATTCAAAGGAAAATGGGCAGCTGTAGTGTAATTCAAACGGATAGAACGGGGAGATGATTCTTAATCAAAAGCCACATTTTTAGCGATGTATTTATTAGAATTAAGCAGCAAAGATTAACCCTTTCGGTGCTGACTAATTAATATCCTCGAGTGCGGGAGATAATTTAAAAAATTTCAGCCCAGTGCACCAGATAATAGGCATGAGTTATAATGCATCTACACCCGGTTAACACCTCTACGAATCTTAATTTCAATGGAATATATCTTTCGTTACTGACGCTAACTCATGTAAACTTCCTGCATATTACTTAAACTATTACGATTGTGCAAACACTTGTCCAAATTTTTCTGAGGAAAATAGACATGTACGATTCGTAGAGTAGCCATGTTAACCTGGTGTCGAATCAATACAACCACCATAATGCTAAAAACGACTTTTCACATTAACAGATGCAAACTTATGTAAACCTTTGTACATCTTACTCGGACCTTTCTGATTGTGCAAAAACTTGTTCAGAATTGTCTAACGAAAAATGAAAAATGTAAAATTATGCTAAAAATGAATTTTCTTCTATCACAGATGCAAACTCATGTAAACTTTGTACATGAAGAGCTGACGAAGCTTCCATCGTTTCCGCGTAAAGCTCTGGAGGCAGAGTTCAGTTTGTATAAAGGTCCGATGGGTCAGGAGATGTACGGACTCGATATGCTTCATAAATACGTCTGGGGAAAGGTATGGTAGCATTATTTATTCATATTTTAAGCTGCAAGTTGAATCAAGAATAATCCACAAAACATTGTAACATAAATGTTCATACATATATATTTATAATGGTAAAATTCAGGGGCTGCAGTTCCTCAAAAGTTGGTAAGAGTTAACCAGTGGATCTTTGACATAGGGACAATTAGAAGTTCATTGTTACTATGGTATTTATCCACCGGGTATCTCTAAACAACTTTTGAGCAACTGCAGGCCCTTCGATCTAGTTCCACAGTATAGACTTTGACAACAGAGCTAAAACATTGAAAATGTTTGCGGCCGAACTTAGCCAACAACTGTGGAACTGTATCCAGTATGCACATTAGGGCCTAGTTAATTGCTGGAAATTGTTGGGTCCAGTTCTACAGTTCTTGGATAATATTTCACTCTAGAATACACCAATTTCAACTCTTTTGAGTCTAACTAAACCGAACTGCGGAACCGGTTTCTGCAGAATATCTATAACATATTCTTTACTGATATAAGTACGGTAGATCTGTTGCTAGCATCTGACAATCATTTTACAGTAAAGGTCGTTTATAACGCCACTGTTAGGACCAATGAAAAATATGGCTTATAACGAATTTGGCAGCGTTATAAAGTACAATATTTTCATTGGATTTGAGTTTGTTTGGGCAAAATTTGTCGTCGGAAAAATGTCGGCGTTATTGCAACCAATGGCATTATAAAGGATGACGGCCTTATAACAGACTTTGACTAGTTATAACTCTCAGAAATTGAAGTTACGATTTCGTAAATCATGTTGATCATTGATTGCAGCTTGTGAGTACATTGTTTCACTGTATGACCTCGACCTTCACGTGGGTTACCGATATCCCGTTGTTTCTGAATGTTATAAACGGAACGATGTTGCTGCATTGTGACGACTCGGCGATGTTACGATATTCCCTGGCAACGTACATCAGCACCGCTCGTCATTTCAAACATGTCTTCTCCACTAACGGGTGAGTGATTTACATGTGGCACGTACATGTAGGGCTACTGTGGATGTCACATATACATGAGCATGTAGGTCATGTTACTATAACATGTACACACATGCGACTGCTACCAACAGCTACAAATCAGATTCTTATCTAAGCCAACATTGAAAATTCATTCGAAATTAGCTTTGCAAAATACAACTCTCAGGCAAGTTGTACAATTGTGACTTCAGTCCAAAAATGATCTTACAGCGTAAGACTGGAGATTGGCTAGAGTACAAAGATGGATGGTCTTTTAGATTGGTCTTGAATCTAAACTATGAATTTGATCCCTGACTTACTGGTTTAAGTCAGGCATTGAAGATTGATTTTCAAGTGGTGGCCCACTATTCGAGTGATGGCCCACTCTATATATATGTGAAGTTATGGCCCACTATTCAAGTGAAGGCATGGCCCACTATTAATTGATGGCCCGTCCCTCATGTAAAGTTATTGCCCTCTGATCAAGTGATGGCCCGCTATTCAAGTGAGGTGATGTCCCAGTCTTCAAGTGATGGCCCACTCTTCATGTGAAGTTATGGCCCACTATTCAAGTGAGGTGATGTCCCAGTCTTCCAGTGATGGCCCACTCTTCATGTGAAGTTATGGCCCACTATTCAAGTGAGGTGATGTCCCAGTCTTCAAGTGATGGCCCACTCTTAATGTGAAGTTATGGCCCACTATTCAAGTGAGGTGATGTACCAGTCTTCAAGTGATGGCCCATTCCTCATGTGAAGTTATGGCCCACTATTCAAGTGAGGTGATGTCCCAGTCTTTAAGTGATTGCCCACTGTAGATGTTACTATAATTGTTTATCATTTATTGTTTATTCTAGTTTTATGTATATAATGCCTACGATCCTACGTGTTTACGCTCACAATCAGGCGAATCCACTTCTCTGTTCATCCATCGAATATACGTGTAAACAGTTCTACATTCTACATAGAAAACCATTTGTGTTACAGGTACGTGTCACAAATCTGCAAATTCAATCTAACTTCTGAAATGAAGAACTTTGCATTACCGTAAAAATATCTAATTTATACCTTCCATATTTAATCGGTCATTCCTGAAGTATGAAAGCATCCTTGAGGGGTCAGAAATTTCTAGGTGTAAAGGCTGAGGGGGTTGAAAATCTGCAAAATATTACCCTCATACTCAATGAGCGGTCCCCTTTTACAGATAAGGGAAGGAAAGAGATGTCTCTACTAATTAACTGAAATTACTTCTAATATCATCATCACCTTTCATATCTGAACTGTTAGAACAATTTCAATAGACAAACTTTTCATTTTCGATAGACAATTTCAATCTAAACTTTTGAAATATCACAAGATATATCATGTTCTTCCTGTAGATGTTTGGAGCGATTGCTCCGATATTAGACGTGGATGAAGAGAGTTTATTCATCGACTATAACAAAGTTCCGCCAAAGACTCTGTTCAAACTCGTATTGACGCTTGAAACGCCGACACCGGACCCTCTTCAGATACTGGACCTCGTTCACGGGGATAAACCTCTAAAAGCTCTGGTAAGATTCAAATACTCGTTGTGAGATAAGAGTTAACTGCACAGTTACTCAGTTGTGGAATTAGCACAGTTAAGTGGATAGACATTTGATTATAGAGTTTTGAAATTATACTGTGAAACCCCGCCCCCATGCAGATATAATATTAACCCTTTCAGTGCGTCTACACCGCAGTGGGGTGTATAAATCAGTGATGGATTTTGCTAGTACACCGCACTGTGGTGTATTGATGTAATTAGTAATTATCTCTCTTGAAAAATTGCAGCACTTGTCAGACATAGTGAAATACAAGTAACTAACGATACACCGCGCCACGGTGTAGACGCACTATAGTGGTATTCCCGTTATGGGTGGAATTTTTAAAAATTTTCAAATTATCTCTAGCACTATAGGGTATTAACTAGTCAGCACTTAAAGGGTTAAGATAAGATTGAATTTTGCAAACAACTTGGTCCACCTCACTGCAAATGCTACCCTTGCCCTGTACATGTACAAATAAATATACTTACACGATGCACATGTGTAAAACCACATGTACATGTTTGAAGTTGTGATTTCAGGATTTTTGTTACGAAATGGAGTTGAATGAGTTTTCAATGATCGATGCTATAAATATGTGTGTAGCGGTCGTAGCATACGCCCCTGATTCTAATCGCAGTATTCAAATGCTTGTAAGTATAACCTCCTTTCCGTATACTGTGACATATATCTACCATGGCTTCATGCACTCCACCTATGACATCATATACCCTTCATCCACACAAATCCCCCTATGACATCATATACCCTACACCATGGCTTCACCCATAGGGGGTACTGTATCCCCCATGTCATCATATGCCGGTACCCATCATGGCTTCAAACAATCTCCCTACAACATCACTGATATGGTTATTTTCAGAGTGTATTAGAAGCCCTTGTCCCTCCGTATTTGGTTCATGTTTATGAACAAACGAAGAAGCGCGACAGTAACCCTGCAGCGATACAAGAGGAAGTCAATATCATCGGTAATCTAGCGATCAGTATGAGAGCGTTGATCACTAGCTGTGAAGCGTTGACCAGGTAAAAAAAAAACTACCCTGCCGCCTGTTACACGGTGTAGGCTTAGATAAAAACCAGTCTAAGCTTGTCTTGGTTTTGTAACCATCTTAGAAAAATCTTAGGACCAGTACCAAGTTGCGCAGTGGTCTTAATCTTGAGACTGGTCTTAAGTTGGATATTGAACTAAGATAGTTTTAGATTGGTCTTAATTCTGAGCCATGACTGAATACAACTGGCCCCAGTATTTCCAAAGACTGATGACTGCAACTGACAAACTACAGTCATCATCCACATTGATGTGTTTGATTTGTTAACATGAAGTTGTTTTTTTTTTCTTTTCGATAGAAATATAAGTGGACCTCGTAATTTGGAGAATATCAACACATCGAGTATAAAACCCGTGCAGAATCATAGTTCTAGTCAAGGCGCCGGTATTTATTATGACGATCGAGAGGATTCTACTTACATCAGGTTCGTTTAACCCTGAGATGTGACAGAGACCTGTTTTAACATGGGCCCGATTGTGGCATGTTTTTGGTCTTACAAGTAATCAGTAATACCGATCTAGAGTTGAGAGAGGCCAAGGCTTTAGCTTATTTGGGCCACATCCAAATTCATAAGTCTTAAAATTCTCGGCTAATATTGAGTCGTAAACGTGTTTAAGTGTATCGTATTAAGCTTGGTATTTACAAAAACAAGACCCAGTTCCGTTGATCGGATTTAAGTTCGAATCTAGAGTTGAAATTAGTTCATTTCTGTTGTTTTAACCGTACAGTTATCACTAATTACTGTGGAACTGTGTCCTGGTGAATTTAGGCAGGTTTCAATCTGTCTGTACTGATTCGGGAGTTCACTTCTGGCATGTTCGTTTTGACCAGAATTCGATCGACCTATTCTGGATTTGCATAATCTGTAACCCTGATAAAAGCAGCCATTAGAGAGTTTAGTAGGTTGTGATCTACCGATTGCGGAATTCTCTTCTGGCGCATTCGTTTGGATCAGAACACACTAACTATTCATAATAGCATAATCTGTAAACCTGATAGAAACGGCCAGTAGAGAGTTTGGCAGGTTTACGCTCTTCCTATTTCAGAATAGCATAATCTGTAAACCTGATAGAAGCGGCCAGTAGAGAGTTTGGCAGGTTTACGCTCTTCCTATTTCAGAATAGCATAATCTGTAAACCTGATAGAAGCGGCCAGTAGAGAGTTTTGTAATCCAAAATTGATATTCCTAAACCAGAATACGTTCAATTGAAACCTTCCTTTAAAAGATGAATTACGAATTCTTGAATTACGAAATGAGCGTTGAATTGTTGAGTTTATTTCAGTCCACGTCACATGGAAGAAGGTCGCTATCGACAAATGGCCACTCAAGACGAAGACGCCGAACTACGTAACGAATTCCGGAAACCGCGGGATTCGTTGTTGAATATTTGCGTGGAATTCTTCGCGAAGTGTTTACCGCGAGTTAAAGAATTGCGGAAGTTACTCCCAGATCCGAATGTTAGATTTCCCGATCTACTCGATCATAAAGCTCACAATGTAAGTTTGACCAAAAAGCTGCTCATCATGTAAGTTAGATCAAAGAGGTCACAATGTAAGTTAGATCGGAAAGCTCGTGATGTTAGTTACATCAAAAAGCTCACAATGCAAATTAGATTATAGATTCAGCATAAACCCCACAAATTCAGCTACTTAATAATTGTTTGTCTTTGGAAACATGAACTGTGGAACTGAATGCCTGTCAAACTATTGTTTGCCTTTATTTGCTCTTATCTGTGCGAATTCCTTGTTCTGCTTTATGTCTATGAATTAAGTGAATGTTATGTTGTGTTATTTGTTTTTGCAGAGATTGGCTGATATTGCTCATACGCTACTGAAACTAGCGCCATACGACCCGATAATAATGGGTTGCCGTGGTCTACAACGGTAAGTCAGTCTGTGTGAAAAAATACTATTTCATAGGTGGCAATGGGGTCAGTTGCATAGTCATGGCTTAGATTTAAGACCATTCTAAGACCATCTTAGCAACTTATGACCAGTCTAAGCTAATTTTGGTTCTATAACCAATCTTAAAACTTAAGACCAATCTAAGCTCATTTTGGTTCTATAGCCAACCAAACAACTCAATACCAGTCTGCAGAGTAAAGACATCTTTTGGATTCAAGTCATGACTGCAACTGGGCCCCAGTCTCAATTTTCATAATCAAAACCCAAATTTGCTGCTGCCTTAAAATATAAAATGCCAATAGGTGTGTTTAACAAATTTAAAGGACATATCAAACCTTGACCTTTGTTATTGTAGGTATATGACGGAGATATTACCGATCACTGATTGGTCGATTGAAGCGGTGCGTCCGGCTTTGAATCTGATTCTACGACGCCTCGATCGTCTGTTCAATAAGATTTATAAAAAAGCCGTACTACGTCGCCAGCTGGACTGGGACTCGGCGGCCAACTTACTGAAAGGCGTTTATTTAACGTTGCTTAGATACAAATACGTCGCTCATCTGCCGCACCTGAAGGTATGTCATTTGATTTTGCGAAAAACGAAAACAATTTTTAACCTGTTCACTACCAACAGAGACCGAAACTTCAATCACTAATTTTGCTCTTCGTTCTTAAATAGTTGCTTGTTATTGTGGTTTGTAATTTGAACAAAGTGGTCGACAAAGATTTTCAGAGGCCGTAACAAAATCAATATCACGATTCCCCACTTCCTACTATATCCACCATTGCGAAATTTTGGTCGGCTACTAGCTACTCAGCGCACTTCTATGTGGTACCTAGGTGGTGTGTATTGACTGTCTACTTTCATTGTAGTTCCTATCAGCTGTATAGGTGTCACCACATACATGCATCATCAAAAATAAGCTGACACCATCTGGATCTGGTACAACAGGGCGTGCACAATCAACAGTGATAGGGTTAATCATTTTCTCTCAATTTCATAAAGACCTGTGAATATCTATTTACAGACCGTTATCAACATGTGTTTGAACATAATCCTATCGGACGTTGGCGCCGTCAGTATCAACGATAGTTTGCATAACGTCACCCATAGCAACAACTGTAACGACCTATTACTCAGTCAACAGTTAGAGGCGCCACCTAGATTCTGTTCGGCGGTGGTGAAACTGATGGCGATGCAGATGCAAGCGCTAGGGGTAAGTGGATCAGTGTAGGACTACAGTTTATGAGCGGTCAGTGTTGGATGAAGTTAACCTGAGATAGAGCCAAGATAAGCTGAGACTTGAGTTGTTAGATTGGTTAATAGAACCGAAATGTGCATAGACTCGGTCTTAAATTGGAGCCATGACTGTGCAACGTGCTTCAGGGTGAGATGTTGATAACATTTATTCGGTTGTTTTCAGGAGCAGTTTTCATTGGAGCACATTTGTGGAGGAATGTCCGTATTTCCAACTGCTGAGAAGACTTTGAATATGTTAATTAATCTGATAATCCCGCTGTGTATCCGAGTGGGCAGTGGACGTAGAGGTCAGTTATACTGCGGGGCAACATGTCACATGTACATGTACCGGTGACATGTCACATGTTTAGGTAACTGCGACATGCACATGTAATGATGAGATGCGGCCAGGTTAAGGACTATAAACGGGTTTAGGATGTTTCATTATTGATTAGGATCGTTAGAACCGTACCTACCTACCCTTTCTCGTGAAATGAGCATGGCCTTTATCCTTGCATTCTTTTATCGACCAGGGTCGGAACCATTACCGGCCGTAGGGTAGATGGGTGTTTGTGTGTGCCTGTGAAGTAGTGGTTGAGTGTATAGATGTATTTGGCTGTTTGGTACTATCTCTATCCCTTTTATAATAGTGCCCATAATAACGCCCCCGCAGATTATTAAACTGACCCATAGATTCAGCTAATAATGCCCAAAAGAATGTTTTTAATTGCCCCACAAAATGTTTTAACTACCCCACAGAATGTATTAATTGCACTGCAGAATGTTTTAACTATCCCTTTGAATGAATCTGGTTCTAACTATTCTCAGCTTTTAATGTTTTCATATTGAATATCGATATAAACATACTTATTATATACATTACTTGACGATGGAATAAGAAAACTGTGAAAGTGTCTGATTTTCAAGTTTTCTTATTTGCGTCTAATACGTATATTGTACACATGTTATAAATATGAACATTGTAGCTTGAAAGGGAGCCAAGTATAAGTCCAGCGCCCTGTTCTACAGTTGAGACTTGGAGTCTGGACTGTGGAATGGGACTCGGAGAAGCAGGCTATGAATTCGAACTAATTTCAAATCTTGAGAAAACTTTCAACAATCTCTCCAGTTTGGAAATTTACATAGCGTTTGAATTTGAATACGTCTGCAGCTCTCCGTGGGCTATGATTGGTTGAAAGTGAGTTCCTTTACATAAATGAAGGACAAGCTAATTGTTTGCATGTTTATTCTATATACATATATCTCTATTATATTATTATCTCCTCTCTATCTCTATCTATCTCTCTCTTTCATGTTTCATATTCTTGTATGCTTCAAAAAGGTTTGGACCCTTGGGCTAAAATCTACTGTGAGTACCGACTACCCTATAGTGTGTATGCCTAGTATTTTAATGATTGCTATATTTTCTCAGATTGTAAACCCTCCAAAATCCTATGTAGGGCTGAGGATAGAACAACACCCTGCCCTCCCATGGGGTTGTATTAGAGAACCCCTTTTACCTATGCATGGGGTGAAGGTTAGAATAATGTAAACTGCCTTGAATTCTCCCATCAGGTCCAGTTTTTCAAAAAAAGACATTGAGTTTGTGGCCTAATTGTACAGATGTCAATTTCATGTTTTCAATGAGGACAACAATTCAAACTCAACCATTTTTAGCATAAATTTTTTCACGAAACTGAACCGAGGGAGAGAATACGTTCTTTCCCATCCCTCTCTTAGTATCGGACGCTTAAAGTTTGCAGTGGAAAACGAGTTACTTTTCGGATATACACCGATACCCTGTGGGCTGAGGGTTTCAATTCCCTGAGAAAATAAAGTAAATGATTAATTCATTTTTAACGTAGGAAAATAATAAATGGATTGCAGAAGTTTTGTGTGTTTCGCAATTCGGGTTAATTTGTCAGTAAATATTTCACGTACGGCTGACGGCATGTATAGACCCTTCGACGGTAAGATGGCAGCCGCCGATAGTCCCTCCTATAACATTGTCGAAAGCTGTAGGGTCTGTAGGTGTCAGTTGGTTTGATTTACACAGAATGACACGCACAGTTTGAGGTGCACATACACACGCACACGCACACACGCTGTATCTCACAGTCTTACTTACGTCGTGTGTTAGGCCTGGTTTTATAGACCCCGGCTCGAGCTTGTTTTTATAAAACCGGCTTCGCAAATTCTTCTTTCTAATAATCACTTCATGATGTGAAGATCACTTATTTTTTCATTTCAATTAAGTTTGATAATTATGAATTGTCTTCATTATGATTCGAAATTTATATCAACACTGAATATCCTAATTTGTTTTTAATTGATCTTATCTTCAAAATTTATCAGCATTCATTAAATTTGATTCAAGTTCAAATTATTTTATCAGTGAAGTGCATTGTGTGATGCATACTCGGCATGCAAGTGAATGAATGAATCGAACAAATCTTTTCAAATAGAATCGAAAGAAAAATTGAATCAAGATTATTTCTTGCCTTGGTGTAGCATAGATTTTACACAATTCTTCAGCAATTTTTCGGCATGAATTAAAGTATAAATTGTTGTTAGCTGCTTGCCCAGGGCCCCAGTTCTACTGTCCAAGGTCAGTTGCTCAAGATAATTTGGTTTGAGTTGATGCAGTTTTGATTGTTACTTTGTCAGTGTTATTCGCAAATGCGTTAACTGCCACCAACTTTTGAACAACTGAACCAAGACTTGTTGGATCAATCTTACAGATTCTTTTACAGACTTAAATAACATCGAGGTGGAACTGAGTCTCTGCGTAATCCTCGAATTCCAACCTCTTAGAAGGAAAATGGAAAATGAAAATTTTTCCGCGCCTTTCAAAAAATATATGATCGTACAATTTCGAGATTATCACGTTTCAGATTCGCCGAAGATTCGTCAAATTGATATCTCATTCTCGCTGACGGTCGTGCTCAGCGCTCTGTTGCCCCCGACGAGAACGCCGCAGAACGCGGCCGGCAAAAACCAGCACCTGAACGTCGGCGATCTCGGTAGATTGAGCAGTCTCGGAGCCAGCGATCAGAAATATTCGAAACATCTCAAAGACGCCGTTTATCAAACCGCGTTCTTGGGTGAGTACAAAATCCGCGCGATCGCTTTCCACCGGTGAACAGTGGCGGATCCAGCCTGCCGCGAGTACTGCTCGAGCGTTACTCAAGATTTCCCCACAACATTTTCAATGTAGACAATGTTTGCCTGCATGTGACCTATGGAATATGTGTCATGATTGTCTTTGCGATACATGTCGCACACGTGGTACCTAACATAGTGGATCGGTGCACCACAGGAACTCCTCTGGCTCACGGCTTGCCAACTTGTTTTTAAAGTAATTCCTGTTTTAAAGTTGCCGAGATAGCATTTAACTCTTTGCCTGCCAGGCCTATTTTTCAGGAAATGCTGTGCTTTGCGCCAGGATTCCCGTGTTTTTCAGAGATTCATAAAACTAAAACTAGAAGAGAAGTGCAGAGGGGGTATTTCGCAGAAAATATGCCCATTCATGCGTGTTCAGCCCTCATTTCAATAGTTGAAATCACTAACACACTGCATATAATGACTGATGATAGTCTGTTTTGGTAGTAACAGGCATTAAACTAACTGGATTTGTGCGATGAATTTGCCATCTATCGTTATGGCTATGAAACAAGTCAACCGTACCAGTACGGTTTTGGTAGGCAAGTGATGGGAGATATCGAACGTACCAGAACGTGTTTGGCAGGCAATGAGCTTAGAGCACCTGAAATTTCAAATTTCTTCAGCCAGCTTTTCGGGAGACAATAATATTACTATGATAAGTACTCAGATTTGACCCCTGGATCCGCCACTTGTGAATATGGTCAATTTTGTTACGGCAATACACCTGTTGCTTATCGAATTGTTCATCTAGATTCTTGCCTGGGACTTCAACAAAATTTCATTTGGCCACTTTCATAAGAAATGGGCTGATTCATCATTTTCATCATCTATAGGCCTATTTTACACATCCTGAAAATAAATAAAGATGAAATCTATAAAGATATTGTATGTATATGTTTCAGGTTTGAAGATAATTATAGTGTGCTTCCAATCACAGTTATCGGCGGAGTGGCATCGTATTGCCGTCACGATCAAGGAGCTTGTCGCTCGCCACCAGGGCGGCGCTTTCCTGTGGAAGTTTATTGATTTTCTAGTCACTATACGGCCTCCTCTGTACATTATACTGAGGCCTTTCATACATTTCAAAGTACGTAACATTAAATTGAGCTCCCAGAGTTTCACAGTCGTCTGTTAAATTTGAATCAGCGATTTGAAGTCAATTGATTTCTTATGTGTCTTCAAAACTGGAGTCAGATTTTATCGAGGTTTCAACCTAAGAGTAAAAAATTTAACCTAGAACGGTGGAACTTGATCCACACCCTACTGTGGAACTGGATCCAGAACCTTTGAAACTGGGTTCAGAAATGGAACTAGATCCAGAACTGTGGAACTGTGTCCAGTACTGTGGAACTGAGTCTGTTACCATAGAACTGGGTTCAGAACTGTGGAACTGAGTACAGTACTATAGAACTGGATTCAGAACTGTGGAACTGTGTCCAGTACTGTGGAACTGAATCCGTTACCATAGAACTAGGTTCAGAACTGCGCAACTGGATCTAGAACTGTGGAACTGGGTCTTTCAATGTAATTTGAGATCTGGACCCAGAGTTCTATAGTGTTTGATTTGACTATTTTCGTTAATTTTCTATATTCATGTACTGTTCCATTATTCTATTGCGCAGATGCTGAAATTACAATGTGACACTGAGGCCGAATATTATCTACAGCAGTTAGTCGGTCAGAGATTACAGGGTAACCTGCTACCCCCTCCTAAATGTAGTGGATCGATCCTCATCGATTTGGCTAACGAACTAAGAATCATTAAAGAAGATATGGCTCTCAGGGGAGGTAGGTACCGCAACCTAAAAGTATCGGAAAAAATTTGAATAAATAAATAACTGAATCGTATTGACTCGTCTGCTGTTTTACAGCGGGTGATTTCCGACCACCGACGACGACCATGACAACGGATTTCACGCTGGATCTGACGCAGACGAATTCCATATCTAGAATTCCGCGTCCGAGTATCGCTGATCTGATGGAACCACTCGGCAACCGTGTTTTACCCCTCGGCAACAAACGCAACAGTAAAGGTATGACATCGAGGGGTCAAGGTTGTTGGATTGCACTCATTGTTGATTTGAAAAATCAGAATACTTTTCATAGATTGTAAAATCTTCGATTTGATTGGTCGATTAGCTTGAAATCTGTAAAATGAGCCAATCGGATTGGATTTTACAATATAACTAGCTTGAAAAATGAGCCAGTAATAATGGATTTTACAAAGCTAGCTGGAAAGATGAGCCAGATTGGATTTACATAGGTAACTAGAAAAATGTGCCAATCAGATTGGATTTACATAGTTAACTAGAAAAATTAGTCAATCAGAATGGACTTTACTTCAGCTACCTGGAAATCATCAATATTTCAGTCTCTCCATAGTATTAGATGTATTTGTTTTATGTGTTTTGTTGTAGGAACAGTGAGTCCAATGAGTCCTCTACCCCCGATACCATCCTCTCCGCCGGCCCCGCCCTCCGTGGAGCAGACGCCGGCCCAGTCGCCCAGCGGCCCGGAGAGCGGGCACGAGGAGAGCGTCGATACGGATACCGACGACACCGCGTTACTCATCAGACGTCATTCCAGTCGCAGAATTACCGCGTCCGACGGCAACCAGATACTCAATAAATTCCAGCGTAAACAACAGGACGAAGCGGAGTTCATCAGTAAGTTTAATCCTGAGATTATCCATCAGTTTAATCCCCCGATTAACCACGACCTTAGATTAACCATAAATAAGCTATTCTCTGCTCAAATCCAAGTCCGTTTCTATCTAATATTTACCGCAGTTTGTGCATTTGAATCCAGAACCAAAACTAACCCGAACCATAACTTACTTCGAACCCAGCTTACGGCATTTTCTCCGCGAGAATGAAACTTTCCCAGCTTCACAGATTGTGGAACTGTGATTAACGACAAACTTCTCTCTAATTTCTCGATTCAAAAATAGCGGCGAAAATAAAACGACCAAAAAGTCTCTTCGATTTCGGTAATAATCGATGTTAATTGATCGATCGAGACACAGTGCTTTACATTTACATTTCACATGTGCATGTCACATTGCGCAACATGTTACGTCGCTTAGGAAGATATTTTCCTGCACTGATTTGTAGTTTCGCACCCGTAACACTACTGTTTGTCACATCTGCTCTTCATGCGACGTTTTGATCCGTAATTTCATTAATAAACTGTTGATTTACCTTTATCGTGCATCAATTTGTTCAGTAAGGAATTTGCATTCAGAAATAAACAACAATTTTCACTAAAGTTGTTTTTGTTTTCATTTATCAGGGATAGTTTACTCGGCATACGCTCGCGTAATGCTTAAAAAACTGATCCGCGGATGCTTGGAAACGTAACAGTGACGTCATCACCTGCTCATTAGCATAACAAAATACAGTAGGTGGCGCCACGTGACGGGTTGCAAAAGCTGTTTTTCAGCATTACGCAAACGTATGCTAGGTAAACAATCGCTGACAAATGAAAACAAAAATAAATTCATGCCAGTTCATAATTTATTTCTGAATGAGAAATCCTTACTGAACAAATTGATGCATAATATTTGCGGATCAACTGATTATTAACGAAATCACGGACCAAAACGTTGCACGTAGAGTAGTGTGACAGACAGTAGTTACTTTAGGATCACGCCGAATTCCTGTGTGTAATTCTGATTTCAGCAACTGTTATTTCAACACCAATAATCATTCGCACGCAAAATACAATTCCCGCAATCATGAAACCGAAAAACTAAGATATCGTGACGTTGAAATTGATTAAGAATCAGAATGTTCGGTTTTCAACTAAAAAGTATTGTCAAGGAATGAAATCCTTGGCAATAGTTTTTAGTTGAAAATCAAAAGGTCGGATTTTGAATCAATTTTAAGGTTACAATATTTTACGTTTTTTGATTTCTTGATTGTGGGAATTATATTTTACTCGTCTTTCGCGATTCATTGTGGAATTTTACCTCTTCATTCACACACATCTCTGGGTTTCTAATGCTACGTACTACTAGCGTTCTATGTAGAAAATGCACAGCTTCACAGAGATGGGTCCTTATCAACAGAACGTGGGTCCTGATGTACGGGAGGAAATGCGTTCGATTAATGCAAAACTCAGGGTAGAACTCGGTTGTGCAGACAGGGAAGGGAGATGGGCGCATGGTTATTGTGTGATGAGGGGAGATGGTCAGGGTCACTGTGGAGGTAAAGAGATGGTCAAAGTTACTCTGTGGGGGAGGGATTGTCAGGATCACGGAAGGGAGATGGTCACATGGTTACCAAGTGATTAGGGGGAATGGTCATGGTCACTGTGGGGGTGAGAAGATGGTCAGGGTTACCGTGTGGAGAGGGATGGACGGGGGTCACTGTAGAGGAGGGGAAGACGGTGACGATCGATCACTATGTGTCTGTGATATGTATATTATATATGGTGTGTATGATGATGAATATTGATTATTCTAGCTAGCCGATTTATACCCAATCAAAACACTCGCAGTAAACTGCAGCGTCAAGCGAGCATACATTACGCGAGTCGTCGCGCTCATATAACCAAACAGCATAACGTTTACGAGACGAGCATCGAAACCGTTTTGTACGAAATACCGGACGACGACGACCGCGGCGGCCATTACGCGTCAGGTAACCACGCGGCGACCGGACTGGTGTTTATGACTCGGCACCGTGCGGCAGGGTTTGACGCGCGACAACACGAAGAACAACAACGCAAAACCGTTTTTTAGTTTCGATTTTCAGTTTTCGTTTCAAACAAATTTTTCGATTTTCGTTTTCATCCATATTTTCAAACACACCACATCGGCGAAATTTTTCGGCAAGAAAATTTTCATGAACGTTCGGCCAATTCTATTCGCAATGCTTTTATATATACATTTAGACCGCAGTGCACTTAACACCTTACACTACATTTGAGACCGTTACGAAAACAATTATAAATCGAGATCGAGAAGGAAAAAAGCTACATTAATCATTTCAAATAAAACCGAACAAACGAAACCTAATTCATATTAACAAATACATGTTTTAAAAAGCTTTAAGTTTTTAACCAAGTTTATCATTAACCTTATTGATTTATATATATTTTTAAGTCGTTAATTTTAATTGTTATAACCGTCTTGTTATTAGAATAATATCTAAAACCCGCATTTTCGTCTTATCGAATATATTTCAATGTTTTTATATTGAAATCATTTCTTTTTCTAAACTCTCAATGTTAAATACAGTTCCAGTTTGTGCTGCACATGTGTTTGTTTCAACTTGCCACGGTGTGATTTTGATATGAATTGCATGTCGCGTATAATTGTGCTAAAAATCAAGATTTGAAGACGATAAATTTCAGCTAGCTTTTTAATTTTTTTTAAATGTTTTCATCATATCAATGAAAAATAAGTTGAAATGTTTTCCTAAATGTGTAAGTTAAATTATTGTGGATTAGTTTTGTAAATAATTTATTCAAATAATTTGAATTTGATTTTATAATATATTTGATTAATTTGACTTTGAATTCGCAGCTAATTTGCATAATTTATTCAATTAATTTGAATGCTTGCATAATTTATTCAATTAATTTAAATGCGAAGGGTAAGAAATAAAGGAAAATCTTTCAACGTTCTAATTTTAGTTTGAAATGTTAGCCTTTAGTAAAAACAGGTAACAGTGCTATTATCCTGGGCCCAGTTTTGTTGTCAAAAAGATCTAAATAGAAAAAAGATTTGAAATTCATTAAATGAATGAATATCATCAGTATCCACTTCGGGATGATATCAGCATTGTAATATTTACTAATTAAAATATTTGAATGAATATCAACTCAATTTGATCGTTCGAAAGATATTTAATTTGAAATAAACTCCTAAAAAACTTGGCCTGTTTTTAATCGTTTATTAATCGTGAATTTTACTGTGTGCACTGTGTGTTTATTATAAGTGGTAGAATTGTTTTGTCTCCTGGTTCTGTGTCAGCAGCAATAAGTGTGTAGTCTCAATATAGTTCCGGTACGCGTCAAACCCAGCTCTCTCTGCCTAGCCATACTCACCGACGTCTAGAAGGTTCAGCCAAAAAAGAAAAAAAAGCAACAGAAAATCTAATCTCGTTTATATTTTCAACAGGATTCGTCCCACGATATAGTGTTATTTATCGTGATGTACACGTGATCTTGAGAATCGCGCAGCAGCCGAGAAAATGTTGCGAACAATTTCCTCGCTCGGACCCAATCCACTGGACAGAGTTTAACAAACTCCTCCCTCAGCAAAATCCCGCATCATTAGCTTCCTAGTAATATTCCTAACTTTCTAATCGAATGCTTTGTAGAATCACAGCAAACTCTTGGCATTTGACACCCCCGCAATTGGTAGAGATTTAAGGATCTGATCCGAGACATTCTACGATGTCTACGGTAGTTCCATGCAACTCACGAATATACTCGTAGTTATAGTTCCATTGAAACACTCCTCTTCAAAGCAGTCTCCTCAGACATTCATTAACTCTGCACCAAGCTCCACAGTTCTCAGACGAGTGCCTCTTGCTCGAAAGTCGGTTAGAGTTAACCAGCGGTTAGTTGACTTAGTGACAAGTCCACCAGTTAACTCGAACCTACTTTTGAGCAACTGGTCCCATGATTTAATAGTTAGTGTAATGATTTATAAAAGAATTCATGATCTCAGGTTTCCAGGTGCGTTGGAAGCAATTTTTGATTGCTGCAGCCAAATATCGATTTTGGACAGGTTCTAAATATTGCTGCGGCGAATTTACTTTTATTCAAAGGAAAAAAACTTCATTCAATAAATTATTACCGCGGCTTTCGCTGCTGCAGTCGCTGCACTTCCAACGCCACTGGTTTCACAGTCGCTAGTTAAGTTTGGCCTTAAGAGTTAAACTTTGTCAAATTTTGACCGACAAATGAATAACTTAGAAATAATTCATTTCCAATGTTTTAACTCTTTCAGTGCTGACTAGTTAATACCTGAAAGTGCTGGCGATAATTAAAGAATTTCCTAAAATTCCTCCCCAGTTTGTTGAATAGCGGGTATACCACCATAGGGCATCTACATTGTGGTGTGGTGTATCGTTAGTTCCTAGTGTTTTTTACTATATGCTGCCGATTTTCAATATAGATAGAAACTAATAACATCATTACATCCCATGCGGCGTACTAGCAACAAAGTCCATCTCCGATTCATACACTGCACCATGGTGTAGATACACCGAAAGGGTTAAGACTATAAGAGTCAGATTGTAAAGATCTGTGGAACTGGGTGCAGAGCAAATCTAGATCCTTAGCACCACGATATATATATCAGTTAAACTGAGGTCTCACATTCCTCACTGAGATCACTGATTCCGCTGAACGATGTTTCAACTCAATTATGAATTACAGGCACTTGTACGTTTCACCCGCCGCCCACGAAGCCCGAGCAACAGGAGGTGTCGTCGGACGCGGAAGAAATGTCTCCCGAACGAGATCCCGATTTCGATCCTCGGTCGCATCGGCTGCAACGACAAGACGCGAAATCGCGCAAAACGTTCAAGATCAAACGCGCGAAAACGAGTAAAACGCCGGCGCACCGGACGGTGAGCGCCGGGATCAGAACGCAGGACGAACGCCTGGCTCCAACTCAGGAGGAAACCGAACCCGCTGCCAAGGTTAGTCCATTTGAACTTTGCTTGAGAGGACATCTGGTGACTATCAGATATAGTAGTACATACCTGAAAAAGGTCTTTAAAGGACCAACACAGGTGGCCAACTTTTTAAAATAAATAAATTTTTAATTCATTTTACACTGTAGAATTACCAAAAACCCTTGCGTAAAATGGATCAGAAATCGATGTTTAAGTTTAATTGCCCATCTGTGCTGGTCAACTATTAAGACCTATGTCATGTATGTACTTCCAAAACTGAGCTAGGCCAGTCTAGATAATAGACATAGCAATAGACATTAGACCTTGTCAATATAGACATTAGTCGCATAGAATAGAATAATCTAGTGATAGTTGCACAACAGTCATGGCTTTGCTTTAAGACCAGTCTAAGATCATCGTAGTGGAAGTTCTGACTGCATTCCGATCGATAACACCGGTTTTAACTCGGGGTACAGTTGCGCAGTCAAGACTTAGATCTGAGACTGTTCTAAGTTCTGTCTTATAATATCTTAGAAAATATAAATTTGAAAGAAGAGCTGAAGTCAACATCTGAGACTAGACTGAGGACTACTCTATTGACTAGTCTTATGATTTTGAACTTTTGAAACGCTAGGCTTAATCCATTAATTTGCAACTAGGCCCATCGCCAAAAATCTCTTATTTAGCCTTGTTTTTTTTTCGAAAATATTCTAAACGCCTATTTTTACAGAAACATCATCACTACATTCCGAAATCGAAGTCCCACGACGACGGGGTATTCGACCCGCAACACGGAGGAGGGGCGGCCGCCGGTACGGCCCGAGCCCGCATCGCCCGCCACGGAATACACAACAAAGGCCGCGGCTCACGTTCGCCGTCGACGAGCCCCGTACGGCAACAAGCCAACAAAGAAACGGTCGACGTCGTCGACGATAGTTGCCGCGCAGGCGGCGGCGAGGTAACCGCTGCCGACGGATCGGGCGTAAATCAGAACGAGGTTCAGGTCTACATGTCGCGGTACGATTCGGTGGAGTCGATTTCGACGAGCGAGAATTCGGCGCTGTTGAAAGAAGACGAAAAAACGAAATCTCAGAATTCGTTGTGTATTTACTTCGACGCGACCGACGTTCAGGATACGTGCGTTTGATCGACCGAAATCTCGCCGAGCCTAGCTACCTAACCGGTACCTAGGTCTTGAGACTCGTACCACGTTCGCTTGCTGTACACACGCAACCTACTATGCCTAGATCGCCCCTAGTGTGTATCTGCTTTACTTAAACCTAGATCTCTCTCCCAGGGTTTCGATCTAAGGAATAAAAGCATATCTGAAATAACGCTTGCCCTCTGGAAAATCAACTTTCCCTACACAAGTAGTGCGATTGGTGTCACAATCATCCGTTCCATCGAGTGGGAAAAAGCTTCTAGACGTGAAGTTGCACTAGCCCTGTGGACAAGTGTTACTGATAACCAACTTCCCCTAATGAAAATATACTTGTCCCAGGCAATCGGACAAGTGCTTAGACCTGAACCCTCTCTTCTTCCTTTTGCCATCCCTGTCCCTGTCCCCTTTCCTTTCTCACTCAGCTCTCTCACCGTCCCTCTCTCTTTCTCTCTCACCCACTCTCTCCCCTTTCCTCGCACATTCCAGGCATTGTATGAGTATCATATTCTCGAATCTAGATTTTTTCAATGGTTTGGACCTGCAGCTTCTTTCTGGGTGCTATTGTAGAGAAGCCATGGGCATGGGGCATGTCTGCCAGCAGTAAGATACAGGGTGTGTGTGCCCGCTGTGTGATACTGGGCTTGTGTGCCCACTGTGAGATACAGGGCGTGTGTGCCCGCAGTAAGATACAGGGCGCGTGTGCCCGCGGTGTGATACTGGGCTTGTGCCCGCAGTAAGATACTGGGTGTGTGCACACGATGAGATACAGGGTACGTGTGCCCGCAGTAAGATACAGGGTGTGTGTGCCCGCGGTGTGATACTGGGCTTGTGTGCCCGCAGTAAGATACTGGGTGTGTGTGCCCACGATGAGATATGGGGCGTGTGTGCCCGCAGTGAGATACAGGGTACGTGTGCCCGCAGTAAGATACTGGGTGTGTGCACACGATGAGATACTGGGTGTGTGTGCCCACAATGAGATACTGGGCTTGTGTGCCCGCAGTGAGATACAGGGTACGTGTGCCCGCAGTAAGATACAGGGTGTGTGTGCCCGCGGTGTGATACTGGGCTTGTGTGCCCGCAGTAAGATACTGGGTGTGTGTGCCCACGATGAGATATGGGGCGTGTGTGCCCGCAGTAAGATACCGGGCGTGTGCCCGCAGTAAGATACTGGGTGCTTCCTTCCTTATGTTATATTCAAGCAGTTTCACAGTATTCGAGTGAAAACATTTAATTTGCTAATTAACCGTAATTTTAATTGCAAATTGAAATATTTTGAATGTTAAGATGTCCACGCTAACATATTCAGCACCCTGGCCCACAGATATTTGACTTAAAGGTTGAATCAATTAGAAATGAACACATGACTCGGAACTGTGGAACTGGGTGCTGTATTCTAGACCTTGCGTAATCCTGATATATTCGCGGTTCAGTTAATCATAAATGTATGTGAAATATGATGTTCAATCTGGATTTTGCCTATGGGTAGCTTTGAATACCCAGTTTATAAAGCAGGGCCCAGGCTGAAGATTAACTGTGGTTGTATCTTTGATACCCGATATATGAAACCGGGCCGAGGTTGAGGATTTAACCCTGGGTAACTCTGTTCATACCGATATATAAAACCAGGCCTAGGCTGATGATTTATCCCTAGGGGTAGCTCTGATTCCCTGTCTTTTGCAACCCTGGCCATGGTGAATTTTATCGGCCGCGAATGATCCGGTTTATGGGCTGTCTTCTATATTTTGAAACTCTCCGTTTCGAGCAAGCAAGCATTTTGTAAAAGTCAAGCAAATCGTTACATTTTATTACGAGATTGTTGAAAAACCATATTTTGAAAATAGCGAATGTTTGTAAAGTTTAAGTTTGAAAAACGTAGTAAAGTGTATTCATTGTTACGATATAACCAGCTATGTGATAAATAGAAGATAGAAAATGTATTGTAAATGATATATACATATATATTTATCGTAAAACAAAATGGACGCTATAGATTATTGTTACCATAGCGATGATAATGTTATTTTCGTACGTGATTGTTGAATATAACGGCTGTAATTATTTATTCAGTATTTTGTAGTCGGATTGAACGAGATATCAGGAATTTTAGAGTTTAGATTTTAAAAACGTCTTGATGAAGATATCTGATGTATTTATAGAAAATCGGGAAAACTATTTTGAATCTTTAAAATGCTGTTGTTTATTCGTTTTACTCATTTTTATACCCAGGAATGTAGTAACAAAGCCACAAAAGTGGAATTGAATTATTATGACTCGATTTTCCTCTAACCGAATTTTTGAGAGGATCATGAATTTTGAGTGGTGGGTTGCAAGCAAATTAGCCAATGTAACAACTTAAGACCAGTCTAAGCTCATTTTGGTTCTATAGCCAATCTAATAACTTACGACTGGTCTGAGCTCATTTTGGTTCTGTAACCAATCTCTATAACTTAGGACTAATCTAAGCTCATTTTGGTTCTATCTAACAACTTAAGGCCAGTCTAAGCTCATTTTGGTTCTATAACCAATCTAATAACTTACGACTGTTCTAAGCTGATTTTGGTTCTATAACCAATCTCATAACTTAGGACTAATCTAAGCTCATTTTGGTTCTCAATCTAACAACTTAAGACCAGTCTAAGTTCATTTTAGTTTTATAACCAATCTCATAACTTAGGACTAATCTAAGCTCATTTTGGTTCTACATTATATAACCAATCTGGTAACTCGAGACCTAAGCTCATTTTGGTTCCATTTATTTTAAAACCCTGAGACGACAGATAAGACATTAATTTACCCATGAATTAGCTGATGATGCTGTGTCAATGGCTGCATGTCTATTTTAGACGGATGATGTATTCCGGTATAAATATTATATGTTTATATTGTGCGTTAAAAGATGTTTTAGACCGTGTAACCTATGCGATAGTTAGAACCCTATAAACACCTGTTAAACTATAGCACTCGCCAGATGAATCTCCTCTTTTTTTTGTTAACGTTTTTTCCGTTCGGTTTTTAGATGAACGTTCGTTTCTAATTTTACGAGAAAATAACATTAATCGAAAAGTAATATTTATAAATAACGTAAAGGAATTATGATGACGATTATTATTGTTAAAAAATGAATAATGAATTTGATAATTAAGTTATTGATTGATATGCTAATTTGATAACACTACTTATATTAATATATGTTAATTTATCAGGGTCTTACAGATGAATAATTGCTGATCTGTTGTTATGTCGTAATTGGATGAGGCCTAGTGTAGTTATGTGTTAAAGCCCGCGGTATATTTAATGATATGTCAGTATTATACAGGATATACGTAGTTCCTCGTTAATTACGCAGTAGCTAATGAATGTGAATGTTTGTTATTATCCGACTGTGGCATGTGAGGATTCCATCCCAAGTGAAAGTAAGGGACCATCCATTTAGTACGTACAGGGGACAGGGGTTCATACACTCTATTTACCCCTTTAATTGTATTTTTATTGCGTGTACGTGTCTTGACCATTCATTCTGCAATTCAAATAAAAAATGAAGTGTCATGGTCTAAGGATTTTACATTCGGCATATTTTTTCCGTACATACTAAATGGATGGTCCCTAATACAAATTCCGCTAAGTGCGGAACATGGGTTAGGACAGCGTGGAAGCGGGGTTGAGGGATAGCTATGGAACTCAGGCTGTGGAATTGTGCCCAGGGACCGTATTCACTAAGCACCTGTCTGGTGTGGAACTCCGGCTGTGGATAGGTGTGGAACCGAGGTCCGGGGAGGCTGATATATTTTTGTATTGTGTAAAAGTTAAGTTGTTTTCTTGTAAACAGATAGATTATTATAAATAAAAAATCGTATTTTTATGTCTTTTGTTGTTTTCATTTATTTGTATCTCATAGACCATTAAATACTGGACAGGGTGTCCCGGGTTCAAACCAAGTAATTACATGATACTGATGCTGAATAGAGGATGTACAGGGGTGTCCCGAGTTCAAACCCTGTTATTTCAAACACTGATTCAGAGTGGTGCTGATGCTGAGTAGAAGGTGTACAGGGGTTTCCTGGGATTACTGACACTGACTCAGAGTAACGCAGATGCTGAATTGGGGATGTACAGGGGTGTCCTGGGTTCGAACCCAGTAATTACTGACACTGATCCAGAGTGGATCTGATGCTGAATAGAGGATGTAGATGGGTGTCCCGGGTTCAATTACTGATACTGATTCAGAATGGTCCTGATGCTGAATAGAGGGGATACTGATTCAGAGTATGTGCAGATGCTGAATAGAGGATGTACAGGGGTGTCCCAGGTCCAAATACAGTAATTACTGATACTGATTCAGAGAAGTCCCTGATGCTAATCGAGGATGTAGGGTTGCCCGGGTTCGAACCCTGTAATTATCCCACTTGGGACTTCTTGTCCGTCCGTCCGTTGTCCGTGGACGGAATCCAGTTATTTTGGAAAGTTTTGAAGAAGCGTCAATGGACTGTCACAGTCTTGATGAACGGTTTATACATCTATCCTAGAAGCACCTTCTGCCCGAAAAATGGCCCGACCCGAATCAAGATGGCCGACTGGCTGCCATTGCTGTTCACCAAAAGCAGCACTTGTGTCAGACCTGTATCTTCCGAATGGTTTGCCATTTTGCATTGCAATTCCTGATGTATATATACTTTGAAAAGGCTCTTAAACATAGCTGACAGATTGTTTGATCAGTCAAGCATGGCGCAATTGGCAGCCATCTTGGCGTGTCATCACTCCTCATTCATTGATAGAAAGAAATGGGTTTTTGCAACAGGCCCCAGGAGCAATGAATGCAAGCAAACATCGTCATACTAATCCATTTTAATGTGATGAATCACCAGAAATCGATACATCGGAGTCAATACACTATACAATAATAAAGAAGTTTATCATTTGAAATCCTAACTTTATTCAATTTGAATCCAAAGGACGTATAATCCTACTTCAAATGATTTTTCATAATCCATTAAAAAGCAACCCACTTCTTGTAGTTGAAATCGGTTTCGCTAGGATTTTCCGAGCATTTTCCTTTTGCGATACAAACCATGTGTTCTAAAGTCTTAGGATCTTCTGCAACGAAATAGAATGTATCGATAATAAAATGTATACACAGTCAACCCCCGATATACCGCCCTCCCATATACTGCCACCCCCGCCTACCTACCGCCAGGTTTTCTCAATGTACATCTTTATACAAACACATAGTAAAACACCCCCGATATACCACCATACTCTCTATACCGCCAAAATCGTTTTGCACCGATGTGGGCGGTATATCGGGGGTTGACTGTATTACAATAACCAGTTCTTTATCAGCGGGGAATAGTAATTTAATTAAAAGATTATTTACTCAGCCATTCCGTGTCTTCACAGTAAGCTTGACGAATATTCACGATATCGAAATAACTGCACGAAGGTTTTTGGTTGTACATAGCGACAATATCAGTTACGTCTGCGCCGAGTTCCACTAGTTTTTTGTTGACCGTCTCGACGATTTTCTTCCTTAGAACGAAATTACGTTTCGTGTACACTCTCAAAGCTGACATTATGTTATACGGCGTGCGGAAGTAGAAGCTGTCGTCCGGGAACTTCGCCACCAGGGTTTGGGCTCCAGTGCCTAAAAATAACATATATAACACTCAACCCCCGATATACCATAGTAGTTCAAAGGACTCTATATATCGAGACATAAAACAAAGTACAAAGAATGTGTTTATAGACAACTTCCGACGATTGCCTGACGCCCGAGCAGAGAATGGGAGCTAACTCCACATGGGTGGAGCATTGTATTCGCTTCTATACAACAAATAATTATTATTATTTTCTGATATAGCGCGGATATAAAATCTTAGCCACCGCGCTTTACAATCTAAAACTACATTATAAAAGTACAAGTTGAAAATCATCATTGGTTGTTTTTAATAAGAAAAGTTTTCAATCTGGATTTGAATGAGACGGGATGGAGACTCTGACTTATGCTACGAGGTAGTTCATTCCAAAGATTAGGAGCTGAATATATACGATGGAATTACGCACAGTTTATCCAATTCGCCGTACTCGTGTCAACAAAGGCATCGCGAATCGGTCTATTAGTTTGTTTCATCAGCCCGAGTCGTTTGAACATAGCGCTGTTGAAGCCGTTCTGGTCTTTCAGTAAATTACACGGGCCTTTGTAGGTGGACGTGAGACGAATTTCGTTAAATCTGCTGCCAGCATTTCCGCTGTAGTACGACCCACATACGGAACTGAAAATGAATTGAAATTTGCTTCAAGTTTCTTTAATCTGTCTTGGTGTAAACTGTAATGACTGTTGATTTTTGGTCTTTCGTTTCGAGACCTTTATTTTCCAGGCCCACCGTAGAAAAGACACTTTCCTATTGAAAAAGGGCAGATCTTAGATATGAAGTGCCCGCGTACCTGAAACATGGACTCTCCATGACTGAATAAATCATTTGAAGATGGATTATTTTTCAGGGATTTTCCAAAAAGAAATATGACTGAAAATTCTATCCAAATTTAGAAAAATCTTGGCACAGGCCTGTTTTCGTACAGTGTGTCGCTGTGTCTGACTTTCATCGACTTAGCTTCGTTCAATATTGATAATAGATCTTGATGTAACTTAGACACGATGTTATATGCTAGCTTTTGGCCTAGATACTACATAAATCACAATGCTGCAATGGAAAAACGCAAATTCCTCATGCATACATCTGTGACGACAGATTCGATCCTAAACCAGAGAAACATTGTCACCTGTGGCCTATGTCTTACCTAATCTGTTTTATGATATGGAAAATGAAAAAACTAACCCTTTCAATTTGAATGTGATGAAACTGTTATTCGCAGTTCGCGCTCTATCGTTTTTTGGTACGAATCCGATGCAGGGTGTGTCGGTGTCCTTGATGTTACCAATGAGCGTTGCAAAACCATCTAATCGCCTTTTCAAATCACTCCGATCCTGTTTTGCTGGCGTTGAAAATTAGGAAATCACATTCAATTATGCACTGTATGACAATCGAAGAGGAAAATCATCTAAACGAATACGATATATCATAAAATGCGATGAATGCAAAAAAAAACATAAGCGCTGCACCGACAAATACTCTACGCAACGTAACCGCTTCTCGGCATAACAATTGCGACGATATATGAATATTTGTCACAAGAAATGTCAATGTAAAATAACCAAGTTAAGCTGGCTACTGGTTCCGTTTCGGCTACCGGTACAAAATATCAGTTTCGAACCAGGAATTGGGAACTGGTTCCCGGTTCCGCTATACCAGTTCAGAATATGAAGCTGGCTTACTGGTTGTTCCCGGTTCGTGACATTTGAATTGGTAAGACCCCTATCGAGCTAATCGTCTGTTGTATATTTGAGACGTTTGCAATATCAGAAGATGCGTTTATGTTGAAACTATAGTGTTGAATCGACTATAAGGTAGCTTTATTAACGGCAGAGGCAATTAAAACAAACAAAGTCTATTAAGTTGCCCAATAAGTAGCCAGCTTCACATTTTGAACTGGTAGCCGAACCGGGAGCCGGTTCCTGGTTCCTGGTTCCCGATTCGAAACTGATATTCTGAATAATTATCCGAACCGGGACCCAGGAACCAGTAGCCAGCTTCACTTCGGTGCAGCGCTCATGTTTCCTAGATTTATCGCGTTCCATGATTCAAACAATATCACATAACAAATGAAAACGACGAATTGGTTTTTGTTAATGCTTACATAAATTTTCGTCTAGGACATATTCGATTCGTGAAGCATCGCCCCAAAGTTTTTGCTTGGCATCAGGGTTATAACCAGAAACCTGTTGATGATATAGTATACCGCGTTCTAGATCGGCATGGTATGAAATTCATACATGAAACTAAAAAGGTGTTTCAAATGAAGATAACAAGCGAAACATCAAATGATCAAAACGTCATATTTTACCGGAAAAAAAATATGGACAAAAAACGTTCAAACAAAAGATGGTAAGGATGAACACACAGAATGAAAAAAAAAACATGAAGGAAGGGCCGATTCAGCCTACAGATATACACTGCTCGAGCGGTACGATTGTAGAAGTGTCCGTCTATCTTCTAGTTCTGGTTAGAAGCAATTCAAAATGGTCAATTTAAATAATCAAAAATGGGTAAACTTCTTATCTCTTATGCATGATTCATCTTGTTTAACATGTCAAAATGTCATATTTTGTGGATGCAGAGAACAATTTGATGCCCCTGACTACTCAAAACCTAGGCTAGATCCGTCCCTGTGTTGCTCAGTTAGAAGTTGAAATAGACTATATTTGCATTCATGGTTACGGTAAAGGAACAACATAATCATTCGAACATACCTGATGAATAATACAGAACAGACTTAGCGCGGCTGCGAGAACGTGGACACTAATCATCTTAATCTATCGAGTGAATTCAAGTATAGGGAACATTACGTGTTTTATGCAAACCGGGTCCTAACACTCGCTACCTCAATTACGATTAGGGAACGGTCGCTCCTCAATTAAAGTGTTTTTCAACGGCAAAACGCGCCGAACAATTCGCGCAAATTCCAAAAAAATAAACAGGTCGATCTAATTTCTGAATGTAACACCTGGCCCTTTTTGACGTCTGAAGATCTTTTCGCTTTACCAAAACAACGTTGATAAATCCTGTCTACTGTTATGAAACTATGATATTGAATAATCGGCGATCGATTAAAACACTACAATAACACCAGGCTCTTATTTCGGGGAAAACATTCAGCTTAGTTTTTCGATTTAATCCTTTAACTATTTTCAAATCATATCATCGCTCGAATACATTTTAAACTCAACAGCCGACGATAATACTTTATTTCCAGAATAATTTACAATAGATAGATACAAGATTTATATACAAATTGATAATATATGATTAATTTGTTCAACATAATGGATTAACTTTAATGACTGATAATGAGAAAGTAAAAGTTTCCTCGTTCAATAAAAGGTGCCTTCTTCAATATTTAAATCTCTAAAAGGAATTTGTCCGAAGCATACAAACTATTCTAATTGTTCGAGCCTCGACTTATATCAAAACAGGTTTTGGATTTGATATGAATGATTCAGGGCGGTGTATGTTTCTGTTCCTTGTGGTTTATCGAATATCAGTCGAAATCATTGAACATATCACGCGTTATTGACATAGGTATCCATGAAATATATAATTTACGGTGACGATGGTGATGTTGGAGATGGTGATGGAGATGGTAATGGTGGTGATTATGGGGACGGTGGTGATATTGCAAATGGTGGAATGTAGTGGTGCATATGTCGGGGACAATGGTGATGAAAGTAGTGGTGTTGAAGGTGAGCTGGTGACAGAGATTATGGTGATGCTTGAGTTTGTTATGGTAGTGATGCTGGAGCAGGTTAGGGTGATGATGGTCATGCTGGAGACGGTAATTGTGGTGATTATGGAGACGGTGGTGATATTGCAAATGGTGGAATGTAGGGGTGCATATGTCGGGGACAATGGTGATGAATGTAGTGGTGTTGAAGGTCATGCTGGTGATTGAGGTTATGGTGATGCTTGAGTTTGTTATGATAGTGATGCTGGAGCAGGTTAGGGTGATGATGGTCATGCTAAAGACGGTAATTGTGATAATTATGGAGACGGTGGTGATGGTGGAGAATGTAGTGGTGTATATGGTGGAAACGGTGGTGATGAGAGTAGTAATGTTGATAGAGATGATGATGCTGGAGAAGGTGATTGTTGCGAACTATAAACGGAGTCAAAATCTCTTTATACCGTTTATTCTTTATAAACACGACACATACACGACGAATACATACTCGTTCCTACAAAACACAAACATTCAAAGGGTAGAAAATATTCTAATGAGTTCTATCAATGAATTTACATAGATTAGCACAAAACTTGCATGACGATCGAGGGAGATTTGAATATTGCTCAGTGACCAAGCACTCTTACTCCGAAGAGCTCCAACGCCCAAGTGCCAAAATACAATGCATTATGAGGGCGTTACCCGGAACCGGATGTGCCACTAAACTTTAAGGCGGGAAAATAGCATAATACCAGAGAACAACTACAATACTACACAAACTATACGTAGAGTACTGACAAAAATAACAACCAACAACTGGTAATACTTTATAAAACAAATACATGTAGCTTGACATATCAGCTTGACTTTACAGTGATGAAGATGATGGCGGTGATGGAGTTTATGCTGGAGAAGTTGATTGTGGAGATGGCGGAGATGGGGATGATGGTAATGTCATCCAGTCCACCAGTCATCCAGATATCCAGTCACCTAAGCGACCAGTCGACCAGTCACCCGGACGTCCATTCGACATCCAGTCGGCCAATCGTCCAGCCATTCGCTCCAGTCACCCAGCCGTACAGTCGACCAGCCCTCCAGTAACCCAGTTTACCATTTCACCTTAACGATAATAGCAGATTATCTTATATAGCTACATTAAAGAATAGCAATTGACCTAAAATACAATAAGATAATATAAGCTGGAAATTAAACAAATAGAGATCATAAATAAGGTTAACTTGAATTTATGTACCGGAATCAAGTTTCCCACGCGTAATTAAATAAAATCTAAGTGTTGTTTGATGGACATGCTCTAAAATTTGTGGAATACACTAAACATCCTGTAGCTACGAGCACCCGTGAATTGAAAATACGATTTAGAAATTGAATAGCGAATACAGTACATTATGTTTGATGTTGCTGCATAAATATCTTAATGTTTTATTTTTTGTTGCAGTTTATACCTCCTGCATGGGCGGATCTAGGAAATTTGGAAGGCTGGGGTCTAGAAGAAAATAAAAAGCATTATTCGGATAAAGTGGCCATGTAATTTGCTACAAACGGGTTCCAACCCTCGGTATCGGATATTTTCTGAAAATATACAATAACCGCAAGGACGAGTGTCAAATTCGAAAGTTATTTTTCTAGAATCAAAATTTTTATCTGAATTATTAATATCAGTTATTTCAGGTAATTTATTCAATCTTCACATTGTTGCTCTTCTTAATTCGGCTGATCATTAACCTAGTTGTTTAAGCCCGATTTTTTTTTGTTTCTGGAGATCTCAAAGTTACTAATGTTTGAGTTACTGAGTTTTTAACCTCAAAAATGAAATGTAACAAATCGCCCCAAGGCCGACTTAACGTAGCTGAACTGCTGACTGGAACATTAGACAACACGCAGAGTTACACCTCTCGGTCTCATTGCGTTTGCAGCAGTAACAGTAACCTACGAGCAATCAAATTAGCAGTAACAGAGTAAATGGTTATTAAAAATACCATACACCAGATAAAGAATATCATATCATATCACATCAGGTTATCTAACATACTGTCACCGAGCTGCTGGAAACTGTTTCGACTTGTGTTCTATTTAGTTAGTTTACAAATAAGCTGATAAGCTCATACGAACCAACAGTACTGCAGTATGCAGCGGCATCAGTTTGGGAATCGTCATTGGAAATAAGCTCATAAAACCGGTTGCAAGGCTGTCATTTTCCTCCGATGTGACTTGAAAAGTTTATAAGCAACAGTTTGCAGCGGCACTATTTTCGGAATCCTTTGAAATACGGTATAATCCATCGAAAGCAGAAAACCCGGGAAGGTTAATCTTATTTGACTTCACCAATGAGTTCAGGCATTAGAGAGTTTAGATTCAGATGCAAAACAGGGTACATTTTATTTGAGAGAACAGAGAGCGCGTTACAGTTTGTCGCGGCAGAGCTATAATAAATTGTAACAGTAACGTTCCAGAAAATATGTATTATTCAATCGAATAGAATACAAGTGCGAATATGTGCAAACGAATGTGCGACTTAATAGATATTCATTGGGATCGTCTGTCGTAATATGATTGGATCATGTCAACGGCGAAGAATCAGACATTGTCTGACGTTAGTTTATGGCATCCTGACCCGCGATGTGGCAAGACGATGCACCCGCTCTCCGAGGCTTTAGTCACCGACTCTTTCTATCGCTATGAACTGTCGATTATTATTCTTCGTACTGTTCTATTCTCGATAGGAATTTTTGCTAATTTCTTTTCGTTTGTGGTTATGAGTGTGATGTCACTTCGAGGAAGCAGTGTGGTATATCTGAGATGTTTAGCGTTGTCGGATACGATAACCTGTATCACCGCCTTTTTAGGGCGCCAGTTGTTTTGGTTGTACAGGCGAACGCGATATTTCGACCATCTCAAGAATGAACCTTATATCCACATGTTGTTCTATCCGTATTTCTTCATTACGGATTCCGTTTATCAAAGTTCCATGCACGTAAGTGGAATGTTTTTACTGGCTTTGTCGGTAGACCGATTCGTCGCCATAAGAAAGCCTTTACTCGCGCGACGGTTGTGTTCTGAAGAAAAAGCAAAAATGATGGCCATTGTTCTGTCCTTGGTAACGTCAGCCTTATGCATTCCTAAATTCTGGGATGTCAGAGCTTACAAGCGTTTACATAAATGTACCGGTATTTTGTTCGTTACTATTAAAGCTTACCTTGTACACAATCCTACCTATGGTTTATGGTATGATGTAATTCTCACTAAAGTTGTACTTATTTTGTTCCCTGGTCTGATCATACTTTCCTGTAACTTGCTCATGTTGATTACAATTCGTAAAGCAACATCCGAACGGAAGAATCTTTCGAATTCATCCGAAAAACCGGACACGAAACAAGGCCAACAAATAACCAAAGTAATCATTGTATTGTCTACTATTTATCTTGTATCAGCCCTATTAGATTGTTATATTACGTTTTCGTGGTTTTTGCCAGCTCTACATGACTATAGACCACGTCAAATTGTCGACGTGTTTCTTTGTATCAATTCGTCAATAAACTTTTTTGTGTATCTCGTCATCCGGCGCGGTTTTGCGAAAACGTTTCTTTGGTGTTTAACGTGTACACTTCTTGGTAAATCTGCTTTAGCGAAAAACAACCTTTGAATTCATTGTGATTACTTTATGATAATTCTGATGATATTTCTTTATTTGTCTCATTTTTACAATAAATTTCATACAATGTCATAAATACAGCCGTGAATGTTTTGTAAAAAGGGGAAAGGACCGAAAGGACAGTGGGCAAGTCAGAAGGCTGTGCTCGAGTGGAGGCCCAATTATAAAGACGATTGGTTCATTTATCCGTCAAAATGATGCACGTGACCGACAATCCATGACCCTCGCAAGGTACAGGATGGATTTAGGAGGGGGTCTCGTGGGTCCAACCCTGTGCTCCCTATTGAGGTGGCCCATTTCATCAAGACAGAGACCGCTGGTGCAAATTTGACACTCATCCTTGCGGAAATTGCATGTTTCAAAGTATTTCTAAGCAAATATCTAATACCGAAGTTGGGACCCCTATGAAACGACTGCTTTACCTAAGAAAATACCTTTTCATCTGGAGCCTGGACTCCCGAATATCCTAGAATAGATAAATCGCGCCCTGAATAAATTGCAAATAAAGATATGAACAGATTTATACATCATACCTACCCTAGCAGCAGCCTCAGGCATACTGCAGTCACACTAGCTCATCAATTTCTGAATAGCATTTTCAATTCACTGGTTCTCGTAGTTCCAAGATGTTTAGCGCATTACCCAAGTTTGGAAACAACATTTAGATTCTTATTTAATCATGCGTTGGGTAACTGGTTTAGAAAATTGCTGGAATAGTTTATGAACGATGCAGGAATATGAATTGAATCTATTAGAACATGTTATCAAATCTAATCAAATAAACATATTTTCATGATCCACACACAGCGATGCCAGATTCAATGAATTCTGGCGGTCAAATATCATTTGATTTTATCATAATGATATTATGAGAGTGTAAGATGAAGATCGAACATAAGGTGCCCGAAATCTGTCGGAACTCTTATAGCCGCTGAATAAAACCTCTAGCTTCACCAGATATTTACAAGACCTGCTTGAATTCTTGATCTAACATTTCAAAAGTTTACACGGGCAAATCTATCAATTTAATCATTATGATATACTGGCATCCTACACTTACGCGTTGACAGGCATAGCTTTCTAGATTATAAAGATAGATTAATAGAAAAGATTTCATTGCACTACATGATGATGGTACTGGAGAAGGTGATTGTGGAGATGGAGATGGGGCTGGTGGTAATGTCATCCACTCGGCTAGTCATCCAGTGACCCGGACATCCAGTCATACAGTCACCTAAACGATCAGTCACCCGAACAACCAGTAATCCAGTCATCCAATCGGCCAGTCGTCCAGTCACTCGGTCATCCAGTTGGCCAGTCGTCCAGTCACTCGGTCATCCATTCATCCGGTCCTCCACTTACCCAGTATACCATTTTACCCGTGTACAGTCGGTGGAGTCTTCGAATCATGTGAAAAAGGAGAACCGAATCGAATCACTACCGATGTATGGATCATGTTCCTACCCAGGACCGTCACCCATGGCATTTCTATTTGCAAATTAAGTTACAATGCAAGACATCTGTTAAACCTTTCAAATAGTGATCATCCATAACTTGAACTAAAAAGGCAACTGGATTCCAGGCTACATAATGTCTGAAGGGGTGGCTCCCGGTGACAGAATGTCGAAAGTAGTGGTTCAAGGCTGCATAATGCCTAACGGGGTGGCTCCAGACCGGCTACGGAATGTCTGGTGGGGTGGTTTTCGGGATACAGAAGGTTTAAAAGTTTGGTTCAGGATACGGAATGTTTGGAGGGGTGTTTTAAGGATACAGATTGATACATGCAATACGACGATACATGGGCAGATTGATACTCATCGGTCTCCAGTCAAATATCACTAGCAGTAGTGATCGTGGACGTTGTCAGTATTTTAAAAGGGGATCAGATTTACAAGGAGTGTGACTCCAAGTGCTGAAGGCTGTGGAGTGCAATCCAGCCAAGACTATTAAGCATTTTTCTAAACCAGTTTCTAAACGCGTATTTGAATAAAATCTAAATGTGGTTTGATGGACACGTTCGGAATTTTGTGGAATACACTAACATCTTAACTTACCACCAGTGAATTGAAAATACAATTCAGAAATTTAATAGCGAATGTATGTTTGATGTTGCTGCATTATAAATTTAATGGTTTTTTGCAATTACCTCCTGCAGGGGCAGATCTTGGAAATTTGGAAGGCATGGACCCAGAAGAAGAGAAAAAGCATTTCGTCAGATAAAGCGGCCACTTCCTTTGCGACTAGCGGGTTCCAACCCTCGGTTTCAAATATCTTCAAAGAAATACAGCTGAGAATATGCAAGTTCCGCAAGGATGAGTGTCAGATTTGCAGCATGTATGATACCAGTCTTGGTGAAATGTGCTTCCTCAGTGGGAAGGCAACGGATCAGGACCCCGGAGACCACCCCATCCATTCGCCCCTGCTCCTTGTGACAAGGATCGTGGAATATTCGTCGAGAGCCTTATTTCGACAGATATTAACTGCTAATCTTCTTTATGGCGTATTGACAATGAGGAGTTTGATTAAAGGACATTTTGATTCTTGCTAACCAGATTTACCAAAAAGTGTACAAGATAAACACCAAATAAATGTTTTCGCAAAACCGCGACGGATGGCGAGATAGACAAAAAAGTTAATTGAAGAATTGATACAAAGAAGCAAATCGACAATTTCATACGGTCGGTAGTCATGTAAAACTGGCAAAAGCCACGCCAACGTGTTATAGCCATCGACTAGGCTTGCTATAAGATAGATAGTTGACAATACAATGATTACTTTGGTTATTTGTTGACCTTGTTTCGTGTCCGGTTTTTCGGATGAATTTGAAAGATTCTTCCGTTCGGATGTTGCTTTACGAATTGTAATCAACATGAGCAAGTTACAGGAAAGTATGATCAGGCCAGGGAACGAAATGAGTACGACTTTAGTGAGAATAACATCGTACCATAAAGAATAAGTCGGATTATGTGCAAGGTAAGCTTTTATAGTAACGAATAAAATACCAGTACATTTATGTAAACGCTTGTAGACTCTGATATCCCAGAATTTAGGAATGCATAAGGCTGACGTCACCAAGGACAAAACAATGGCAATCTTCTTTGCTTTTTCTTCAGAACACAACCGACGCGCGAGTAAAGGCTTTCTGATGGCGACAAAGCGATCTACTGACAAAGCCAGTAAAAAAATTCCACTTAAATGTATTGAACTTTGATATATGGTATCCGTAATGAAGAAATATGGATAGAACAACATGTGGATATAAGGTTCATTCTTGAGATGGTCGAAATATCGCGTTCGCCTGTACAACCAAAACAACTGGCGCCCTGAAAAAGGCGGTGATACAGGTTATCGTATCCGACACCGCTAAACATCTCAGATATACCACACTGCTTCCTCGAAGTGACATTACATTCATAACCACAAACGAAAAGAAATTAGCAAAAATTCCTATTACGACTAAAACGGTACGAAGAAGAATTATCGATAGTTGATATCGATAGTAAAAGTCAGTGGTAAAAGCCTCGGAGAGCGGATGCATCGTCTTTCCACATCGCGGGTCAGGATGCCATAAACTAATGTCAGACAATGTCTGATTCTTTGCTGTTGACATGATCCAAGCATATTACGAGCTCCTAACTACGATGCCAAATAAATATCTTTTATTAAGTCGTGCGTAAATCTATTGTGTTCACACATTCGACATTTATTCTATTAAATTTCTGAGCTGGAGATGTCGTTTTGATACATAATGGAACGTTACTTTAAAGCTCCATCGACAAAACTTTAACGCGCTGTTCAACTTAGATATGTGTTTTGCCCTGTTTTGCATGTGAATCTACATTCGGCTGCTTTTACTCATTGGTTAAGTCAAATATGATTAATTTTCCTTGCATTGTCCACTTTCGTTGGATTCCAAATTTCAAATGATTCCGGAAATAATACCGCTGCAAACTGCCGTACTACCAGTATTTTGTAATACTAATCGATAGTACACAAACTAACCAGACACTCTTTTACTGCTTATTAATTATTCGTAGGTTACTGTTACTGCTGCATACGCAATGAGACCGAGAGGTGTAATTCTGTGTGTTGACTAATGTTCCAGTCAGTTCAGTTACGTTAAGTCAGCCTCAAGGTGATTCGTTACATTTTTCAATATGTCAAAAGTTCCATGATTTATTTTATCATCAAATTGATATTCCATCCAACTTTGACAGAAATTATATGAACATCCTAATGATTTGGATTGATAATAATTTTCTGTTTTAAATCAAATAATCTATTTCTGAAAACAATTAACTATGATTCATCTTATAATTCAAACCTGGATTATATTTTCTAAACACATAATTTCTGATATAGGCAGGATTATCTGTATAAGGAATAATCATATAATCAGAATTACTCGTTCCAAATTTCTTATTTTTATTAGGGTTTCTGCTGCTTTCGCAGAAACCCTCTTGTAATTCTGTTGATTATTATTATCATTATTATTATTATCATGAATTTTCCGCTTTCCAGCCAAACATTTTTCATGAAATGTAACTCCTCTCAGATTCGACTGCTAACAGCTAATAAACGTAATTTTCAATGATGAAAGAAATATAACTCAGCGCCTGACCATTTCGAATTTGCGTATTGTAATTCATTATGAATTAATTCCGCGTAATTGTTGGGTCTAAACAGCAAATAAGAATGTCGCAAGCCTCATAATCTATTGATAAATGTACATCCCGAAAAGCCTACAAATTACCGGACGACCTTGAGCTTCAAACTCAACCGTAAATCACGGATTCGGACACGGATTCGGACTTACATCAGTCTGGATCCGTCATTTCCCGCGAACAATAACTACAGCGGTTCGCAATAAACAACGGCGGATGGTTGAATCATTTTCGGCTTTAATTTATCGCGAGTTTTAGGACGTAAATGAATTTCACGGAACCATGATCCCTAAAATGAGTCAATTGATTAATTCTATTTGTAAGTAAATTGACGTTGGCTACAATTCCTGGAGATTTCTGGCTCAAATCAACGTAATATGGACAGAAATAGCAGGGTTTTTCATATGGAATTCTACTTCTGCGTTCACTTGACGATCGATGACAACGACGACAGCAGATTTTATGTAATTTCAGATGAGAATCCGTTACCCAGGGAATGTTTTATGTGCCATTTACTTAGTAAAAAATTATGCGTCAATAAGAGGAATATATTTTTGTTTTTCTAAATAATCAATTGTTGAATTAGATAAAGTAACTGCTAACGTTAATTTTAAAATATCATCCTCCAATTATATAGAAAAAAATTACCCATATATTTTACCCAACATTTTTACCCAAAAACCTACATACCACGTGCCTCGTGCCCTTGGTTTCAAACCCCAAATTTACACTTACTGGTGTGTGAATGTTTTCTAGATTCTGCCAGCTACCAAAGTCCTTCGTTTTGCAAATTTCTCAAAGCGTCACCTTTTCCATTTCCAGTATATAGTGGAGCCGTTTGATACTCGGGGATATTAATTATAGCAAAATTACTACCCACATGACCAAAGGACTACTACGTCACAATCATTTGCTTTTAACACATCGGACTACCACCCACAGGACTAACTGACTGCTTCTAAATCATTGGACTATAACACATTGGACTACATACCACCCCACGATCAACGGACTAGGCCTACATCACGATCGTTGAACTACGGAATATAGTCATTGGACTAAAACGTTCATTTTGTAAGATTTGTAAAATGGCGTTATTTGTGTTTGTCAGCCAACAATAAACCATTATCTGTAAACATATATGAACTTTGTTCTAGTTTGAATGATATCTCGGAGCCGAAACTGCTTTCACGAGCGGTTTCCAGTTTGTTTTTTTTTCTGCTGTCCCTGATATTTCTAGATAATAAAAGCGAGCCTCAATTCACGTAGCGAGTGATTCACCAGAGCGCGCAGTTTCATGAGTGTTTTGCTAATTCAAAACACGCTGGTTCAAACCCCTCTAAATCTTCTATTCCCCTCTAAATCTTCTATTCAGCATCAGGACCCCACTCTGAATCGGTGTCATTAATTACTGGGTTCGAACCCGGGACACCCCTGTACATCCTCTATTCAACATCAAGACCACTCTGAATCAGTATCGGTAATTACTGAGTTCGAACCCGGGACACCCCTGTAAATCCTCTATTCAACATCAGGACCACTCTGAATCAGTGTTAGTAATTACTGGGTTCGAATCCGGGAACCACTGTACACATGCTATTCAGCATCAGAACAATCATTACTCTCAGATGTAATAATTCAAGGGGTCTATTGCAGGATTTTGATGTGTTTACCTTAAATCTGAAGTCTCATTTTGTGCGGCCCCATTCGGTCTGTGAAAAGTCCATTTTTGAATTACCGACTGCTAATTTGTGTTTTGGTTTTACAACTGGCGCTGCGATATTTCAGCAGGATTTACTGTTAATCAGGTTCAAATCCCTGCCGACGGTGGATTGAACAAGTATACGTTTGGGGTCGGTATCTTTTAAACGCGTTTAAATCCACGCACCTTGTCAATGCTTATCAAATTTGCGCTGCGGGTGAGGCTGGTTTTACCCTAGAGGAGGATGTCTCCAACCACTTCTGATACGAAGATTGTCCCGGTTCGTTGGTTAGGCTACTCGGTGTACAAGTTTATTTCCGTGTAGGCTCCGTACTTTGCGTCTCTGTTTTCGAATCTAGAGACCACGGGCCAAGTATTTGTTGTCAGCGGCAAAAATGACACTGATAAAAATACAAATAAAGTAAGTAAGTACAGTTAGTTTCTTTTTATAAATAATTTTATTCGTCGATCGATTTCTTCAAATAATGACAGTATTGAGTAATGCAAGGCAAGGCAAACCGAGCGGGATCAAATATTATTGATGTAGGTGAATTTGTCTGTTTCTTCCAGGACCAACGATCCGTTTGAAATGCATCGTCATCGTCGTTATATTTGGATTATAACCCAAAATCAGATGCACGACTCCGCGATCGATAAGGCGAGTGACAACCGCTCGTCGCCTGCCGCCACGTAGAAGTACCCGGATACTGACGTCATACACGCGATATCGATTTCTCGTCTCATATACATTTCCGCCTCCGATTTTATTTCCTTCTTTTGCGACATCGTTTTGAAGACGGAAGTAATCTTTGGCTACGATAAGTTGAATAACTGCGGGATCGTTATCGTAGAAATGAAGCCGTCTTGTCATTTCTATATCCCAATGTTCCTGGTTGGTCGCCAGTTGTTGGAATTCGTAGGTCGTCATGAAATGTTTGTTCTCGAAGTCGTTGCTGAGATATCGCTTCCACTGTTCCTCGTGTCTGACATGTACTGAACAAATATAAACAAAACGTTATGAAAACCTGGTGATCAGAAAAGTCTTACCCGATTCTTCTAGAACGAAGAGGTCTCCGGTGGAGTTCCCCGGTAGACCGTTTTACCTCGTTTTACCGCCTCGATGTTACCGCCATTCAACTGCTCTTCAGACACTTCGTTATCGGTGGCATTGACCCAGATTATAGACACGACGATCAAAGCTACGATATTCCTGACCATTTTCCTATCTTCAAAGAACAACAACTTCTTTCTTCGGAATGAAAATAACTATCAATATTTGATCGTTTGTTAAATGTAATTCAATTCAAATGACAAAAACTAAAAACCCATGAATTTATTTCATGTTTAACTTATATTTCATCCCGCTACTGTCTTACCTTCTTCTCGACCGCTCAAACCCGAACCGATTGATTACAAACAATCGCCGAGGACACTGACTATTTATATTCGTGTTTTATGTCAGTATTTATTGTTAATAAAGATATCCATCATCAAATATATTTATTGTCTTCAAATACAGGCCACGCTGATGATCCAATAAAATAAAGATAACGTTAATTTCCGCAGCTCTTCCAACCCATAGACGTGTGGTCATCCATAGCCCAAACGCCGGCACAAATTCGAACCCAGAGGCTTTCGTAAGCTCTCGTAGGCCCACTTATGAAGTTGGTTAGTTCTAACAACCCGACACGTTGTTACAGTGCTTGAAACCGACAGTTTTATGCCAACAGTAAAAAGGTATGAAATCAGGCGTAACGTTATATCTCGGAATGCCTTTAACCCTAAACCTAACAGCTCTAACCCGATCAGAACTCGATCCTGCAGCCTCCAGCATGCCAGCCGAGCATGTGCTAACCGCTAGACCATAGACCAGTAGTGACTGAGTTTGTTTATAGGTTTGTCTGCAGAGTGTGGCGAATGGTGACAGTCAGGTGTGGCTCACTAACTATATCCGCTATAATTATCTGCTGATCACCATATATTCTTAATAAGGGGTATTACCAATACTGATAAGGGTATTTCGCAATTAGGTCTGGCAATTTCTTCACTAAGAAAACTAATATGGCCGGATTAAATGCCCGCGATGACTCACTCTCAATAGACCCGCGGAGCTCTATCATTATTCCTCCTATAGATAAGTCTGTATAATGTGTGTGAATGGTACAGGTGAATTCATAATCAATTTGTTTTATGATTCTAGTCATAACGTAAATAATTGTTTATCTATAGCGGAGACTATAGCACTTTAAAATGTCAGTTCAAAAACCACAAATTAATTCAACTGTGAGCTTCTCTTCTATCGACATGTGAACATTAATTACAGTCAGTTATTAACGTACCCATTATGATGCGATTAGACTCGTGTGCGATAGTCGTCCTCATTCAGAAGATGAATTTAATTGTGTAATATTTTCATATCCAGGAATGTTTAAATGCGGCGATCAATGTCTGGACTCAGTTCCACAGTTACTGGATTCGGTTCCGCAGTTACTGGACCCATTTCCACAGTTACTGGACCCATTACCATAGTTACTGGACCCGTTTCCACAGTTACTGGACCCTTTTCCACAGTTACTGGACCCATTTCCACAGTTACTGGACCCGTTTCCACAGTTACTGGACCCATTTCCACAGTTACTGGACCCGTTTCCACAGTTACTGCACCCATTTCCACAGTAACTGGACCCATTTCCACACTTACTAGACCCAGTTCCACAGTTCTGGACTCAGTTCCACAGTTCTGAACCCAATTCAACAGCTCTGGACCCAGTTCTACAGTTACTGGACCATATTCCTCAGTTCTGGGCTGGGTGCCACATTTCTGTTATTCGAATATGGCTCAAATGGTTCTATCGGCTCGATTGAGTGAAATTGGGGGAATTGGACAATATGAGGTTGATGCCACCAAAATACCAGTTAAATGAATATAAAGCTTTCAGGACAACCCAGATCGTATGATAACAAATAACACTAATCAGAGCTGCTATTGACCAATTCTTCTCTTTAGCTCTATTTCATTTCCTCTCATACCTATCCTCTAAATAGTTAGGGAAAAACGATCGAAAAATGTATCCAAAACAAAATAGCGGCTAGCAACTTTAAAATGGTTTATTGTAGATAAACTATGGTGGCTGATAAGGGCCATAGCGTAAAATTCCTGGTATGTAAATGAGGGCGCCAGAACGCCAAAACGAAAAAAACGTCCAATTTTCTCTGAAAGTTCGTTTTGGTGCGCCAAAACGAACTTTTAGAGAAAATTGGACGTTTTTTTTCGTTTTGGCGTTCTGGCGTTCTGGCGCCCTCATTTACATACCAGGAATTTTACGCTATGGCCCTTATCAGCCACCATAATAAACCAACAATACACTATGAAATAAGCTATTTATACGCTAAACTGAAATGAATATTTGAAGCTATAACGCCCGGATATCAAGTCAATTTGAGGTTTCTTATTATCGGGTCAGAAGCGCCACGTGGATGTAACCCCCCCCGCATTAACTGGCTGTAATCATAATGATCATATCAATCATAACAATAGATGCAACTGTCAATGTTCTTATCATTAATGAGTTAATGATCTCTACTTATTGTGTTCTCTAACTGATAAGTATTATCGGTAAGCTTGTCCAGACTGTATAAAATGACCAGTGGTCAGTGTTGTGGTTAGTGCTTCAGTCTCCATAGATACTGCAGGCAATGATGAAGTGGTTAATTGTTGTGTTCGTGGTTGCATTGGTGCACCAATCAGTCGCTGGTGAGTTTTCAGTTCCAAAGTTCTGGATTCAGTTCCACAGTTATATATTGATTCCACTTCCACAGATCTAGATGAATGTGGAATTCCCCCTGGATCCAGATCCACGGTTCTGGACTGTGGAACTGGATCCTGGAATGATTCCACAGTCGTGCCTTCAGTCCGAAAGTTGTCTTCGTTTGATTAAGGGAGTACTTTAAAATATTTGAACCAAACGCTTGAGGTTTTTATGAATTATCGAAATTTGTTCTGTCTTTGTGTAGAGTATTTCGAATGCGACAAACAACTAACACAACACAGCGCCACCATCGACTCGCATAGAAACTACGGCTCGGTAAATTTACCAATCGTCGACTGTCGCTGGATCCTCGTAGTACCGAGCGGATATGACGTCATCATCGAAACGGAAGAATTCGATATACCGAAACAATATCCATCTTACAGGTAAGTTACGCAGTCACGTGACCGCCCGCTTCTGGGATATTGAGGGCCACTTTTAAAACTATATCATCAACAAACCGTGGTGAATTTAGTTAACAATACGGCATATCGACAAATTTTAGTTCCGCTATTATTCGTTTGATGGCACTTGTCAGAACCGGAAATTGAAACCTGAATCCGCCATGTTTTAGTTCATCTGAAACAAAAAATCTCTCGCTTCAAGCGTTATTTGACTAACTAAACCTCGTCACGCATAACCCTTTATATATTTAATACGATAAAATTCCCAAAGACTACAAAATCATTATATATTTACTGCTTTGATTTCAGGTTTAACACGACTCATTTACCAATCTCTATTATCATTGATATGAATATAATTGATATTTCTGTTTCAGTTGTCAGTCTAACGATGGATTGCGTCTGATATCTCTAATGAATTCTAATTCCTGGTCCCGATATACGTATTTCTGTGGAGATAAAGGACCGGCAATGCGCATTAAAGACGTTCATTTAGTTTATCTGATGGTAGTAAACAATCACTCGAACGCGAAGGGTTTCCGTATTAAATACCGATTTGTAGGACCGGACGCGAGTAAGTGAAATATGATATCTTTACTTACTCGGTTCAATGGTATCATCTCTATTGTGATATCTTTCAATGAAATTGCCAAAAATCAATCCGATTTTTAGGATGTTAGAAAATGGAATTAGTTTAAAAAGCTGAATGAAAATCAATTTATTTATGCATTAAACGAGTGATAAACATGAAACACGAACAACTTATTCGAGCAAATTTTAAATATGTTTTAAACTAATATCCATTGATTATTTGCCTTAGCTACAACTCGTGCCCCGATAACGAACGGACCGAGTATTCCCTGGGACGGTGAATGCGGCGTACAGAAGATCAAACCGATTCTAGGAAATGGTTTAGACGGATTCCGTATTGTCGGTGGTCGGGAAGCTCGTCCGGGTAGTTGGCCTTGGATGGTTCGTATGTATGGAGTAGGTTGTGGAGGAACTCTCATTCATCCTCAATGGGTAGTGACCGCTGCTCATTGTATCGGCATGTAAGTTTCAGCTCTAGGGGGTAGAGCGGAGAGTGTGAGCGGGTCAGAGAGGGAGGGGAGAGCTAGAGAGAGTGCGGGGAGAGAGAAGGGGCCGAGAGTGGGGGGAGAGAGAGAGGGGAGAGAAAGCGCAGGGAGAGAGAAGGGAATGGAGAGAGTAGAGGCTATGAAGGGGAGAGATGGTATTTTCATACTAAGAATTCTTGCCGCTTATGATTCTTGATACAAAGATTTTTCAACAACTTTAAAAAATTCTAATAACAAACTGTTTAGAAGAGATAAATACACGCTTAAAGAATCAATCTTGAAATAAAGAGTCGTTTGTTGATCGCTGATGTTTGTATATATATTTCAGCGGCGCTGACCCGAGACGTTATCAAGTCGCTTTAGGTATGCATACACGCAGAGAATCAGACAGACAAGTGATACAAGTGGAGAAAGTCTTCGCTCATGAACTTTACGACAAAAGTCGAACGAATCGAGACATCACTTTATTGAAACTGGAACGGCCGGTGAAACTGACTGATCGAGTTTGGCCTGCTTGTTTACCATCGTCGGACGTGTACGACGGGCAGAAATGTTACGCTACCGGCTGGGGTGCTACGAAAGGTAAATGACAAGATTAAAATCCACAAGATTAAGCAAACGAAATTTACAAAAATCTAAAATTACAATACACGACGTTTTGGACTCAACATCAATAACTTCAGTTGAATATCAAACTGTATTTGATGAAAGCTGAATGAATTACTCAATACATTTTGCTGAATGTCAATTTTTTATCAATAGCAATGATTTGAACTGATTTGATTTTTATGTTTTGTGAATTTCTAGGAACGAGTAATCACGGTAACTTGAAACAGGCTTTATTACCAGTTATAGCCAGAGATAGATGCAACAGGTACAACTACGGACGTGTTACTGAGTATATGATATGTGGAGGTTATGTAGCTGGAGGTCACGATTCCTGTCAGGTGAGTGAAGCTGGTGCTGCTCTATTTTTGACGCCGTAAAACACAATGATAATCCATTTAATACAATAGTAACTACTATGCATTTTCTGAGGTGAAGTGTGTCCGTCGGTGTGCCGACATTAATATTGAGGTCGAAAAATATGCATACATATTTTGGCGTTTATTTTCTAATTAATCAAATTTCATGACTCATTTTCTATTTAATAAATTCTCATATATTTCCAGGAATGAATTTTGGTTGAAATTATATTTTGTGTTATATTTATATATGTCATTTTACAAGGCGTCCAATAAATTCGAAAATTAGTTCCCTTGTTTTTAACCGATTTTAGCAGACGATCACGTAGTTTTTCGTGTTAATGATTTTGTAGGGTGATAGCGGCGGACCATACGTGTGCGAAGTGAACGGACGCTATGAACTGAAGGGGGTCGTCTCCTGGGGCTACGGTTGCGCCCAGCGGGGTAAACCAGGAGTTTATACAAACGTCATCAAATTCGTTGATTGGATCAATGAGAAAATCGCCAATAACTAAAATCTCGATTGTATTATTGCGAATTTCGTTAGAGCAAAATAAAATATATTCTATAAAATTCTAAATAAAGAAGCATCTTTTTGTCTGGTTTCTGTTCTTTGATCTGAAAAATGCACGAACTCAGATGAGTTTGACGAGGAGCGATTTGTAAATGAACCGTGTTGACCTCTATGGTGTGAAATCAGTAATCCTGAAGACAAATAGTACTGCGAAGGCTAGCTTCATTTGACTAGAAATTACAAGCTTTATTTCATAATGCAATGAGTAAAGCTTCATCAGGAAAATGACGCATGATGAAGCTATTGTGTGCACTAGCAGCGAAAGCTTGTAATTTCTAATAAAATCACTTAACCTACGTATTACTACCTGTTTACTCATTTACCTGATGATAGAAGCACTAGTTGCAGAAGTTCATGCTTGTTTACTATCATAACTATTTTCTATATATAATAGTTACGTACAATGTATACTACCACTGATAATCGACGAAGTCCCACAATTGGAATTTCTAAAAGATATAATCTATTAAAACGAAACCACAACGTTTCGACTGTTGACTAACAGAATCAGGTGGAACCACAACGTTTCGACTGTTGACTAACAGCCATAATCAGGTGGAACCACAACGTTTCGGCTGTTGACCAACAGCCATAATCAAGTGGAATGATCCATTCGAATTGTGGGACTTCTTCGAATATCTACAGTGGACACGGAGGATAAGAAGGCTTCATTCAACTATACTTGGGATACTTGGGATTTTCGCTGATATTCTTTTTCAGCGCACTAATCAAAGGGTGCAAACGTCAAACGCTATGGTCCGTATTGTCCTGCTGGTGTGGGAAATTATGGTCGTTCAGTTGTTAGTCTGGTAACATCAGGAGGACCGGTTACTGTAGTAACATATACGCTTACAACTGGCATGATATAATAGTGAAAAGAAAACAAGGTTTCTTAATGTTTGTTCCTACTGACTGTGACGGTTATGTTCTACAGGACGGAGAACGTCAGATCACTATGACGTCACATTGTCTCGTGATTACACTTGAAAATCGACGCCTACCGATAGAAAACATAGATGTTTTATCAGAACATGGATATCAAAATATAGCTGCAAAGCAGCGATGACGGTTTTCTGCAAAGCCATTCACTAGGACGATGAGAATCGTAGTTAATTGAAATACTGTTACATAGAATAAAATGCATCGACAGATTCGAACCTAATATGCAACCAATGTGTAAACGTCAAATGTGATTCAGCTTTGAAACCGAACATACGTGGACATACAATCAACAAATATAGATTTATTCGACCAGGCATTTATTTTGGCATTCAAACATCAGTTACTCTACATGCCACCAACCTCGGGGCCATAGCGTTGTCGATTATGCACTAGTAGATTATCACTTGGTCGACTCACTGTCATGTTTTAATATCTCTGATGAATACGGGATATCGACAAATTCAAGTTCTTGAATTACTCGTTTGATGGCGCTAGTCAGAACCGGAACTTGGAACCTAAATCCGCCATGTTCTAGTTCATTTGCAATAAAAATCTCTCGCTTCAAGTTTTTGGTTAGCGATATTTTACTTACTATACAACGGCACGCATAATCCTTTGAGTATGATACCCTGACAATGTGTTGAATTCGATAAAACCTCAATTCGAACGCTAAAGATCACTAGAAATGTAAAAAAACTACCAAAAATCACAAATTTAGCGATGACGCTCCAAGCAGCTAACGGAAGTAATGACAGGTGCCGGGTGTCAACACTTTGTTGTTGAGTTTAAGACTCTTAAGGTAAATTTATTGCAGGCTACACTGATAAATATGAAATAATATTATGAAATGAAATTGATTTTAGAAGGACTAAACTCGTAATATGAAATGTACCAGGCCTCAAACCAACAATCAAAATTGGGCCGTCAAGTGCTGCCACCATGTGATACCTGGCAACCAGTCCTTACATCGTCAGCAGTTGCAAAATGTTTTTTGATAATTTTAGGACACTTATAGTGATTTATAGCCTTTGCAGTGAGGTTTTATCATATCCAACGTAGCGGTAGGATATCATATTTAAAGGATTATGCGTGACGATATATAGTAAGTAAAATATCGCTCGTTAAAAACTTGAAGCGAGAGATTTTCATCGCAAATGAACTAGAGCATGGCGGATTTAGGTTCCAATTTCCGGTTCTGACTAGCGCCATCAAACGAGTAATCCAGAACTTGAATTTGTCGATATCCCGTATTGCCTTTTACTGATCATTGTATGCTTCAAATTTCGATATCCTTGACAATAGCTAGTCGAATTGAACGCCACGAAGAACCAGAAATTAATCACGCTCTAGATATGGCTATTGGGCAAAATGAAGTCTTACGTGCCATGAAGATGTTGAAGAGAAATAAATCTGCTGGGGTCGATGGACTAAAAGGAGAAGTTTTCATTGCCGGAGGGCAACCGATTATTCAGCAAATAACAATTTTATTCAATATTATTTCAGATAGCGGCTTTTACCCGGAGGCATGGAGTCAAAGATATATAGTGCCCATACATTAAAGTGGGCCACGAAACGTAGCCAATAATTATAGGGGAATATCTATTTTATCTGTTTTTGGAAAACTATTCTCTACCATCCATCAACCATGAATGACAGATTATCGTCATGGTGTGGTTTCTATCATAGGTGAATTACAGGCCGGTTTTCGGCAGATTTTTTGTACTAAATGCTGTTATAAACCATATTGTCTATATTAAACATCGGAAGCTTTTTGCAGCCTTTCTGGATTTCTCAAAAGCATCTGACCATGTCGACCGAAAAAAACTGCTCCAACAACTCGTGTCTAATGTAATTGAGGGGAAGCGTCTACGTATCATCAAATCTATGTATTCCTTTGCTAAATCATGTGTTAAGTCGAATAACTCGTACTCTGATCATTTTCAATGTAACAAAGGAGTTCGCCAAGGCGAATGTCTCTCGCCTTTATCATTTACTCTATTTATAAATGATATGGAGGAATGTATTAGATCAAATAACTATGACGGTGTTGATTTAAGTTTGTTAAAAGTAATGATACTTCTCTACGCAGACGATACTGTCATACTAGCCGAAGCAGAGGCAAGTCTGCAGGTAGCACTTAATAATGTATCTGACTATTGTGAAAGCAGATAAATTATGATAAGACTAAAATCATCATTTTCCGTAAAACTGCCAGTAAGGGTCCCAATTTTCTACATAAACGGGCGTGCCATTGAATGCGTTAATAGGTTCAAGTATTTAGGTCTTATGTTTAATTTTAATGGAAAGTACAATGCTGCTGTTGACACTTAAGCCGAAAAAGGAGGTGCAGCTTACCATGCTTTTCTGAAGCACTCACAGCATTTCCCACTCATGAACTCGGAATTGTTATTAAAATTTTTCAATAGTCTAGTTGTATCAGTCCTGAGTTATAGGCGTGAAATATGGGGTTTAAAAAACAAATGAAGTTAGAGAGAATTGTGATGAAGTTTTACAAATCTATCATAGGGTTAAAACAAACTACCCCTGACCGTTTTGTCTATGGTGAGCTCGGTATTTTCCCCTTAATTATCCAGAATAAGGTGGAGATTCTGAAGTATTGGCCAAGGTACTAAAATCCAAGCCAAACAAGCTTACGCGAAAGTTATATGAAGTTATGCTTGCTGATATATACAGTCACCCACGGGTACGCACGCGATCTATTAAATAACCTAGGCTATGGACAGATATGGCATGACCAGAGTATAGAAAATGAAAAATGATTTTTCCGCACTATTGAGCAGCGACTCAAAGATCAATTTACCCAGGCATAACTGGTTAAATAATTCCAATTTAAGCCAAATTTTGTCGAAGTTTTAAATCATCAATTATGTACGAGCCGTATCCAAATTTAAGAAAACACATCCGGATATCAGTGGCCAGATTTAGGTGCTCCAATCATAATTTTCGTGTTCAATCTTGTCGTTGGCTACGTCCTGTCTTGCCCTATCATGAAAAAATATGCCAACACTGTGATCTAAATGTTGATGAAAACGAATATCATGTACTAGTAATCTGCCCCTTGTGTAGGGACAAAAGAACGAGACACATCCCACAAAATATTTTTGCAACCCAAATATTTATAAAACTGTTCGTTTTCTAAAAAACTCATGTATTATGAATGACCTTCATTTGTTTCTTTTAAAAGTCAAAATTAAGCGTGAGTCAAAATTAAGTATTTCTATTATTTAAATGATTTGTTCTCCGTCATCTGTATAATTTGTATGTATCATGATTATTTGTCATAAAAGAAATATTTCTTCGACAATGAAGTTTATTATTATCAAACTCTGTGCTTAAAGGACGACTCCCAAAAATAATTGAAAGTACCAGATGTTCTGACGGACTAATGCGAAATACACGAATCAATAAACGAATCTAACGACCGAATTCAGATCTAAGAGCTACGACTTTATTGTTCACTGCCACGTAACAAAAAACTACTTCACCACCACCTCAAAAACTCACTTCCCTTCAAACCCCCAGAGGTAGCCTAAAGTTGTGTTATAGTGGTTCCTCGTATACAAAGTAATACACCAAAGAAGAAAGTATCTGCTACGTGTGTGTAAAAAGAAATGATGGCTGTAAAGGAAGCTTAATGACGAATAAAGAAATCACTGGTCCAAGAGAAACCGCTGAATTTAGTCATTGTAAAGATATGACAGAAATTGAAGACAAAAGCAAGATTCCAGATGAAGAAACGAGCTGAAAATACGAGAGAAATTCCGAATACATTCAGAAATAATTTCAAGATTTAACAACCCAGATGTACAAAGCCGAATACCTCACGCTGATTACTCACAGGCACGAAAGTAATACAGAGAGTTCGATGCAAGAAATATCCGAAAGATCCTGCAACCATGATGAACTGTTCGTTACAGATATATGGTATCTCAGAGAGGACGGGGAAGAGTTCCTGAAGTATGATAACGCGAGCACAACATCAAGAATCGTAATTTTTGCAATAGACGTATGTTTGAAAAAAAAAACTCAGTGAAGCTGATACGTGGTTTTTGGACGGAAATTTCCAGACGGCACCAATCAACTTTGTTCTTGTATGTAATCCATATCCCTCTGGCTGATTCTGCTATTTCTAAAGTCTATGCATCCCTTCAAAGGAAAACTCAGGAAAAATAAGAAGAATTTCTCACCGTATTATGTGAAAAGTGCGATGAGAAGGGACCATATCTCTTGTCGAAAACTGTTGTGATAGATAGGCAGACAAAGGCATAGATTGACATAAAACATCATTTATTTTTGGCGAGGAAATTGGCAAACAATAATCAGTCATCTCTTCGTGGTTGTCTGATGATACTGTCCGGTCCTTCCGGTGGAAATTCTAAATAAACCGCTTCACCAGTTTCATACGACACCCAACCGCAAAGTCTGGCAGGTTCACGTGACCCAGTGTATGCCGCTAGTTCGCCGTAAAAATTCCAATCGTTGCTGATAAAACCATCGCAATAGATCTTGTGATCTGAGAAAATTGAAATACTTATACACAAAATAAATGACGGCTCGAACGGGTTGAAATAAATACAGTGCTGAAAGAACATGTCAATTGTGTAAAAATGGGATTGGGGACGAATTTCGCTACCCTTTTTACTCAGGCGCGGATCCAGAGCGAAGGTTTTAGGGGTCGTAACCTCCCCCCCCCCCCCCAGCTCAGCTACCAAAAAGTTTTTTTTCAATCGTTTTCTTGAATTAATGTACTCAAGACAAAGCGGGTGAACAGTATTACATAATCGGTACCATACCATCTTATATGCCAAACAATATGCCCCTATATTGCCCCTATCAGATATTTTAGTCGGTTGTTTAATATTAACATTCTTTATGAACCCCTCCTGGAAAAAATCAGATCCGCGCCTGCAACTGTACACATTCAAATGATAGTAGGGTATTATATCTGGACGGAAGATCTTATACGAACCCCAACCTTTTCAAACATAAATCATTAAAGCAAACCAAAGGCAGAACCGAACTTCGCAAACTGTGTATTTTCATTGGTAGAATTATCGGGATTTTCACTTGATTCCCTAAAAATAGCTCGCATATAAATTAATATTTAAATAGGTATCTACCTACTCTACGTCGTATAATGTATTTATTTCTATGTACCGTATAAATCACTCAAATTGTCTTTGTACTAAGACCAAAAGTTTATCAAATAGAGTAAAGTGAAGGAAAGTTAGTGAAGTATAGTCATCGTAGTTGGGAGGATCATTGGTGGATGGTGGGTTGATATATATTGAATATATATTGTCATCAGCAGAGAAAAATATACCGTATTGTTTATTCTTCTTTATAAGTGTGTGTACTACACTTAAATGACAGATAATCAAGAACACGCACGTATTAACAAAATACTTTGATATATTAAAAAAATAGAACATCGTTGATGGGGTAGCTATATTTTACTCAGTATCGTCGCCTCGGAGTATTCTAGCTCCGTAATCTCACACCTGACGTTAATCTTTAGGGTGAGATCGAAACGTCATGTCTTTTTTGAATGAATAGATTCTCGATTTTGATATACTCTTAATTTGTACGTAGTGGGTTTTTATCTTATTATCTTCCAACAGATTTAAGTTTTCGGAATGAATTAGCAGTTAAAAACTGGATGAAATTTGCCTTGCTACAGTGTTCTATAGCAGTACATCCTCGTTTGCCAAGGTTTGATTACCGACGAGCTCACGCCAATACAAACCCTGGCCGCAAACCCTTCATTGTTCTATTATAATCGCCCACGATTTCTTGGGTGGACAGGTTAACGTTCAGCGCCCACCAGTCTATCTAGCCAATGAAATGCGCGGTATCTTCAGAGCAAACGTCGTGCGGTATAAACGCATCTGAATTGGCACGCTGTTTTGGCACTAAGGATCGAGTGAGTGGTTTAATTGTGAACTCGCATTCTAATTAGGCATGGGCCAAATTTGGCCCGGGCCAAATCGTCTCCGTGTGATCGCGGCTTTAGGCTGCCAATCCAAAAATCATAATTGAGATTGGCCTTCTCGATCAATTTATCGTACAGATTTTACTTAAAATTGATAAACTACGTAATGAGAAAGGTTGACTCTAATATGAAATATGGAAATTGAAGGCGTGGTAACCCGACCCTGGTACCCCAGCGTCACTAGCTCTAAAAGACTTGCCTCCTTCACACATTTCAAAACAGTAATCTGTAGCTTTTTCACGTGGTTGTCCGCCCTCTTCACACGGTCGACCCTCTTCATCGTTACACGTTCGTTCTTTTTTTCCGAGTCCGCAGTCTACACTACAACTACTCCATCCCGACCACTCGCCATACAAACCTGAACAAACGCATACGAATTAATGTCTTGGACTGCGCAATGATTATCTGTATATTGATACGAAGCTATGTACCAAATAGTGTCGACGTGGAGAAGAATTTGTCTTTGAAATTTTGTGTGTGGTAGTCAATCATTGTATTACGTATTATATGTATTTTGTTTTTCTTCTCGTTTCGAGACCATATATAATGTCCCCGGACGGAGGCAGACACAATTTTCGCAGGAATTCTAATCATAGACTCTCACTGCATCAAAACGATTTTACAGAGCAACTCCATTATGCAGTCACAATGGCCCAAGAGTTCGAGTCCCGCGTAGCTGCGCACATATTTTGTTCACCCCGGATAGTTCCCGGTTTACATCGCACAGGTCACCATAGCTCATGCGGTCTCCACGGGCATGGACACATTAGATTTTTAAATGGCCTGAATAAATTCCGTTGCCAATATAATGAACAGTTTGAAATTCTGGGCCAAAGGAAATCACCCGTGGTTTCCACGGGTATAACTCTAGTATATTTTTGTAATAGGGGCTGTTGAAAGATTACCTAACGCGTATGGGGTTAGCAGTAGGTGTGTCAAAAAGTTTGTTACAGCAGGTTAAAGATTGTTACAAAGGGGCCTGATGGGGTTGTTTGGTGTCTGATCATCTGTTGAATTACAACTGTTGGAATTTCTCGGTAGATGAATCGCGTAACCCTTTTTGGCGTAAAACCAGGACAGGATTGAAGATGGGCAATTTTCTAATGTTGATGCTCTGTCTAACTCTGGAACTGTTAAACATTAAATACAACATCAACATAACTCATTAAGAATCAAAAGTTGAAGTTCAAAACTGGTACGTGGTAAAGAATTTAGCAAAAATTTAGCAAAAATTTCGGGGATGTGACATTATCGTATTGTTATTTTGATCATTATCGTAATTGGATTGTTAGGTAATGTAATAATATAAAAGGGACTCTGCCGGGGCCGAATTGGCACCGATCAGGCCCGATTTGACCCGTGCCTAAACAGAGAGCGCGCTCACGCGCAAATCGCTCAATTATCGATACTAAAAAATGCTCGAACAAAGCGAAGTGAATCATTTCCAAATTTTAGCACTGGACAAGATGATTGCGTTTGAATTGCAACAGGTTCCGGAATTGACTCACTTCGCTTTGCTTGAGCATTGTTTAGTATCGAGTGAGTGACACGGGCCAAATTTGGCTCGAGCCCTCTCTGTGCCAATTAAGCCCGGGCCAAATAGTCTCCGTGCGATCGCCACTTACCTAATGGGAACTGCGCCGAAACGATTTTCGTTGATACGAAAACTAACGCAAAGAAAAGTAACAAATTTGTACTGAAATATAAAATCCCCATGGCGCTGTAGAGGTGGACTACGTCTGTTAAGTGTCCAGTCTGCGTGGTGTTTGTATATACGTGATATTTAGTGATGTGATGTGATGTGTAAGGAATTGCAATCACTGGTGTTACCACCAGACACCACGCGATGATTGATTCGAATAACCGCATTGTTCACCGGTAAATTAAAATCAAACTTGACCAAACGATTCGAAATATAGATTTTGAACGATTATGAAATACGCGGTCATAACCGTTGAGAAAACTCGGATAATTACATTATATACTGTTTCATTGTCAATAAATGTATAAATATGTAAATCTTGCAACTAATTTTATCGCTACAATAATTTAAATACAATATTTATTTTGTCATGTATGTATGCAGTATATATTATACTAACAAGTTACATACTGAGTATATGATATGTGGAGGTTATGTAGCTGGAGGTCACGATTCCTGTCAGGTGAGTGAAGCTTTTTATGCCGTAAAAACAAATGTTTCTATATATCGATAAATACCATGCGTAATTTAAGGGGTTCTGTGTGAGTCTATGTGCACGACGTCATCAATATTGACGATTCCAAATGTGCATACGTTTGTTTTCTAATCAATTAAATTCTAATGACTAATTTTCTAACACATGAATCTTTGTACTTATGAAAATGAATTCTGATTGAACTGGTATGTGTCAGGCGTCGATAAATTTGATAAAAGGTTATACTGATTTTTACCGATTTTAGGAGAAATTCACGTATTTTAGTCGTATTTATGATTTAACAGGGTGATAGCGGCGGACCTTACGTGTGCGAAGTAAACGGACGCTATGAACTGAAGGGTGTCGTCTCGTGGGGTTACGGTTGCGCTCAGAGGGGTAATCCAGGAGTTTATACAAACGTCAATAAATTCGTTGACTGGATTAATGAGAAAATCGCCAATAACTAAATTCGCGATTTCATTATTGTGAATTTCGTTAAAGCAAAATAAATAATATTTTACGACGAAAATGATCATTACTTTGTCCGGTTCTGTTCTTGGATCTGAAAAATGTACAAACTCAGAAAGAGTAGAGAAGCCGTGTTAACCGGGTGTCAAATCGGTTGTCATGAATACAGATAGAACTTTTATAGGATGACTTTATGTTATTTTATTCGAGTAACTTCATGCACATCAGCAGTGAAAGTTCTTAATTTCCAATGAAATCTAGTGAACCTACGAGGCACTATTTGTATTTACTGATCCGCAATACTTATATTTAGAAAATGAATTTCAAACGATGACGGAAATCTTACTGCACATCAGTCCGAAATAATTTCTCTTTCATGACGAAGTGGTGGAATATAGTTAGCGGATCATACACTAATGTGGGTCGACTCTGGCAATCAACGAGTGTTTCAATGCACGTCGACTGCCAGAGTCGGCTCATGTTAGTGTCTAGATAAACGGCTAACGACGAGCATTGCGGGAGCACCTCACGGTAACTCGGTAAGACAGTAGATTGTGCTTAGAACTGAGCCGAGCATGAGGGAGATCATTTCGGTTGCGGTTTGTGTAAATCCCTGCATCCGGCCTGTATTTTTTCTAAATTTGCACCGAAAATAAGCCAAGACATTGTGACGTATTTGATCATTTTAGGCCCAGTCGCACTGACAGATTTGACCGAGATATAATTCTCAATAATATATACAGTGCAGAACTGAAGCTGTCCTTATGATATATATTACAATAGTGGACGATAACATTTCAAATGAAACCGTCTGCTTATTTTAGGGTGGAACCGTAGCTAGACCGCACCTAGATACTACATATTATAGTAGACCCGGAAAAACTACTACTATTTATAGGCTAACCCTTAAAGCCCACCCTACCCCTAACCCTAAACCGGCCTCGGCTGTGATTGTGAAACACATATTATATAGTGTTGTTAAAATACAGTGTTTATCTATGATAGCGTACTGAGGTCTGTAAAAATAGAAAATTAGACGTAATCTACGGAGTGATAGCTTTAGTGATTCAGACGAAATTGTGGATTAAATCTGCAACTCCTTGGACGATTATTTTACAATTAATGATCATTACAGAAGGAACCCCACCGCTACTGAGGGTGTTGTTTTATTGATTAATTGGTTGAACACGTTAGAGATTTCATGTCATCAAATTACATGATTATTTGCGCGTGACTCCGAATAAATCTGTCATATCGGAGCGGTTCATACCTTAGTGCGAGTTACGTCTAGGATTCGCTCTTCAAAAGTGATGATTTATAGGTTTAGAATTCAGACTCGAGCTTGTAATATTATTCAACTTCGATATATTTCCATCTTTAATTCATCGACCGCAGTAGCATCAGCTACAGCAGCTACAGCATCAGTTCATCATCCTTCAACCGCTTCAGTGATTCTATTCTATCTAGTTCTAACTGTACAGTTTATGACGTTGCATGAAGATTCGCGGGATGAATAATCAGACATTTATAGACAAGTCGTTGTATTTTATACCGTATGTAGAAGCATTAGTGGCTAATCACGCGAAGAGTCACGCGACTAACACGATTCGTATTATTGATATCACTGTTTTGACGGTTATCTGTATTCTAGGAATATTTGGTAATCTTATGATTATAATATTGATGATATCTCCAGAGTTGTGGAAGTTGTCTTACAGTCGTTTCTTCCTCGCTCTTGCCATTTCTGATATTCAAGTTATTCTACATTTTCTCATAATTCTAATCAATACGGTGACGTTGTCCGATACGGTAAAAGCGACCTCGTGGTTAAGCTGCGCGATGCAAGAATATATGGTGTGTTGCGCAGGTGCTTTTAGTCCTAGTTTATTGATTTTGATATCATTGGAAAGGTTATGCGTCGTACGGTACCCGTTCCGCGGACCTCGATTCTGGACACCTAAAACCGTGTCTATATCGATATTTGTACTGTTAATCGTTGTATTAGGTGCCTACGGATTCATCTTCTTTACGATAACTTACAACGATATGATTTTAAACTGTGTTCTATCGGAAAGCGCGATTTACGCTTATTCTAAAATAGTGCCGTTAATGTACAGTTACATACCGATAACTTCATTAGTTATATTGAACTCTTTATTAATCGCTTCAGTAAGATCCATGCAACAGAAAGTCGACTCTACACAAACAAATAATAATCAAGTTACTAAAATATCCATTTTAGTTTGTGCGTTTTTTCTGATTACAGTCATGCCTAATATAGTAGTAGCGACGTTAGTTCTAGATCCTCAGTGGTCAGAATCGTTGAAAATTCCATATCTCGTCACTCATCGCATATTCTGTTTTAATTATGCCGCAAATTTCTTTATCTACGTCATATCCGGTCGACGCATTCGAATGACGATAAAAACTCTTTTTACTAAATCATGTAAATCATAAGTTTCTCACTCAATACTATCTCATCCCCGCACCCAAAATTATGGTTCACCTAACCTGATGATATGGCCGTGTCGATTTCGTTGGTTGCCAGTTGCACAGTTGTGACTTAAGTCCAAAAGTGGTCTGAAATCCTAAGACTGATTGATCTTTATTTGTTAGATTGGCTATAGAATCCAAGTCGGTCAAGGACTGATATCAGATCTAAGCCATTACTGTGCAACAGACGCCAGTATTCTTATTTAAGTCTCAATCACTTCCAATAATGTTCAATAATCGAATGGAATTGGCTGGCGAGGATAGAAATTACATTCAGAAGCCGAAAAACAGCAAGCAGTTTGTTTTAAAGTCGAACTACCCGTACTCACTGGTAAATGCCAATTTCACGTTGTTTGGAGCCATTTTAGAACAGTGTCACTTCGACCTAGAGAGATTTCACCTACCCTGAGTGTTACTTGATAAAAGTTCCTGTGTACCAAGTTTAATCGTAATCGGTCCATTTGTTCAAGAGATATAGACATTTATCCAAAGCGACACCTATGGAAAAGAGTGGAAATGGTTGCATACCAACCGTTAAGTAGATATTGTGTTATATATATATATATTGAATAATGTCACCAACTCTTTCATTCATTTAGAAATAAACTACTGTATTGAGCGAAGTATCCTTTAAAATAAGTGGCCTTTACTAGATAAAGGATGAAGCAAATATTTGTGTTCAAAATATATAAGTTAGTAGAATCCATTGATCAAAAAACAACCCGAGTCAAACAGATGATCATCATACTACAAAGACCTCGCTGGGCCAAAAATTAGCCCCAACCCGAGGCACTAACCCTAGTTAAGTTATGTATTTATTCACAAAATAGATTGATACAAAGCATTTAAGTATACATGTATAATAAAAAACAGTGTAGCAATAAATTATGCGAGGGGTTAGGAAAAGCCAAGTTAACGGCTTAAACAAGTCCTTTCCCCTCCACAACATACAAACCTTCTCTCACCCTCTCACAGCAATCATTCACTCGTTACGCAATCATACTAGAAAAGTAGCATGACAAATCTAATCAAGAATTATTAGATTTATTATGATAAAAAAACCGAAAAGAATCCAAAGGCTAACATGCTAATGGGCTCAGTAATTACTATAATTAGATGAGATTTTAGGGATATAGTGAAAATATTCAGTTGACGTATAGATTTTAGATTATTTGGCAGTGCGTTCCAATGTTTAGGTCCTTGAATTTTGATAGAGTTAATTCTGAGATTTAATCTAGCAAACTCTATGTGCAGGTTTTTGGGTCGACGTGAGGACCACCTATTACGTGTAACATTACGAAAAACGAAAAACTCGCTAAAAACTGAGGGCAGCAAATTATTAACTGTGAAAAAACAAATGTAATCAGTTGAAGTTTGTAAATATCATGCAATTTTGGGATACCCAATTTCTTAAAGATCGGCGAGGTATGCTCGAGCCAATCCGAGCGTGTTATTATCCTGACTGCCTTCTTCGAAATACGAGAGTTCCCCCAAACGATATTGGAATATTGCAAATGTGAATGAACAAGACAAAGGTAAAGATTTTTTAGCACATCAGAAGGAACGAAATACTTGAGCCTGTTAAGGAATGATGATATGATCTTTCCATGTTAATCTCTGATCGAATATAACTCCCAAAAATTTTGCGTTTTCAACACGGGTTTTTTTTTTGTCCACCGAGGAAAAGATTGAGATGGATATGGGGTTCAAAACAAAAAACCATAAACTGTGTTTTTCAAATATTAACAGAAAGCCTATTTTGCTCTAAACCATTGTAGGAGTTTATCTAATTCCGAGTTCAATAGAAGTTCTAACTCATGTGGATTTTGCCACTTACAAAAAAATTACTGTCGTCCGCAAATAACACAGAATCCAAAAGTTTACAGGAAGATGGGCAGTCGTTTATATAAAGCAAAAAAGCAAGGTTCCTAAAATTGAACCCTGGGGAACCCCTGAAGTTATGTTAGCAGTGTTGGAAATATGTTTTTTATATTTTACGGCCTGTTTTCGTGCTGATAGATAACTTTTGAACCGAATAAGAGGTTGGCCACGTATTCCATTATACTCCAATTTAGCTAAACGGATTTGGTGGTTAAGCGTATCAAATGCTTTGGACAAGTCGATAAAGACCCCAACAGTTGTATCACCCTTTTCCAGGTAATTTGATATGTTATCTAGATTATAGGACAAAGCCGAGGAAGTGGAATGCTTCTTCCTGAAACCAAACTGATGATTACTTAAAATATTAAATTTTTCTAGGAAAGACGACAGCTGATTGTAAACAAGGTTTTCAAGGATTTTAGAAACCGACGGAAGAACCGATATTGGCCGGTAGTTACTAAAGAGTGACTTGTCGGCATCCTTATAAATGGGAGTAACGTGGGCAACTTTTAGTTGGCTAGGCACAATGCCTGCAGAAATGCTGCAATTGAAAATTGAAAAGTGATTGAAAAGTGGTTGTGATATTATTTCTATAATAGATTTTAGTAGTTTCAAACTAATTTTGTCACTGCCACAGGAGAATTTACTTTTCATTTTTGAAACTAGACTTACAATTTCTCCTGGGCTAGTTGGCATAAGGAAGAAATTATTTGTGAATTTCTCATCCAGAAAATCATTAAAATCATACGCGGAACTAGGAATATGGGATTCGAGCTTCGACGCAATATTTACAAAGTAGTCGTTAAAGTGATTAGCAATATCCTGTTCGTCAGATAAAATCTCATTATCATATCTAAATTCAGCATCAAACCTGTTTTGTTTATCTTTTTTCAGTAAAGAATTTACAAGTTTCCAGGTTTCTCTCTGGTCATGTTTACATGAGAAAAGATTTTTCTCTGTAGTAACCATATTTACCTTTCTTAATTACAGAATTTAGAATATTACGATATTTGCAATAGATGTCTTTGTTTTCTAGAGACCTGGACTTTATATACTTTCTGTATAATTTTTCTTTACGTTTTATAGAACATTTGATTCCAGACGTGATCCAAGGTTTACTAATACTACTGGATTTTGGAGAAATATACTTAAAAGGAAAACAGGCTTCATTATTATCTACAATATTATAAAACTCATTGTACGATATTTTGGGGTCATTACTGTTATAAACACACTGCGAGTTACTAGTTGAAAAGACAGCGTGAAAGACGGTCGATAGATCTAGGGTTTATATCACGGATCTGAATTTCAGGCGTCAAGAGATTAGCTTCATGTAAAATTCCAGTGATAATAGCAAAAACGGGGAAGTGATCCGTGATATCAACCAAGAATACACCGCTATATATCTGGAATTCTTCATAGAAATTTACTAGAATGTTATCAATAATGGTCGCTGAGTGGTCAGTGACCCGAGTAGATAAGTTTATAAGCGGAGCGAAAGAATTGGAAATTACTTCGTTTATAAAAGAGTCACGTATAGCACTATTTCCATAATTACCACAGTCAATGTTGTAATCACCCATTAGATATTTTTACCATTAAAGATTCAAACTCACTTAAAAATTTATTAAGATCTGATTCTGGTGGTCGGTAGATCACACCTATTAATATCTTTCTAGAATTGCGACCGCGGATCCCTATAAATAAGTTTTCAGCTATAGATAGATCTTTCTAATTTTAAAAGGAATTGAATCGTTGATCAAAAGACCAACTCCACCCCTCCTTTATTAGATCTGCAACAGAAAATACTAGTATAATTGGGGAGGTGGTACAAGGACTCGTTAGGAGCATTGCCATCGGTCCATGTTTCTGTTAGCCCGATAACAGAAAATTTATGAGTTAATAGATTTAAATAGTCCGTCTGACTCCCAAAGTTTTTCCTGGCGCTACGCACATTTGCGTGAAAAACACTCAGAATGACATTATTGCCATGCTTTCCCGAATTTGCGTTAAATTCGGTAGACGAATAGTATTTACAATTGTTGAACTCGGTTTCCATAGGACACGGTCTATTGGGACGAGCGGATATTCCGGGATAATAACGATTTGCCACAGAATACAGTCATATAATAGAGCGCTAGTCTAGCCATATGTGAAGTCACATTAAGAGGTTTAACTATCATCCACATTTTGTTTTTTAGCTTGTTTCTCAGCGCTAGGTGGGGTCTCTGTTGATGACCGGCCTTTTCGCTTCTTTGGTAATGAAAACATCTGCATCTGATTCAGACTTCCATGCATCTACGAAGTTCAGAAAGTGCCGATTTACCAAGATCGTTTAGATGTATGCCAGTCATGTCGCTGATATTGTAGAAACGTTCTCGTATTGCTCCCAATGGTTTGAGAACGAAATCATTGTTTATATACATGATGTTCTGTTTAGAGCAGAATTTGTCCATAAATGTATTAACTGTTTCAGATGCAGCATTAAAATTGGCAGCAGCGGGAGTTACAGCTTTCCTAGGTATTATGCTAGAGAAAGCTATTTTTGCATTTGGATAATGTTCGTGTACTTTGGCCATCACTACTGTCAAATTCATCTTCGCAGCGTCGATTTCGGACCTATAACGGTTAACGTCATTGGTACCGAGATGAACCACGACGTTAGTAACGGAGTCGGGTTTAGGGATCTGAGAGTCGGCTTTGTCGAATAGCTGCTCGATGTTCTATGCCGTTGCTCCAGATTGATGTATTACAATTCCGTCAGGATACTTTAAGTTTCTCATGTTAGAATCTCCAATCATAACAACGTTTTTGGAGGATTGTTTACTCGGTTCCGGTACCGGTTCCGATTACATTGTCGGTGATTTTTCGACGGAGGTCAATTCCGTATTGTTGCCCTCATCGGGATTTGATTGACTGTCACGAGGTTCACGATTTAACTGACAGTCAGGGGCTTTATGGTCTAAAGCTCCACATCTGAAACACTCGATTGATCTTGTTTTTGATTTCTGGTGACATTCGTATGAGCTGTGATCACCTAGGCAATGTTGGCAACATATGCCTGTACAGTACAAACGAACTTTATAGCCAAGTATATTCGTGTATGTCGGTATTACATCGGTGACTTTTTTAAGTTTAAGATACCGCGTACCAGTAAAAATATCAGTCCCTTTTATGGTACCTTTCCTGGTTGATCCGTCCACATAATCTCCGTATTTAAAAGTTCGCTATGGTTTATCGTCCATTTCTATCGGAGCATCCACTACCTTAACGGTCATATAATTCTCATCAACATCCATGAAGTTAATAGACACTCCATTAATATCTAATCCCGACAATTTCAGTGTTTTTACTTTCCAAATTCGCTGTTGTTATCACAGAGTCTTTTGCTGTTATTTGAACAGAGTAAATTAAACTTACATCCATTTTGTGCCTTATCGCCTCGATAATTTGCTGGTGAGATATTTTTCTTTCATTTCCTAACTCCTGTAATCCAAATTTAATGGACATGTCCCTTGTTAATCCACTCATATTTATTATCTTGCTATATATGGTTGAATCTAGACGTTATAGATAGAGTAAACTGACCAAAATCATAGATTTACGATGAAGAGCTCCCTAAGCACGGCTGCTCATATCCGCCATGTTCTTTTCTTTTACCTAACCCTAACCCTAAAAGCCAACCCTACCCCTAACCCTACTAACCCTAAACCGGCCTTGGTTGTGATTGTGAAATACATATAGTGTTGTTAAAATACAGTTTATTTTTCTAAGATGGCGTACTGAGGTCTGTAATAATAGAAAATTAGACGTACTCAACGCAGTGAGCTTTTTAATTCGAACGAAATTGTGGATTAAATCTGCAACTTCTTGGGGGATTATTCTACAATTATGATCATTACAAAAGGAACCCCACCGCTACTGAGGGTGTTGTTTTATTGATTAATTGATTGAACACGTTAGAGATTTCATGTCATCAAATTATATGATTATTTGCGCGTGAGTCCGATTAAATCTGTCATATCGGAGCGGTTCATACCTTAGTGCAAGTTACGTCAAAAGTGATGATTTATTGGTTTAGAATTCAGACTCAAGCTTGTAATATTATTCAACTTCGATATATTTCGATCTTTGATTCAGCTACAGTAGCAGCAGCAGCAGCCGTTCATCATTCCACCGCTTCAGTGATTCTATTGTATATAGTTCTAACTGTATAGTTTAGACGTTGCATGAAGATTCGCGGGATGAATAATCAGACATTTATAGACAAGTCGTTATATTTTATACCGTATGTAGAAGCATTACTGGCTAATCACGCGAAGAGTCACGCAACTAACACGATTCGTATTATTGATATCACTGTTTTGACGGTTATCTGTATTCAAGGAATATTTGGTAATCTTATGATTATAATATTGATGATATCTCCAGAGTTGTGGAAGTTGTCTTACAGTCGCTTCTTCCTCGCTCTTGCCATTTCTGATATTCAAGTTATTCTATATTTTCTCATAATTCTAATCAATACGGTGACGTTGTCCGATACGGTTAAAGCGACCTCGTGGTTAAGCTGCGCGATGCAAGAATATATGGTGTGTTGCGCAGGTGCTTTTAGTCCTAATTTATTGATTTTGATATCATTGGAAAGGTTATGCGTCGTACGGTACCCGTTCCGCGGACCTCGATTCTGGACACCTAAAACCGTGTCTATATCGATATTTGTACTGTTAATCGTTGTATTAGGTGCCTACGGATTCATCTTCTTTACGATAACTTACAACGATATGATTTTAAACTGTGTTCTATCGGAAAGCGCGATTTACGCTTATTCTAAAATAGTGCCGTTAATGTACAGTTACATACCGATAACTTCATTAGTTATATTGAACTCTTTATTAATCGCTTCAGTAAGATCCATGCAACAGAAAGTCGACTCTACACAAACAAATAATAATCAAGTTACTAAAATATCTATTTTAGTTTGTGCGTTTTTTCTGATTACAGTCATGCCTAATATAGTAGTAGCGACGTTAGTTCTAGATCCTCAGTGGTCAGAATCGTTAAAAATTCCATATCTCGTCACTCATCGCATATTCTGTTTTAATTATGCCACAAATTTCTTTATCTACGTCGTATCCGGTCGACGCATTCGAATGACTATAAAAACTCTTTTTATTAAATCATGTAAATCATAAGTTTCTCACTCAATACTATCTCATCCCCGCACCCAAAATTATAGTTCACCTAACCTGATGATATGGCCGTGTCAATTTCGTTGGTTGCCGGTTGCACAGTTGTGACAAAAAGTGGTCTTAAATCCTAAGACTGATTGATCTTTATTTGTTAGATTGGCTATAGAATCAAGTCGGTCTAGGACTGGTATCAGATCTAAGCCATGACTATACAACAGACCCCGGTATTCTTATATAAATCTCAATCACTTCCGATAATGTTCAATAATCGAATGGAATTGGCTGGTGAGGATAGAAATTACATTCAGAAGCCGAAAAACAGCGAGCGGTTTGTTTTAAATATCACTCAAACTACCTGTACTGGTAACTACCACTTTCACATTGTTAGGAGCCATTTTAGGACAGTGTCACTTCGACCTAGACACTGAGATTTCACCTAGACCCTGAGTGTTACTTTTTAAAAGTTCCTGTGTATCAAGTTTAATCGTAATCGGTCCATTGGTTCAAGAGAAATAGACATTTATCCAAAGCGACACCTATGGAAAAGAGCGGAAATGGTTGCATACCAATTGTAAAGTAGATATTGTGTTATATATATATATTGAATAATGTCACCAACTCTTTTATTCATTTAGAAATAAACTACTGTATTCAGCGAAGTATCTTTTAAATATGTTTATTCACCAGGCCAACACTAAGGTTTCTGCGTTGATTAAACAGGCCAACACTAGGGTTACTGCGTTTATTAAACAGGCCAACACTAGGGTTTCTACGTTTATTAAACAGGCCAACACTAGGGTTACTTCGTTTATTAAACAGGCCAACACTAGGGTTTCTGCGTTTATTAAACAGGCCAACACTAGGGTAACTAGGTTTATTAAACAGGCCAACACTAGGGTTACTTCGTTTATTCACCAAGCCAACACTAAGGTTTCTGCGTTTATTAAACAGGCCAACACTAGGGTTTTTGCGTTTATTAAACAGTTATCCATAAACTACTGATATATAAAGAGACTTTTGCGGAATATATTATTCGACTGTGATGTCTTAATCGAATTCTTCGCGTGGGCCCGATACAGTTTTATGAAAAGTACCAATATTTTAAATCACCGAGTATACGGTAGGTTTTTTTAATGAAATTACGAACGACATTATCACCAGTGGTGATCATACAGTGACATCATCACTCCGATCTGGATTACATTGGAAGCGCCGTGACTTTGCGGTTCTTACGATACTTTTCGGATGCCAGTGGAGCGAGTAAAATTAGTACCCCTTAATGAAAACATGAGTCTCTAAACAAAAAACACCACATTTTCTTCGATTTCTACCCGCCGCCGTTCCGCGGGAATTTACGATTGCGATTACGATTTATTTACACTCCAACCATTTCCATGGTATATGGAGGAAAACTATTACACACGTATATACAAATATTTACAAAACAACACTGAAGTGATTAAAATTTAGAGAATGAAAACGTAACAAAATATATATACATCAACTATTTACAATACTATATATACTATAGGAGGGATCTATATACATCTAAGCCGGTCTTAATGAAGTTGACCGTTGGGTTTTTCAGAATATCAAGGGTATTGAAGGTATTCAAATTCAAATAGTTTTTCCGGGGTTCGTTAAGTAAGGTACAGTCAAACAGAAAATGGGATTCGTCACCTAAAGTATTACAAGTGGGGCATATTCTATCGGCTCTGTCTAAATGAAGGTTCGAAAATTTGTTCACAGGTAAAATATAGGACCCGACCCTAAATTCAAATAAACTAGTTCCTAAGTCATCACCAAGTTCTATTATATACTGCTCTAACCTAATATCATTTTTATATTGCCTAAAGTTAGTGTATACGGTTTCTTGGAGGTGCTGGTCACGGAGTATCTGTTTTATTCGTTTTGAAAAAGATTTACTGTTAGTCATGAATTGATGCGTCCAAATAAAGGACAAACCACAGTCATCAAAGGTTTTCTTTATATCCGAATAACCATAGAAGCGATAACATTAAAAACCTCATTTTCTAATGAGTAACTACAGTTTATTAACACGAACGTTTTCGGGATCATATCCCCTCATCAGGTGAAATACAAGTGGATCAAATGATTAAACTACAGGTTTATATACAACATAAGTTACAAAATTACAAGTGCTAAATTCTAAGCTAATTACAAACCAAGTATTTAATTACAAACTAATTATTTGAATACATTTAGGATAAAGGATGAGCCGTTTTGAAATAATTGTTGATTTAAAGAGGGTCGTTGCGCTTTAATAAACAGGGCCTCCCTAATTTTACAGTCGAGATCAGATGAACCTTTGTCTAGAATTTTGAATTTGTTGTTACTGAATTCCTGATCACAAGTGTGACAAATTGCGAGATGTTGTCCAATCGCAGAAGTCTTTGATCTGTGTTCCTTAATCCTGATGGCCAAATGTCGTTTAGTTTTCCCAATATAGGAAGTGTTTATATCACATAAACAATTAAATTTATATATGACTTTAGCCTTCAGCGATTTAGGGGTAGCACATTTCAAAGAGAAAAAATTCTTAATTTTGGTCGTAGTGAATGCACATTTCAAGTTGATTTCAAAATTCCTTTTAAATAGATATTTTAATTTTCGGGCAAATAGGATTGACGGGTTACCAATATACGGTAATGAAATGAATAGATCAATTCCATCTTCAACAGGTTTCGGTTGAGGTTCTGAGTTCTGTTTTGATTTATTAATACATTGATCGATGACATGAATAGGAAACGCATTAGATTTAAACAGATTTTTCAAGAAATTGATTTCTTCTGAAAAGATGGTCCAATCACTGCAAATATTGTAGGCACGAAAAAGCATGGTATTGATGAGTCCTATTTTCCATTTATACGGACACATGGCGTTGAAGTTCAAAACTAGGCCTGTGTTGGAAGCTTTCCTGTACACTCGAGATATAAAGTCACTACCGGTTTCTAACGGAATTTGTATTTCGGTATCGAGAAAAGGTAATAGATTAGGACCTAGTTCAAAAGTGAATTTAAGGTTAGAATGGAGGCGATTCAATTCTTCAAAAAAAGTTTATAACTGGATACATTTCGAAATATGCCGAAAATATCGTCCACGTATCTCAGGTATAATGTCGGTTTGTAATTAGTTTTGGAGAGGAGCAAGTTTTTAAATCAAAACAGGAGCAAGTTTTTAAATCAAAACAGAACTCAGAACCTCAACCGAAACCTGTTGAAGATGGAATTGATCTATTCATTTCATTACCGTATATTGGTAACCCGTCAATCCTATTTGCCCGAAAATTGAAATATCTATTTAAAAGGAATTTTGAAATCAACTTGAAATGTGCATTCACTACGACCAAAATTAAGAATTTTTTCTTTTTGAAATGTGCTACCCCTAAATCGCTGAAGGCTAAAGTCATATATAAATTTAATTGTTTATGTGATATAAACACTTCCTATATTGGGAAAACTAAACGACATTTGGCCATCAGGATTAAGGAACACAGATCAAAGACTTCTGCGATTGGACAACATCTCGCAATTTGTCACACTTGTGATCAGGAATTCAGTAACAACAAATTCAAAATTCTAGACAAAGGTTCATCTGATCTCGACTGTAAAATTAGGGAGGCCCTGTTTATTAAAGCGCAACGACCCTCTTTAAATCAACAATTATTTCAAAACGGCTCATCCTTTATCCTAAATGTATTCAAATAATTAGTTTGTAATTAAATACTTGGTTTGTAATTAGCTTAGAATTTAGCACTTGTAATTTTGTAACTTATGTTGTATATAAATCTGTAGTTTAATCATTTGATCCACTTGTATTTCACCTGATGAGGGGATATGATCCCGAAAACGTTCGTGTTAATAAACTGTAGTTACTCATTAGAAAATGAGGTTTTTAATGTTATCGCTTCTATGGTTATTCGGATATTTGAACTCTCTTCCTAAGATCTTTTTCTTTATATATGATAACCAAGGGCTCTTAAATTTATCCCTTAGACATCAATTGAAAGATATTTTATAAAGTATTGAATTAAGTTTGGTTTGCTTTCCAGAGATACTGTTTTAACCCAAAAGTTAATCATCCTGCGTCTAACATCTATATTCAAAGGATAACGTCCTAGCTCTGATAAAACTTGTAAGTTGCTAGAATATTTCGTCACTTTCATTAAGATTTTACAGAAGAAGCAATGGATATTTTCTAATAAATCAAGATTTTCGTATCCCCAGATCTCACGCCCATACATGGCTATTCGTATCGTATCGTATCGTTTTCGCAGTCATTGAAGAAGGCCTATTTGCCTATAAATTTGACTGCCTCGGTGTTTCGCTTAAGTTGCCAGGTATTGCCAGCACTTTGGTAATAGCGGAAAACATAACAACATCCGTGAATTCCGATAACATTCAGGTCCAAGTTAGTAGTGCTCGACCCGTAGTAGGAAATGCTTTTCTTGCCAGTGTTTATCGAGACGTAATTTGAAAGCATTTGTAGATGGAGCATTCACTATATCTTCCGTGAGCGAGTTCCAGTTGTTCACCACTCTGTGACGGAAGGAGTATTTCCTGATATCCTTCTTAGCTCTCTGTTTTTGGATCTTCAGAGAGTGTCCTCTTAGATTCACTCTTCGTTGATCTCGTGGCACTAAGGAGTCTCCAGCGCGGTAGTTGTTATGAACCAGATTGTAGACAGTTATCATATCTCCTCTTGCTCTTCGATAGCTCAACGATGGAAGCTTTAGTTGTTTTAGTCTTTCGTGGTATGGTAAATCGTACAGATGTGGTACTAATTTGGTTGCTCGTCGCTGAATTTTTTCGTAATTGTCTACATCTTTTAGTAGGTGTGGGTTGTATGCGGGGATAGCATACTCCACAATTGGTCTTACTAATGCTTTGTAGACAAGACTGAATGTTCTTTCATCTAAACGTTCAAATGATCTTTTGATCATTCCTAGGATCTTGTTACATTTATTCATTGTCGTGGAGTACTGTGCCTGAAAGGTGAGATTATCATCAACAATTATTCCCAAATCTTTCTCCTCTGGGACCGCCTTCAATTCGTGTCTTCTGTTTCCTGCATCCATAGTATACTGAAAATGTTGTCTATTTTTTCCTATGTGCATCACCACGCATTTGTCTGGGTGAAAAGTCATTTGCCACTTCTTTGCCCAGTCTGATAGTTTGTCCAGATCCTCCTGAAGTCTGTGTTGATCTTGGATGCTGTGTACGATTCTATAAATTTTTGTATCGTCAGCATACATGAGAATATAACTTTGAATTTCATCAGGGAGGTCGTTGATGTAAATGGCAAACAATAAAGGACCCAGCACGCTGCCCTGCGGTACACCACTTATCACTGGTTTAGATGTGGATGTCGCACCATTTATATTAACCACTTGGTTCCTTTCACTTAGGAAGTCTTCAATCCATTTCAAGGCTTTACCTGTGATACCACAATTTTCAATTTTCTTTAGAAGTCGTTTGTGGGGCACTGTGTCAAACGCTTTTTGAAAGTCCAAAAAAATTACGTCAATGGATTTTTTTATTTCTAGGGCTTGTGTCCAATCATCCATTGATTTCAGTAATTGTGTGAGCGTAGATCTACCCTGTACGAATCCATGTTGGGCATCTGTTAAAACTCCATTAGTAATTAGGTGACTCATGATGTTATCTCTTACAATGGATTCCAGGACTTTACATACAATACTAGTCAGGCTAATTGGTCTATAATTCTCCACAATATTTTTTGGGCCCTTCTTGTGGATAGGCGTTACATTAGCTTCTTTCCATGATGTAGGTAATTTTTCTTCTTCTAAGGTTTTCCTGAAGAGAATGCTCAGTGGTTCTGCGAGCTCGTCTGCTGCTTCCTTCAAAATTTTCGGATGCAATAAGTCAGGTCCCATGCTTTTATTTTCATTCAGACCTTTCAGCTTGTTTGCAATCAGTACGGGAGTGATCTCAATGTCATGTATTTCAGGAATTTCATTTATTTGTGCATTGGGTTCTGGTATGTGTGAGGTATCCTCTTCTGTAAATACACTTGCAAAGTATTCATTGAAGGTGTTGGCCTTGGTAATGTCCTCAGAAATGGATGTGCCATTCTTTTGTAAGTCTGGTATACTTCCTTTTGGTGATGTCTTACTGCGGCAATATCTCCAAAACGCTTTCGGATTTGTTTTTACCTCTTGGGATAGTTTCTTTTCATAGTTCTTGATTGCATTTCTTGTTTCCTTTTTTGCTAGATTCCTAGCTACTTGAAATTTCCTGTAATCTTCTCCATCTTTTGTCCTGAGATACCGCTTCCAGGCTTCGTGTTTCTTTCTAACTTTTGACATTGCTTTTCTATTCATCCATAGTGGGGAGTGCCTTTTCCATCGTGGTGCTTGATAAAGAGGAACATGTGTTCTTTCTGCTTTAAGGATATTTTCTTTAATACTTTGCCAACATGACTCCATATCCAGTTGAAGGAGGGATTCTTTTTTGAGATTGTTATTCAATTCTTTTCGTAAATTGTCGTAGTTACCACGATAGTAGTTCCGCCTTTCGGTCTTAATTGCTGTATTTCTTTCGAGTAGTATATTCAGGTTAAACATTAGACAGATGTGGTCACTTTTTCCTAGTGCAGCCATGTAATCAACCTTCTGAACTATTTCCTGGTCATTAGTGAATAGTAGATCTAGCAAACTGGGTTCCTGGTTTTCTCTAAATCTGGTTGGGTGTTTGACGTGTTGTTCGAGAAATGCATCATTACTTGCTTCCCATAGCTTTGTGGAGACATGAGTGTCTGCTTGTCTACAGTGGTTTGTTTCCCAATTAACTTCTGGTAAATTGAAATCACCACATAGTACAGTTTGATATTCCTTTAAGGTTCCTAAAGATATAATCATATCTCTGAAATGGTTGTTATTCACCAGACTGCTGTTTGGGCTTCGATAGGCGCATCCCAGGAGCAAAGGCCGTTTGTTAGAAGTATGATGAATTTCTACCCAAATTATTTCATTAGTCATTGATGCCTTCAGTCTCTCTAGAACTCGCACGGGCGGTTTACATGGTTTCATAGTAGATCGGATGAAAACGGCGATTCCTCTTCCATCTTCCTCTATATTGGTAAATGTTTCATATTCTTCACAACCATTGAACATAACATCACTGGGGTTATATGCTAAGGTACTATATTTCGGTTTAGCTTCAGTGATGCATATAATGTCTGGATCGTGTTCGATCTTTAGGGCACTCAACTCAGGTTTTTTATTCATCATGCTATCAGCATTAGTATATAGAACTTTAATATTTTTCTCTTGGTTTCTGTAATAACAGTTGTTTGAGTTTTTATTGTATCCTTCATTCTTTGGTGATTCTTTTTGATTATCTTCATTTTCATATAATATACTGTCATCTGCAGGGTTATGTGTCGGTCTGCTAGATGCAACATTCATTGACAGTTGATTATTGCGATTATTATCGAGTGATTGTTTTGGTACTAATAATTTCTTTTTCGCTGATCTATTTTGTTGATTCTTATGTAATTTGGATCTTTCATGATTCTTTCTCGTAATTTCAGTTGATGATTGGCTCCTATCATAATTTCCTGGTTTTTGTTGATTCGATTTGCAATTACTTTTTAACATTGATTGGTTACTTTTCAGATTTTGATCATTTTTTCTTAAAAATTTTTTTGACAGTGATTTGTCTGGTTGATTGTCCTTATGGTTGGTTTTGGTTTGCTTGACGAAATGCCGGCGGTAATCTACTGACTATATCATTCCCACGAATGATAAGACCTCGTTCTCCATTTTTTGTTCTTTCCTGCAGCTCTTCCCTTAATTTCTGATAGTGTTTTCTTTGGTTCATAGTTCTATCGCTGGATACAGATACCCCTGTAATAGATGGATCTCCATTTCTCCTTAATTCGATAAATCTGTTTATGATCAATTCTTTATCGAGTTCTGTAGCTAGTATTACCCGAAGTGGGCGACATTTATTTTGCTCATACCGTCCTACACGGTTCACTAATTTAGGTTTATGAAGATCTGTTAAACCTAAGCCCTGGGTGATAAATCCATAGAGATTTTGCCACTCTTTTTTACGCCTTAATTTCACCTGTTCCTCGCTTGCTTCCTGTAAGCCATATATCAGTATATTATTTCGTCTGATTTCCGTCTCCCAAATTTCACATCGAACATCTTGGATTTCTTTGTCTATTGCTGATTTTACAGTCTCGTTTACCTCCAAGTTTCCTTGTGTAATCTGCAAGTTTACAGCTTTATTGATCATCTCATGAACTCTGTCGTCCGGGAGATTGTGATTAAGTTGCTCAATTCTGTCTCTCAATTGTGTTACGTCTGATGACAAAGAAGTGACAGTTGATTTGTCCGCTTTTTCTTCCAGTTTGTTCAGTATTCTTTCCATTGATTCATCGTAGTTCTTCAGGATCTTTTCCATCCTATCTGCGTATCTAGTGAGTCGTCCTTCATCAGTTTTTCTTCCTTTACATTCACGGCAAATTACTGCTAAGCAGCAGTCATCCATGTTTGTTAAATCAACGTCATAACCGCTTGGTAAATTTGAGCAACTAGAGCACAAACTTTTTTCACAGAAAGTACATGTTAGTGAACTTGAGAATACAATAGGCTTCTGACATATTGAACAATAATTGTCTTCAGTAAATTCAGTATCAGGAGTGGTGTTGGCTTTTTTAACTGGTGAAATTAGTCTGGGTCTAGACGTGGCTTGACTTAGCTCATCATCTGCTTTATGGTCTTCCCTTTTTCTTTTATTTTTCTCCTGTGCATCATCGCGGGTATTTACAGTTTCTAAAATACCTGCGCTTAGTGCAGCTTCAGCTATGATGTCAGACAAAGATTTCCTGACACTGTCTGACTTAGATTCTGGTCGCTTCTCGACATGCACAAAAAACCGTTTGCCTTTAGGTGCAGTTTCTTGGCTTATTGTACGGCTATTCGGACTTACTTGGTGTTGATCCGTTGTTGTTGTTGTAGATTGCTCAAATCTACCCCCCGTTTTTCCCCAGGACCCTATCTCATCCTCAGAATCTGACTCAGCCCAGTGGGTAAGGGGGTTCATACTTTCATTCCCTCTACTAGCCATGTCTTCGTTGTTGATTTCGGGTTCCCGCCCGACAATAAAATTCTTTCGATTTGCTTGAAACTCTTTACTCACGTTTCGACGACTTCGGGAAGGAATAAGATTTGAACTCACTTCGCTTGTGCGTTTCCTTAATTCTAAATTACACGTAGAGCTCACTGATGGATGAGGAGGGGTATTTTCTCGTATTTCTGTTTCAACCAACTCTTCAAACAAGCTTAATCGTCTTCCAGGAATTCTAGTTTCCATAGAATCCATTGTCGGCCATGTTGCTTAGATCAGCTGTTCTCTTTCCAGGAAGCTAGTTGGCAGGAAGCCACAAAAACTTGCTGTTTAACACCCAGTCACACTCAGAGACTTTTCCACACACTCTCACAAAAAGAAATGTGTTAGTATATTACTAAAAAGCTGACTGGAAAAATGTGTTAGTATCCAAAAAACTGTGAAAATCCGCGGAGCTGATTTTTTACCCTGTTACCACGGCCAGCGTCACCTAGTAACTCCGGACAGCGTCACCTAGTAACTATTGGAGCAACACACACATCAAATAATTTAAACATCAAATCTATGGGCAATTTCAAACGTCTGCCTTTTTGAACGATCGAAAACATAGCTCTCATAGCTTTATCGTAAAGATACTTTTTGCCTTAGCAAAGTTACCATTCCAATTAAATTTAGTGGATCGTCGCGCGCGTCGCCTGCTGGCTTAGTCAGAAACTCTGTGGTTTAATTTCACGATCGGAAATTTTCACAAACCACGTAAGTATAAGCCACGTTGGTATAAGCCCATCCGCGATTATAAGAAGCTTACCACCAACGATTAGGTAACTAACTAACATAGTGTATGCCTAAGTAAAGGGCTCGAGGAGGCAAAATTAACCAGTTAAAAGAAGTATGTTACACAAATTTCATCTATTACCAAGGGTGGGGACGTTTTTGTGTTTTTTTAATCACGTCAAACAACCCGGCGTTACTGACTGGCTTGGAGTCCGTTCCCGCAATGTAGCGTTTCAAATTTCGACGGTTACTAGCTGTATTTAGTACAACATCGAAACAACACAGAAATCCGTGTCGTCACATAACACATAAATCGACTACGTAGTTCACCAAACATAAAAATCGATGACGTCTTTCACTAAAACACACAAATCGACGACGTATTTCACATCGAGTTTTTAGTAGAGATGAATTTAGGGAGTTTTTAGCGTTAAAATGCCGCCTTAAAGCGACAAAAACCAGAATCGAATGGCTCTGAATCTGTATATCGTTACTTGCCGCCTCGTAATGCGGGCTAAATCGCAGAACGGTAGCGATTTGAGTGAAATCCATCGCTATTTGCCCTATTTACGACAGGCCTTGTCTTGTTGCGTGTGCTCAAATCTGATCGTAATACCGACAGGTCCCAGTAATTCCTCGTGTTTACACTATGTGTGTCGAGATTGTAGAGGCGGAAAAATGCGTTTACGCCCTTCGTGCAGTTGGTGCAAAAACCACGACGAATTCGTCGAGAATCACTTACTGCGAATAGTCGCGCAGTGTTACAAGAAATTATGCGAATATTTATCATCGTCACCGGATTTACTGGATCGTCTGGCAAGTTTTGGCCGATCAGAGGAGAGCGGCGCTACGACGACGGATATCGGTGAGTTAATTCGCGAAGGCGCCGCATTAAACGACTCGTTCGATAACGGGACGACCTCGCAACCGCAGCTGAACCTCAGCCAATTCGAAACGTTACGATCGTCGAACGCGTCGCAGTCGGCGCTCGCGAAAACGAAGTCTCCGTCGTCGTCGGGCGGTCGCGGTAAAAGTAGCCGCAGATTTAAATTCCGTAAAAGACTGAAAGAGAAACGAGCGGCGGCCGAGCGAGCGTCTAAAATCGACGAATCGGCGAATCGGTTAGACGGCGCTTCGGACGATTCATGCGGCGAAACGAACAAAGTGGAATTCGACGAGATGACGAGTCATCGTTTGAATAATACGCGTAATAGTTCTACATCGGACGGTCATCGCAGTAGCAGCAGCAGCGGTGCGGGAGGGCAGCTTAATCACGTCGGTAACCGCGATGCCGGTTTAACGCCGGTCGAAAGTCCGGCGGTCGTCGAGCGCAAACAAGTCAACGACCACGTCGACGAAATAATCCGTTCGGTTACGGAATCGGCGGCGAAATACGGCGAATCGATCGACCGGGAACGAACGAATCATCAACAAACGCGTATCCATGACAACAATCGCTTAGATACGGGATCGGTAACCGAGGAACGGTTTCCGGCGTTGCATTCGGAGTTGAATCGACGTAATTCCGGCGAGGCCGTGTCGACTAAACAAACGTTCCGGCTGGAACACGACCCGCTCGAAGCTTTGAGTCCCGAGAAAATATCGGCTCGAGTTTGCATCGAACACGACTACATGAAAGACTCGTCGACGTATTACAGCGTGACGATGTCGTCCGACACGGAACCGAAATTAACCATTCGCCGGCGACCTGTAACGGACGTTTACCCGAATAAAAAACCTCAGCTTCAAATCGACGGTATCAGTTTAGTGTCGTCATCGTCGCCGTCGGCGATGACCTTGAACAACGACGCGTACGGCGGTTTATCGGCGAAACCGCGTAAAATTCCACGCGCGCGGAAAGACAAACAGCAGAAGAAGAAGGGTTGTCGCTGCGGTACGGCTACCCCGACGCCCGGTAAATTAACGTGTTGCGGGCAGCGGTGCCCGTGTTACACGTCGTATAAACCGTGCGTCGATTGTAGCTGTCGCGGTTGTCACAATCCGCGTAAATTCCCGTCGTCGCAGCAGCAGCAGCAGCCGGTCGTGTCTACCGTAGAACCGGTAACCGGCGGCGATGAACCAGAGAGAACAAATCACCAGCAGACGCGCGTTGTTAACTCAGTCGATGAAATGGAAGACGTCGAAATTAGTGTTGTATAATGTTCGTTAAACGTAGTCATTTTCGTTGTTGAGTTTGTATTTATAGATCATGGTCCGAGTCTGTTATAAACTCTTAAATATTGCATATGTTCACATTCGTAAAACCATCCAGTTGTTGCCGCGGTAAAGCGGTAAAAATTAACCCACTTCGGACTCAACCCTTTCAATGCGTCTACACCGCAGTGCGGTGTATGAATCGGTTATGGATTTTGCTAGTACACCGCATTGCGGTGTATTGATATAATTAGTAATTAGCTTTTATCTCCATTGAAAGATGGCAGCACCTGTCAAACATAGTGAAATTTTAGTAACTAACGATACACCGTGCCGCGGTGTAGACGCGATATAGTGGTATTCCCGTTATTCAACACACTAGGGTGGAATTTTTAAAAATTTTCAAATTATCTCCAGCACTATAGGGTATTGATAAGTCAGTACTGAAAGGGTAAAGTATTGAAATATTTTGTAGTTTGAAGTGAATTTGTTAATGTTCAGAAGATATGGAAACAAATCGTGATGCTATTTTGATTTATATCAGACTTTAGCCAATTATTAGCCTGTATTATTTATTGTATTATGAATCATGAATTTTCAGCTCAGTTCTTTCTCTCAAACCAATCACATCGTAGGATGAAATTCTCCGACCATTCAGATTGCGAGTTGAAATTCCTCGACGACGAATCATGTTTCGAGGTGAAATTCTCGATCTAATCAGATTGGAGGACGATGTTCCTCCTGTGACCAAGCTACAGAATGTACCAAGATTTTTTTGTCCGGGAAGAGAGAATTGAGCTTCTCAGAATTTTTACGCATCAATACTATGAATTGTTTGTTAAAGTGATTAGGTGTTAAATAATTACTGTATTATGAGATGTTTGAGGAATGTTTACGATGTTAATGAATCCTGTCGAATGCTTCTAAGAATGCATTTTGGTTCTAGAAATTAATGCAAATAACAATCAGCCGCCTGCTACCACCAGCCCAGATATTTAACAATTAATTTATTGTGTAAAGAATCATGGACACTTGTAACCAAGACTAGAATTGCGGTAGGTAAAAGCTGATAAATCGAGATTTCAAGATGACCAGAAGTTCCACTTGATAAATTCGCTTTGATGTGAGGTGAGGTCCTGAATACTAATCAATAATTAGAAGCGGTGGATCCAGGCTGCGGATTGTATGATTAGTGTTAGAATAGAATAGTAGTTTTTGGATGTAAACAGAAAATGTACCGACGTAATATGTAAATCAACTTGACCTGTACGAAGTGGTTTACTGAACGTGGTCGATTGAAAGTTAGGACCTGTCTCTTTTCTTGATCAAAAGATAGTTTCATGAAATGATCTATCATTATTTTCCGCTTGTTGAAATATGTAAGAAAAAGTATTTAAAGGCATTTTATCCTTTTGTTTCGTTCTTTCATGTTTTCATTGCAATTGATATTTGCATGATTCGAGATTTTTTTTTTTGAATGAAAAAGTTTAGGTCGGTTATAGGCCTAGAAGAAGAATCATTCATCGTGGTTTTTTCCATTTTTTACTCAAAGACAACTAAACATTATGTAAATCTAATATTTATTTTTATTGCGATCATGATAGAATGAGACGTATTGAAAGGATGTATTGTTTTTATCATAGGATGATTTTAATGGTTTTACTACTGTATTCTCCACCTGACTCGGTAGCGTTGGGCTCTTGATATTTCAACCGTTTTTAAAGTTGTTGAAAATAAAACAGTTTTCCAAATCAGTGTTTAGTTAAATTCTCAACTTGAGGCAGTTTACCGAGCTCACCGCGACTATGTTTTGATGGAGTGTAGTGTAGGCCTGTATTTTATTGCTTTCTTAAAGTTGTTTGCCAATATTGCGAGCTGCAAGTAAAACAAACAAAGATATTCGAATTTGATAGTTCTAATGTTCTTGAGGTAGACCTTCAAAATGTCCTCATCTATTTTCATGATCTACATTATTCTGTAGATTGCTCTAAAAATTTGGCACTTTATAAACAGAAAGTTCAGTCTAAACCCTGTTATTCGTCGCGTACAGTTGACAGCAGAGGATGTAATAGAATAACAGCTTTGGGTGCAAGAACCTCATAACCTAATTTCCACTAGATGGCAAACTAGTCAAACGTGGCTGCTTCAACTTCATCAGTGAGTGTCTTACAGTTGTGTATACGCGCTAGAACTCATAGGGACAGCTAATCAAATTGAAAAAAGGCAAAAATTTGTACTTCAAGTAGAATTCATAATTAGAAAACATTATTAGCCTTGAAAGGGTTTAATCTGGATCATTTGGGTTCAATATAATTAATCCAGTTTTATGCAGCAATTTTTTTTAGATTTGTACATCGGGTCTCACATGACCTGAGTTCTTGAGACTGATCTGAACAGCGATGTACACATCACATGAAAAAACTGAGTTCTGCTGATGTTTGCTCAAATGATCAAACATTTTATCGGTTGTTAAATTAAGCATTGAATCGTCGCAGTTGAATTATGTATTTATTTATTCATATAATGATTAATTTATTTTCATCTTAAAGTAAAGTTAAATTATTTACATTTGGGAGCTGAAATGCTGTAGTCTTTATTTATTTATTGGCTCCATTAGATACATGTAGCATTTTCATTAATCGTCACTAGATTTCTATTTCTACCCCACTTGGGACTTAAGTTACAGCAGGCTATTGTGTACTCTCTTTTCATCCATTGACTGCTCTTTCAGTGTATTTGACTCCTAAGAATCCCACAGTTCCAGTTCCTTAATTCCGAATCAAAATTTTTCTTGCAAGTTTTTTCATCAAAAATGGCCTCGTGGTCACTTGAATTGGTTTAAAGAATTATATTTTCACAGTACCTTGGGCCCATTTTCAAGGATTTTTCCAAAGATGTTCCCACAGTTAATGAAAATGTGCTTTTGTTCCAGCTTACCCACAGTTGCCATTGATTTCATATTTTTAAATGAGGACAAATATTTCGTGCTCACAATCTAACTTAGTATCTTGTTTCAATCATGAAAAAATGATACTAATTTTTGGTTCACTCGAATTATCAATTAGTCTATATTTTCAATAAAGGTGTAATAATCTAAACGAAAGCTTAAATTTTTCATGAAAATAAAACTGGACCCAGGGCTATATCTTAAATGACTAAATTTTTTTTGTTACAAGCTTCTTGGTCTCAGCAATTTTGTGAAAGCCTTCAGCCAAGAAATTAAGTTTTCATTGGGTGTTCTACGTATTAGTTTGTGCACATGTTATTTTGATTGGAGTCATGATTTAAAGAATATGGGTGTGCTTTTAAAAGTTGATAATATTCATGAATTGATTGTGTGCTAAATGTGTTTAAAAAAACTGTCAAATGTAAATATAATGAAGATTGATTTAATGTGTAAAAGTGAAAGTAATAGAAGTGCTTAGAAAATCTATTTTTCCATGTTTTTGTTGTTTTTTTCGCGGGACCCAGCAGGATTTAAGGCGTTTTTATTTAAGCAACTCGAATCAACACGGATCAAATCGTCCATTTAAGCAACGCGCCTACAACGATTTGCCTACAATGTCCATTATTTAACCAAATCGCTTTGATTCGATTTGCTACGACAGTGGAGCGTTCGGTGATAGATCAAAAACAAAATGGCGGCTTTTTCAATCACAGAAAATTCAGGTTCCGGTCGTGGAGAGTAGGGTCATTTATTTAAGGCGATTCGATTTGTACCACGTGACAGTAATCGACGGAACAAAGCGATTTTATACGAGTTGCTTAAATAAAAACGCCTATGGTTACACAGAGAAATCCTAAACCATGGACACTAAAATTTGTTTTGGAGGCCATGCCTAAAATTAATAGGCCCTGTGGACTACGATTTTGGGTTTGCGCGACACTAGCGCTTCTGTCTGTCATGCGCAATTGTTTGTCAGGATTCTGAACTCAAAACGAACCACTCAAGAGTGCTACATCCTCCCTCGGCACGGATTCGAACGTGATGGCATCGCGACTCGCACCGCGCGGAGGATGAGCCCGCTGCTGGAGACGATAAGGCGTGATCGCAACGGGATGCATCCGACTCTGGCAAGCGAGGATGTACTGCGATACGGAATTGTTTGTTTGACGATAGATGGCGAATGCGCGCGAGAATGGCTGCAGCAGCTCTAAGACACGCAAAACCCGCATCACTGGACGTGGAAAAATCGACTGTTTTCAGCGTCTATAGGAAGGTAACCGATGTTTAGATGTGTCAATTCGACGCGTATTTCATTTTCCGTCGTTGGTTACTTATGACATCGTGCTGACATTGCTTTTTGTCGTTCTTATCGACGGTCAAATTAATTTTTCACCCTTGCTGGATGGATGCATCTGTTCGCGGTACCAGGGGCCGCACCTTTCAGCAGGTACGAATCCCAAATTATTAATCTTCCATAGCTGATGACACGCGGCGTGCGAGCAATATGTGTAATGTCTGTGAATAACGTGCAATAAATAGACTTAGTGCAGGGCCTAGCATTCACTCAATTGTGAAGACAATAATTTACCTTGCCTCTCTCAAAACAATGTCAATTGACCCTTGTAAATGCAAATTACCGTGGGCCCTATTGGGACGAATGTTGTTCAAGTAACTCTTTAATTCAAATTTTACACATGATAAGATTGTCAACTGTCGTCCCTCCTTTTAACTCTTTTGTAGGGCCTACCTAACTATGCCCAACTTTTATCCTGTTAAAGTTTCTCGACATTTTATACAGCATCTCGTGCTCTGGTATTAACAAATCAAATGTAGTAGTAGGCTGAAACCATTCGATCAATCAGAAAAAGGATTTTTTCCCCGGGACTCAGTCAAAATTGTTTTCTGTTGCATTGATTTGATACTTTATAAAATACTCTAAGGGCTTTTGATGTGACTGCAGAAATCCTGATTTGGATTCGGAGATAATTAAAATCAACTGATTGTTATTGATCAAGGTTTTAATACTTGAAAAACATATTCTTACACATATGAACAGATTACTAAGATTTTAACATCTTTCTGACTTCAGTATGAAGGATAGGCCTATTTTGGCGAGGGGGCGCTCTAGCACCCAAAGCTTTCACGTACTGGTCCTGTAAGCTATAACTCCCGCTCTAAGAGGCCTTGGAAAAATTTGGAAAGGAAGGAGCGTGTAGTAATGATAATTAGCAAAATCAATGACATTTTCCTATTTTCAATTACTTCTTTTCTTTGGTTTGTTTAGATTAGCATTTACGAGTAAGCCTAGTCTGATAATTATACGTAGCACGTCCACCTGAGAGCAGATTATTATAAAAAACGATTTAAAGCCTTAAGTAAAATTGATAATGCGCTTTTAACAGTCTTTCTTGATTTGATCTAAATCATCTCCACGAATATGATATAATTGATATAATTATTATCGAAGAGAGCAGTTTGAACCGTACCTGAATTTTTCTCATCAATTTTCGACGACATTTCGGTGACGATGTCATCATTAATTTTGTTAATTACCGATCTGCGCGGGCGCGGGATACGTGTGTACTCGCCGTACCAACGCGGCTTACAACCATATTTACACTGTATTACGTTTCAATCGAAAAATATGACGGATGGCCACCGCCCCGACGAACCAGACAGCGATCGGGAGCGAGGAGAGCGGGAGCAGGCGAGACGGATCAAATTTCATCGTCGTCGGTGAAGAACAAAGCCGCGACAAATTTGTTTTAATAGCGTATTCGATGACAAAGTGGTGAATAATGCGATTTCTATTTTCAATCATCGGAATAATTCCGACACGCATCGAACGTATTAATCATCTCATAATTGTGTCTTCTTTGGTTTCATCATCGCGACTACTGTGTCTACATTCTTTACAAAAAAATACAATATACAATACTTAAAAGGCGAGGAAAAAAGCAATGGGCGTAGCCATATTTCTAGAATATTTCTAGAATATTTCTATCTGTAGAGGAAAATAGTTAGTAGGTTAGTTGAAAAATACCATCTTGAAATTTACCATGAATTTTGATACTAAGATTTTACAAATCAGTCAAATGCAGTGAACGTGGCCTTTTTAAGTAAGACCAGGGAGTGTGACCAGGCAGTGCTTTTAAACACTTCGTACACAGAAGCTTAATCAATTTTTTAAACATTTTCCATTACCCTTAGTTTAGTTACAATTATTTATTTACAATTAGTTTCTTCACTGGTTGAATTACTATTGCCTTTTTCCGTGGGCACCTTATAAATATTCCTTGCCAGTGTGGTTTAGGAACTGAGGACCCTGTCCATTGGATTCTTCTTGTAATGTAATGACCTCAGTGTCGCAGGCTTCATGGCATGCACAGCTAGTTGAAAATATTGTTGTATAAATATTTGTTAATTCCTTAAGCATCAGCCTCCTCCTTTAGCAGGGATTCACACTTGGTGGCATCACCAGACTCAGTCAGGGCACGAACGTGTGCCTGAATAACCCGATTGAGCCGGGGGGGGGGGGGGGTTACATGCCGACAGTTGATTCTGTTGCCAATGATTGTGACAGAGAAACAAATGGCCGTAGTTCATATCAAGCTATGAGGTGCTGGAAATTAAGTGCAGTTGGGGGCAAGCTTCTCGGCCATAGTCGGCTTCTATAGCCCGAAATTAGGCTACCAAGGGTTTGTCCATAGGTTGGATTATTTTCATATGTTGGAAAAAGCAATGCCCAAGTCTAATACTGCTGCGTGCCAGTAAGTGAAATTAGTTTTGTAGTATTTGGTATTTGAACTTCACGTACCTATCCGAGTATGTAAAAAAAAACATTCGTCTGTGACTCACAATATGCTACGATAGCTCGTTCTAAGTAGAAAATCTTTGATGAAAAAAATTGAACGTATAAACAATAAAAACGTTTTGAAAAATAAGTTTAAAGGGTGACTTGTTGAATGATAGGCAGACGTGCTTGTTGTGAAAGTCTCTATACGTGTAGATATCTCGATTTCTTATGCAAATTGTATATTCCGATGAATTCTGGGTAGCGATTACTCATAATTCGGCACGATTATTCTCAAGTTTCATCCTCCGAAAAATTTATTCCTTCAGTCGGCGGAACTAGGAATAAAAACTTAAGATTTCAAAGGTTAGTTACGTCTTTTTAGCAAGGTGCCAAAGTGAATGGCGGATATATATCTTACGGATGGGGCACTGTAAATTTTGTTGTCTATACCTGACACTTGAAAAATAGATATTTAGGGAAACTGACACTTTTTTCATGGCATTAACTATCGTAAGTTTTAGTATAGTATAATATAGTATACATTAATGATTCATTAGTCCTTGTTTCATTCAGTGTTCATCAGTTATAAGAATGCAACATGCAGGGCAAAAGCTCATTGTCTTAATGAGTTATATTTATAAAACATACGGTGACCGTCAATTAGCTCAGATTTTATCTAGTCTATTTTTGAATGGTTTTAGTTAACAAACTAATTCTATTATGTCCGCACAGGTTTTTTATAAAGATGTCCCATAGTATATAGAGTATATAATCATGTTTTGAAGCTGTTTTTATATACTTTATAAATATTCGTGTAAAGAATGTATATGTGTGGACCAGTCTGAATCATGTGTATATGTGGACCAGTCTGAATCATCATGTGTAAACTGTGGACCAGTCTGAAGGCATATTTATTGAAAGGGGGTGTTTGAGTATTAGGGGTATTAAATCGTCCAACATTTTTCATGAATGCTGCTTCAGTTGTGTTTAAAGGTTTTATCCTAGAAGGTTAAATTTAACTAAAGGTTAAATTTAAATAACTAGTTTTGTTTTGAAAATGACTTATTGCAAGTTGAAAGTTTTTCTGGACAGTTTTCATCATGGATCTGTCATTGTGTCATCTTTGAAACTGTCATTGTGTTATCTTTGGAACCGTCGTTGTGTCATCATTTCTTGAATAGATTATGTTAAACATACAGATAGATGAAAGCGAACGAGAGGGCGTAGGCCTATCGTACCAGTCTCCCTCGATTATTCACCACCCTTGACGGTCGATGAAATATTTCGACCAGCAATTCGTGAATTATTACGTTTACAGTAAAAAATATGAGTAACCGTTGGTTCCAAATGACAAATCTCCTCATTTTATAATTGAAACTAGTCATAGCTTTGTTAAGCTGGGCTTTGGTCTTCCATATCTTCTATTTCAGAATTTTTTCAAGCTCATGAATATATGAAGTAGTTAATGGGTGCAAATGTCATCTTCTTGCGGACCACGTTTGAAATCTGATAGTCTGGTAGCCTATATGTATATTAAATATTAGTTTTGAGATGAGATTCTGTTCACGTCTCCTCGAGTCAATGAATTATGCATATGGTACTAAAAGAAGCAATGACGCGCTGGACGGCTGGACTTTCCTCTATCTGTGCTGGTCGATAAATCGTGACCTTGGTCTGGGCTTCCTTTCAAATATTGGCGACGAGCACTTCATGGAATATGCTTAATTGTGGATGAAAAAAACAAGAAAAAAAACAAACAAACCAATAATCTGGTCTCCTGATATTTCCTCAATAGGTAGAGCAAAACTTCATGAAGATTATGAATTTTTCAAAGAAAACTTTTGATTTTCTGTTACCACGGATGTTCTACAGGTAACTGTTCGTTTATAGCAGTTTCTTGTCTCCCTGAAGTTTCAACCCAGCAATAATTCAATAATTTGATTTAACAGCAAACTATCATAAGCAAATGATTTCTGGGTTCCCCGAAGAACCAGATTCCATTGTATGAAAAGGCTGAGAAATATTTTTGATAATCTCATTGTTGTCAAGTTTATTAAATATGCTAGAACTGGTCCTAGTTGCCGCGACCTAGTTGTCTGATTTGATTGTTGCTGATGTTGACATGAAGAGGAGTCGGGATGTGGGAAGGTGATCTCTGCTGGGTTGGTTTGTTTATTCCCGGAGCACTTCATCCTAATCGAGTTAATACTAATAAAATCAGTATTCCGGATCGGACAGCAGACGCCTGCATTTTAGTAACTTGTCCCATCAACCGATAGACTGTTAACAACGATGACTCGTCTCTTGAGAGAAAAAACAACTTCCATATTTTTTCTCTGAGTATTTTCAAGCATCTAGTGATGGATTTTAGAGGTGAAATGTATTATTGATGAGGTATTTGACTTCCGACCGTATTGCCCTATGCCTGGATACATACCTAGGCCTGGATATATACCTAGGGCTAAATTCTGGGTGATTTATTTTCCTCAGCGGCAATAGATCTTGAAAAACACCACATTTGTATTGCCGAAATGGCGAGTACGTACCAGAGGCTCGACGCAAAATGGAAGGGAGATAATCTTCAAGATCTAAGATCATATTTGTTGCATTTGCCTAAATAGCTTTAGTGTTGCTAGAGTTTTGAAGGGCCTTGGAAATCTAGACCATTGACCAATACAATAATTATGGTCCGGGTCAGTCATTGGTTCCAATCTGACATGAATTTTGACAGTGTGACAGCTTAATAAACAGAAAGAGGCCTTTACAGCATTTTTATAACGTGCTTGTAGGATATTATAGGTGTATATAAGTGTTGTGACCTTGTGGTCTCTTTACTGATCCCATAAAACCTTTCATTCCCATAAATGCTCAAAGCCTCATTAGTGGTCGAAGCCTCATTAGTGGTCGGTTGCATTTTCGGTTTTTCCTAGTTGTATGATATGTACGGTAAAACCAAAAAAACCGTCTGTCCAGAAATGAGGTGTTAAGTTTATTTATATAGATGAGAGATGTAAGGAGTAGCCGTGAAGGAGGCTTAGAGGAATTGTCTGGGGGACTAAGCCGGTGATTTATAGTCAGACCATGAACGTGAGGCACAATAAAAATGCAGGTCATCTCGCTACGGGCGGCGGTGTATCAGACAGTTTTTATCACTTCCTAACAGCGAATGTTTACTGACCACTTGGCGCGAGTCAGCTCGTGAAAAATGGGCAATTTCCTGCTGCGCGGCGTGCTATGGCTGCCACCACTTCCAACTTGCAATTATTATTATGGACCTACGGATCGATTTGAAATAGGTCATTAGGCACATAACCTTGTGTGCCTCCATCAGGCATTGGGTGAGAATTAATAGTATTTTGATGAAGATGTAACACCCGATTTGCCTGTGGACCCAGTGTTCTGCTGGCATTGGACTGATCGGAAACTTCACAGAAAGATGTGGGTCCAGTTTCACGGTTTAATTTGACTCGAGCCTGCTCCCGCTGGGGTTTATTTGACTCCTTAGTTAGTTCCACAGTTCTGTGACTAGATCCAGAAAGTTGTAGGTTTAGTTTGATTCAGCACCCTGTTTATAATAATAATATAATAATAATAATAAGTTTATTTCTTCACTAAAGAGATACAATACAGAAATACAGTCATCACTATTACATAAAAGAAAAGTTACAGAAAGTACTTCTACACTGTAAAGCGTAGTAAAGAAAAAGGACAAAAAGGGACCCCAAAGGGGGGTATACTTTGGCAGTTGAGGTCTAATTAAATTCAGTATTGGTGGGTTTAATTTTACTATACAGCAAGAAAGTTGAATGTCTTTAACCTATCTGTGAATGTTGTTGAATGTATAATCATTGTTCTGTCCAATTCAGTACTTATTGATGTTATGTAGTGTATGGGAACCACTCAAACCTCACCGACACCTCCAGTCTATTTCTCTAGCTCTAGGGGTTTGTCGGCTACTTCGTTGATTCGAACAGAAAAAGGCAGTTTTTTCGGTGTCGATGTATTTTCATGATGTGAAGTAGGAATCCGTATAAGACTCTTGTTTTGCCAGTATCAGGTTTCTTCACGGTTGTGGTTGACATTTTTCAAGTATGTCTACGTAATCATTACGTTTTATTGAGTGATAATTGACCTGAAATATTTGTCACAGCGATATGTCAGCCATTTCTGGTACTTTTCTTTTTTTTTCTCTGGCTTTCTCTTCATATCCTTCATTTCCTTCCTCTTGTCCACATTCCTCGTAGGTTCCTCCCTTCCCCTCTCTCCAGTTCTACCTCTCTTTCCTCGTCATTATGTCTCCCTGGCCTCTTCTCCCTTTTCACGTCGCTGCTTTTTCCTCAATTTCTCCATTTTTATCACCTATCACTCCTCTCACTCCCACACTTCCCTACTCTCTTCTTTCACCTCAACACCATCTTCATTTGTGGCCAACCTTGCCTTTCCATCTCTCCCCTTATATTCTACTACCCTTTTATTCGTAAATCTCTTGCACATTTTTTCTTCATCCTCTCAATCGTTTTATCTTCTCTGCGATTATGTAGACTCAATCTCCTCTTTTTCGTGGGAGCAACTCGACTCCGGACGTGTTGCATCTTCTCGTGAATTTCAACTTTATCATCGCCATCGGTAACAGGATACATCGGCCGCCGCCGTCGTCGTCGTCACGAGCTCTCGTTCGTAACGACAGCAAAATATCGGCGAAAGTGTCTGCGACGATGTAGCTGTTGTTACGAGGTAAGGATGGTCAGCTATGTTGAGTGTGTACTTAACACCGATTTGATGACGAGGGTTTTATTAATCCGATACCAATCGTTCTGGCAGTTATCGGACGAAGGAGTGGCTACATTGTACATACCATTGCTAAATATCTTTCTTCGTGTAACCTGTGAAGTTGATGATATTATCGGGTTGACACCAGTTCGTTTCTTTGATAATAAAAAAAATGGAGGATAGATGTAACTTTGAAAATGTTATGTCACCAGTCCAAAGTTTTGAGTATAATTCGTTGATAGTTTCAGTTTAATTTGACTCTGGACCAATTAGAGATTCCACAGTTCTGGGGTTAAATTTAATTCTGGATCTAGCTCAAAAACAATTTTTAAATTTGACTCGAGACCCAGTTCCACAGTTGTGAGTATCATTGAGGGTGCTATTGCTTAAGGTTTCATCATGTTGTCATGCTGTTTGGGGGGGGGGGTGGAGGTTTACTTCACTGAGCATAATAAGTAATGACACTTCAATGGAGTGTGATGTTCGAAGTAACTATGTATGTTTAGTTTGACTTCAATTCTATCAATACTGTAATATTTAAACTTAATACTTGTGCCAACGATTAAGATCATTTTCCGTAAAGACAAAGTGAAAATGAAATAGTAACGCCTTAAGAAATGAATTTTACGCCAAGAGATTCACCCTGTTTGTTTGTAAGTTGTCAAAATCCATCTACAGACCAACGAAATATGATAAAACGCGTGTCACAAATAGTTTTTAGAAAAGAGAAAGAAATTACGCAAAAATCCATGACAAAAGTACCCTAACAAAATGGCGGCTAATAACTGTAAAACGGTTTATTGAAAAGGATTTACATTACAACATATATTCGGCATGTACATCATAAAAAAGAATAGTTTTCCCGTTGAACAAATTTATCTTTTCATCTTTTGTTCTTTCTTCTTGTTTTTGAAATATATATATATATATATATATATATATATATATATATATATATATATATATATATATATATATATAACTATATATATATATATATATATATATATATATATATATAGTTATTATCGTTATCTATAGCAAGTATTTTTACCCAGGTTGAAAATGTTCTCTACACATTTCTCATCATCTTTCATCATCGTTGCCGATTCCAACGAGATGCTGCGTGTGAGACTGACTAGAATTCCTCTCTGCAAAGTGTTTTTGTGCATTGTTCATAATCTGTCTATCTCAGTGTTATCTTTATTTACCTGCATGCTCCCCTCCCCCGCGCTGTGTCGGAGGCGATGTAGAGATACATCCTCAACAAGTACACAACATTCCCTTCATTTCGTTGTCTGATTTTTTGAGGCGCAAATGAAAAATATCACATTCAAAGGTCGTTGGCATTTGGAAGCTGAGAGTAGAATTCACCATTGTTCTATAAGCCTCAGCTTTCGTAATCGATCAGACCTCAGAAAGTCGCTACCATTTTGTCCAGATACAATAGACTCTGCTTACCACAAGTTGTCGCCTACCCCGGAAAAATATTTAAATATTTTCCATTTCAATTAAAATCATTCAGAGTCACATGGTATAAATAATGCTGCTTTTATATCAAGAAATTCCTCCTCAATGTAGTATAATATAAACTCGAGGTTTCAGAATTCTAATCATTTTTGGTTTGGAGAAAATGGAGACTTCGTATCTTTATTCGGAAGAGGCTTTGTATTATGTGTGTTATATAATTTTTGTCAGCGAGTTCCTGACCTGGATGTATAGAGCTGAATGCAAGGCTTACATTCAATTGAAAAATATCTTTATTTCATTAACAATCAAAACTACTTTTTCCATATGCTTCAAACAGCGCAACAACGGTAGACCGTTCGGCTATACTCTCTTCCAATTGTCTGGAGCAAAAATATTGATAAACACCGTGACAAAGAACAGACTAACTTCAATTCAGTCGTAGTCATTCCCTCTTCAACTCACGCCAATGATGCGACTCATACTCGGTCCATTCATTCGTTGATTGGCATCGCAACTTCAAGAATATCTATCACTAGGCAACCGTTGAAACTTGGCAAAAATGTTTCAATACAAAGCGAACACCTCACTGCCGACCCACCCCGGGTAATACCACCGCATTACTATAACCACTTATACCACTGCATTATCATCGGAACACGAAGTTTATGTTTGGTGCATCATCATGTGTTGTTATGTGGCTACAGTAAGTTTGTGATGACCAGGACAGGGCGTTTAATGGTAAGTCTGATATACTGGACCCAGTTCCACGGTTGTGAGTTAGAGTTAACTGTGAGTTAAAAATAGTTCATTTTCAATGAGTTAACTCAGGGTCAAATCTTAACTCCGAACTGTGGAACTGGACCCAGATGTTTCATTTCAGCTAGTTTAAGACATCTTAGATGTCACAAGAACCAGTTGCTGCGTATTTGAACACTTGTTATAACTAGCCCTGTAGCGTTGTCATGAAAGAATGGTTTAACTACCAGTTACGTTACCTTATCTGAGGTTGAAAATTCCACTCAATCTCTTAACATTTGAAATAACCATCTTATCCATTTAGACAAAGGGTACAATCTCTTGAAAGAATAAGATTAGTTGCCAAACTGTTCCAAAGTACTTCAGTGCATCTTTTCCTTATGTCATTACACCAACTCCAGAAATTTAACGCAGTTTCCATCCCTTTTTTCGATAGGTATTCAACATGCTTGATAGCCAAATCACTGAACTCGTAGCTCGTGTATGCAGGGATGAAATAGCGTTGGACAAAGTTATAAGTATTTGCCTGATCACATTGACCGTGAATGTTTCGTAGAGACTGAGCTGAAACTGGTTTGGAAGTAGGTTGAGCTCAAAGCTCTCAATGTGGAGCTGAAATGGTGTTCGAAGAAGCTTCCAGTTGAGCACGTAGTTTATAGACATGGGGCTATAGATTTTTAATTCTCAGTTGAGAACAATAAAGGTTAACGCTTTCAGTGCTGGCTAATTAATACCCTATAGTGCTGAAGATAATTTTAAAATTCTGAAAAATTCCGCCCTAGTGTGTTGAATAACAGGAATAGCACTATAGTGTGTCTACACCGCAGTGCAGTGTATCGTTAGTTACTGATATTTCACTATGTTTGACATGTGCTGCCATCTTTCAAGAGAAATAATTAGTAATTACTAATTAAATCAATACGCCGCAGTGCGGTGTACCAGCAAAATCCATCACCGATTCGTACACCGCACTGCGGTGTATACGCACTGAAAGGGTTAACATGCAAATATGACATCAAGCCGTTTCATCACTGGCCAAGTGGTGCGCATAATTTCACTGTTTCCCCTTTGATCTTGCCTTTTGGAAGGAGTTGTATTTCAGTCGCTAGTGAAGCCGAAACCGTGTTTGCAGGAGCTGTGAGCTATAATTGTCTTCGAACTAAGATCATGTGAGTCGGACTGAAGGAATTATGAAGGAAATCTATTAATTCCGTGTTGGAAATCTAAATCTGTGCAGGCCGATAGTTACGATATAGTTAATGAAATGACAACGATAGATATGAAAAAAAACTTGTTGGTTTGTGATTTGAATTTTTCACTACCGAATCGGAAGTTCGTTTTTTTTATTTGCCGCGTTGTTTTCTGTCATCTTTGAGAATGATTGATGGCTGGAAGGCGAGTTGTAACGGCTTTACGTCATTCTGATTGAATTTTATGCATCGCTTGAAGGAAACCTGTTATGCAATAGTAATAGAATGTACTTTTTTCGTGCTTTTTTCTTCGTTTAATGATTGGTTCTTTTGGTACATGCTGTTGATTTTGGGCTTAGCGATTATGGCATTCTAAATAGACTGGAACTAGGGGCAAAGTTTCTTAATATGGTTTGGTTTTTTTTCGATAATACCACTACTGCTCTTCTTGGCATTCGAGGGTCAAACACTCACCACCGTTCCCCACAAACGTCAACAAACCTCAAACCCTCCAAATTGAACCACTCAGCCATATTGTTCCCCACAACTTACATCTTTAACCACTCATCATCCATACCACTCATCATCCACACCACTCATCATCCACACCACTCGGCCTCACTACACCACACACTGCCTTATATGAACAGGTATCCCAGAGAGTCCTATATGAATTCAAAAAAATAATTTAAAACAGTTCTTAGTAAATCTGTCAGCTTTATGAATTCATGGAATGATCCTTACTGCAGGGACTAACTTCCTGTAAATGATAAGACATTTTTCACCAGTATATTCTTCTCTGGTCATTCGTAATTATTAGAATTGACAGACAGTTCATCTGTCTGTTCATATTACCATGGTTACTCATGGTTGACCTTGATTCACCAAAGCTCAAATGATTGGTTAAACCCCCACAATGAGAATTCTGCAAAATAGATTTTCTAACAGCCATTTTGTGAAAGCTGATTGTTTTTACTTTAGATTTAAAAGAGAAAGGTACATAATTCACTAGCAGACAGAACAGTCTGCGTATCGGGTTTCATCGTGTACATTCACAATAACTACTTTTTTAGAACCAGGGCTGATTTACCCGAGTTCAGCCTGGGGAATTTTACATTTTTCAGTCTTCACAGTAAGTATATGTAGCTGCACCTATGATCCAGGGGCCAATTTTATCGGCTGATTTCAACTGAACCCTTTACTTTTGACTTCCTTAAGTTTTAAGTTGATAATTAATGATTTATTAAATTCTGTTTGATTGCAAAGTGAGTGTTATTTAGTAATCTTTCATATCTTATATTCATATTTCTTGTTCAAACTAAAAAAAATTCATAATTTGAAATCAAAAGTACTTGCGACCTTTTTAAAGTGCAATCTTAACAGTTGAGTTCTTGTAGAGTCCTTATATTTTTATTGGTCTCTGCATGTACTAACTGTTCTACTCCAGGAATCACATGGAAAAATTAGGGAAAACTCGGGTAATTTTTAAATGGGCAGAAAGTGGTTGTCCTGATTATTTGAGTTAACTCGTGGTTTTGAGATTAATGTCTATAAAACTTATCCCTCCCCCCCCCTATTCAGTTAACAAATAAGATGAAAATGTGCGTATGGAAGATAGAAAAGGTTCCCAGGTGATGCTGTTTTTATGGCGCAGAATGTAATGCTTTACCCATGTTAATGAGCGGAACTGCCTTCATAAGCTTGGACTTTCTTCGAACCCGGAATCCCCCCTTAGTTACGGGCCTGATGTGATCTTGGAATTCACTCAGTCGCTCCTATGGGGCACTGTGGTCGGGCAGCAGTGGCTCCTTGGATGACTCGGGGAGCAGTAGCTCCTTGGATGACTCGGGGAGCGGTGGCTCCTTGGATGACACGGACATCGAATCTGTCTGATACGAGTCAGTCAGTAAAAACATTGCATCGCATCGAGCTGTAGTCTGAAGCAAGGTTGATAAATGATGAAATAATGTTAATTACATCTCTTTCTCTTACTCCCAGACGACCTAGCTCGGCGTGACCTTTCGTGAAGGTTGCCGTCGGAATAAAACCGAGGCCACAGCTAGTCAATTCCGTGATTTCAGCTTTGACTCGTTATTTGCTTTGTAACAATTTCTTTAACGGTAGCGCTATTTGAGGGATGACATTTTTTAACGTCCAGGTTATATGTTTTACTACGATGCAAGATATAATGATCTAGATTAAGTTAGGCGGAAATCTATGATAATAATCCATGAATAAATTGAAAGACTAAACGATATATTGAAATTAAAACTCTACGCGACTTTAATCAAGATTAGAGCAAGATTTATGAGAAATTAGTTTCCTCTTTTGCCATATGCAAAAATAGCCGCGCGAAACGTAAAACAAATGTTTTGTTTCACTCGTCGAGAATCATCATGAATCTTACTTTGGTGGAGTACCTGACGGCGATCACGTTACCAGTATACTGCTAGGCAAACCGGTTTACCACTCTACTCGTCAGCACGGGCAGACGCACGGCTGCTGCTCATGAATAAATGAAAAATGTATATTAGCGTTGACCAGGGACCGTGGAGCTGTACTGGAAAAAAAGTATTACCAACAGTAGCTGTCGTATGAGGTCTATAAGATAATATGTGAGAAAGTTTCAAAGTTGTGTTAACTGGTTACAGTGCAATTGTTCTTTCCATAATAATTGTCACTGTTTGTCCATGAAAATGGTTTACCGTCTATACAGATATTTCAGTAGCTGAAATGGTAAATCACGGTGGAATGATCAGAAATATAAAACTGGTCATTCCAAAGGGCATTTCTGTAAAGAGGTGTTGTGGCTGAGTGGGTTAAGCCGCAAGTCTCAGGTCTCGTCAATTCAGGGTTTATGGTTTCAAATCCTGGTGGCGACTGAGTTTCTTGGTCAAAGATTCTTCTCTGGTCACTCAGTGGGTGGAGCGAGTTTTAGAAAAAATATTCAGTAAATTTTTCAAACAAGAATTCAGATTTTCATCATTTTTTTCCTGCAGGATTCAGTTGATTTTTCGCGTTGATTGCTGGCTGCTGTGTGGGATGTTTTGTATATACGACGCACCTAACTACCAGCTCACAAATCACCTGTCATTTCAAGAATATACGATGGAGTATTTGTCTAGAATTAGCCGTGTTCTATAATCTCGTCGCGTCTCTGGTATATCCACGACAAACGAGTACCACTTATGTGCACTTTTTCTGATGCACTCAATTTTATGTTTCATCATCAATATCTTTCTGCCATTTTGCCGGCGAAAGCAATTTTTTTACTGGAGAGACATTTTTTCATTGGTATTTTCGCTGTTTTTCTGTTTCTGATTTTCAGTTAGCCCTCGTTATATAGCATTTCATATATGTTACTCGTGGCATAATTCTATTGTGTACTGATCCACAATCTTAGATCATACTCAGTGCTGGGCTCCAAAACTTAACCGAGGCTGGTGGACAATTTTCCCATCTTTTAGTGAGGATTTTTTGATTTGTTTGCCGTAGATTTACTCGAAGCCGTTGCGCGGAGCTTTTTTGTCACGTCGCATTTTTATGGGAAAATAATTTCGTTGAAACAGACATATTTCATGATTATCGTTTCGTTATCTTGTCAAGGTCAATAGCTATCAGCCGGCTGATTCCTACAGGACTGGCTATTAGCACCTTTTATTGCCGTGTACGAACTCCATGAGATGTGGAACATTATTTATACCCTCGCATTAGTCGTACTGATGCTGGGTAGACGGAAATAGAAGGCGTTCGTCGCGGCTTTCAGGATTTGATATCACATTTAGATCACCCATCCCTGCTTCTTTATTTGAAGGAATTCCTTAGGGTTAGAACAGCAAGAAATAAACCAGCGACGAGAACTAGACAGTTTGCTGGTTCGGTGGTCCAAAACTGGAAACGTGGTTTACTGAAAGTATGGTGTCGGTTGTTGTGATGGTCAGTGTAGGCACGTAATAACCAATCAGCATCAGCATACAGATGACGTGACTGATGACAAAATGGCTGACCTTTGTGTTGTCGGTTTGCTACGGCAAAACAAGTGATAGTTAACCACAAATTGGTTTCAGTTTTCCGGTTTTGTCTTGCTCTTGCTCCTTACCAGGATTTCATCAACTATTCAAAGCTGTTTAAATTTTATCATGATTAATGAAAGTTTAAATCTACAGATCTCATTCAAACATCACAACCCCAGAAAATCTCTTGATACTCGGCGATAAATTTGAATAAGACGACCGGTATTTTTTTAGGCCACGGCGACTAGACCAACTTCAGCGTTCATGGGTTAGATCTCCACCTACTAAAAGTGATTAATTCAAGGGGAGGGGGCGGGTGAGTTGTTCACCAGATGAAATTGAGTGCGCCTGGGGATCGTGTATTCTCTTGTCTAGTCCTTGCACTGTGCGTTGATTAAAAAATGCTGTTAATGTCGACGTCAATTAGGGCTCCATTAATGAAATTATTTGCCGCCATTAACGCTCCATGATTATTGATTCGTTTGTCATTTAGTATCGAGGATACGCACCTATATTCATTCGATCCATAACCAACCGGAAAAAAGATGGCTGACTAATGTCGCGTGATGACATCATCAAATTTCACGTTCCTACCTAATCAGTAACAGATTAGCAGCCGTTTATCTCAAAATGTTTTCGTCTCCTAACTTTGTTAAAAATTTGACTTATATTACAGGGAAATTATGTTTATATTGAATATTGCTGAATTGATATTTTGATATTTTTGTCACTTGTATCGATACTTTCAATGCTAATTATCGTCCGGAGTTGATGTTATGTTATAAATATATCTGTAACATGCAGTAGAGAATTTGCTGCGTCGGATGATGATATGCTAAAGATGGTTATGAAAGTTAGAGTTGATCGATGAGATATGCATTAGTTTTTTGTTTTGAGTGTCAAGCAACAGGTTTCATACTGAGTCTTCATCGTTTATTTGATACATTAGTCATTTCTTTCAGGCAATGAACTCCTCCAAGGTCATGCGATCCACTTGACAGACGGACAGTCAGACGTGTAGGTGTTTATATCAACTAAATCCCTTTCTGGTTACTTCCTGCATACAAAATACCGGCAGGCTGGAGAAGGTTTGTTCCATTCTATATTTCTTCTGATAACTGATTTGAGCCATAATGTAAAATTCCTGCCAACACCAAAACATGGAAAAACAAAGTATGAATATTCTTTGATAATAATAAGAAATTATTTGTTTTAGTGAACAAAAACTGATTATTTTAAGAAGATTTTACCTTTTTTGGTGCCAAAGCATAAGATCTTTGTTTTAGTGTGCCAAAATGGATTTTATTAGAGGATTTGGCTTTTTTGGTGTTCTGGTATTTAATGTCCTCATTTCATTTGCATGTCGGGAATTTAAACCAGTAACTATAGAAACCTAATGAATTAAAGAGAGTACAGGAAATAAGTTTTGGCTATTGTTTTCCTCAGAATTTGCTGAACCTTCGTATTTTGATACACTTTTGGAGCCAGTTGTTGAAATGTTTACCGTAAGCTGGTATTTGACACAGGGATGGATACACTAGGTGATTTATATCGCTTAGTGTATCCATGTGTCTGTGTCTGCAAATTCGTGCTAACGATCAAGATACCTGAGCCTGCAAACCAAACTTACTGATACCTGGTATCAGGCATGTTTGGATAAATATGCTGACAATTCCAAACATACTTCTAGATATCTAGTGTGTCTGCGCCAGATCCATCTGGATGCAATCAACTTTTTGATCTTAAAGAAATAGGGATTGTCCCTCTGATTTATTGGATTGGATTTGGTGTCCCTTACTATTAACCTATCACACCTGCCGGGAGCGAAACAGAACGGTGGGACGTTCTGAACTTTTACCAGCTCCAGATACAATCCGAGCATTTGTGTTTGATTTTAAATTCAAATATAAATTTCCACACATTGGAAATAAGAGGATCATATTTATATTGGAGCTCTGTTCATCCACGAGTACGGCTCAGTAGGTGCGATCCACCCTCGGTGAATCATTAGGGAAATTTCTAGAACTAGGAGTGGATTCTTCGCGGAAATTGCATCGTTTGTTGTCAGCGGACGTTTCAAGAAATATCAAGTCGAATTGGTCACGTGATCAGTCATGTGACTGAATCGGTCACGTGATCGGTCACGTGACTGATACCAGTTCTCAACCGCTAGAAAAACTGCCTAATGTGTTGAGTACGTCGTCTCACAAGTGGCAATATTCAGAATCAGGGTGATCCGCAACAATACACCTCAACATCCCCCCTGGCCCCCCGGCTTATGTGTACAGAACAAGGCCGGTTGCTGAAAGCTTGAAATAGTTGCGCGTTTATAAATATTTTACCTCACAAAACGCAGGTAAATTGATCTCCACTCGACTGAATATTGAGTATGAAAAATTAAACCTTTTGTCGGCGTGACAAAAAGACAAATGATAGAATCGTTTGTAATACTGCATATTTCCGGCGTGCGACCGGTGAGGCTGTCGTCGTCCCCGGGGGTGATTGGATGCCGTGTTCGGTTGCCGTTATCGCAACGATACACATCACCTGTCCGGTGGTTAATGGTCCGATCGCGGCCATTAACTGACAAACTGCGTTCTTCCGTCCTCTCTCTATACGCCGTGACTAATACAAAAAATATCCGGCACGTTTCTCAGCAGCGCGTTGCGTCTAGTCAAACTAGGACTGACCATCAGCGTTACAGCCTGTTTCACTAAGTTAATAAGGGTTCATTTTAATTGCGCAAAGTGAAAGTTAGCAACTCCAGCGTATCTAACCATTTGCCAAATATCTATAGTGAAAATTGCCCCCGGAATTGTAAGGGACCATTCTGAATAATTTGACTGCTGCTATAAGGGGTTACCTTATGATACTGGTATGCAGGGGTTACCTTACGATACTCGTGTGTAGGGGTTACCTTACGATACCGGTATGCAGGGGTTACCTTACGATACCAGTGTGCAGGGGTTACCTTACGATACCTGTGTGCAGGGGTTACCTTACGATACCTGTGTGCAGGGGTTACCTTTCGATACCGGTGTGCAGGGGTTACCTTACGATACCTGTGTGCATGGGTTACCTTACGATACCTGTGTGCAGGGGTTACCTTTCGATACCGGTGTGCAGGGGTTACCTTGCGATACCCGTGTGCAGGGGTTACCTTACGATACTGGTGTGCAGGGGTTACCTTACACACAAGTGTCTAGACAACGAGTGACATCACTCACTGTCACTGGAATAATCTTCAAATTACCGCTGGCGACCTGAGTCTCGGAATTAACTCAGCAGCAGCAACAAACCGCGCCCGTAGTTATTGTTACCGATCCGAAGACAAATGAGTCGTCTACGAGGTCTACGATCATACGATCGTTTAACGCCGATTGCGTCATCAATCTTTTGCTCGGTTCGGAATTTGTTCTAATCTGATTGGAACCGACGATCGGCAGCCGAACGGATGGTGGATGACGCGTTTCTTTACCCGCGTGATTTGTAGTCGGTCTACTCGTCCTAATTGTAATGGGTTATTTATGTGTAGGGTGGACGAGCAACGATGCGCGAATAACCGGCAGGAAAATCATTTCGTCATTGGATAATGGCCGCCGGTCAGTAACCGTCGGTAACCGTCTGCTCGTCGTCAATAACGTCGCCACTGACGACGACGTGCGGTCAATAGTTTTGATAGTATTAAGACAAACTGCGGAACCTCGGGGGTTTCTTTATGTCGCCAGAAGACAAATTTGTAGAGGATTAATCAAAATGAATGAATGCAAATAATTTTTAAGCTGGAAGCTTTGTACAACTCAGCTCGGTACTTACCCCTACCTTATCCAAATTTGATAAATCATAATTGATAATTGGTTCTCAGGTTTCCGTGAGACCAAAAATACATAAATGTATTTTTGGTGAGACCCATACTCTCATACAGTCCATCGGTGTGTATCTGTCTGTCGGTATGACTGTCTGTCTGTCTGTCGGTCGGTCGGTCTGTCTGTCAGCCGGTCGGTCTGTCTGTTGGTCTGTCTATCTTGATGAAATTTGGGTACAATGTTAGTATGGGGGTTGTGCAGTGCAAAGAATAGGCGCCACCTCGCGGCAGAACTATGCACTAAAGAATGTTTTTTCGGTGACAACCTTACAGATGACCTCATGACTGAGGGCTCGGTAAAAATTCAAAAACTGTTTTGCCAAAATTTAGCTGTTGGCCCTAGATGCAACACATCCAAAATGAAATGGGAACTAACGCATGGTTATTTCAGAGTTCAAGCCTGAGCCCAAGAATAGTTTTCAATTCTAGGGCTCCGAGAATTTCCAAATCATCGTTGACATGAATGGGTGGCTCCGGGTAAAGCTTAGAATACGACATCTGTCATGGAATCTCTTTCAAACAACAGAAAAATCATTGTTTCTAGGTTTGTTTTTAATAGGATCGACTTATATGAATTTCGGACAATTTTGACGAATTATGTCAATCCTATTAAACTTTGAATGGTTTTGAAAATGAATCTCATTGCAATAATATTATTGTTCTCTTATTGTCTCTGCATTTGTATGCGTATTCGTACGCATCGTGGGTGGGGGGAGGGGGTTGGCGGCTGTTTGGGGTGAGGGGTTGGGGGTATGATGCGTCACCTGTTAATCAGGTACTGCTGCATCTGACATCATTATGTACCAGTCACATTGTTATCGTATGTTGTGTGTTGACTAACGCAGTCAATGATGCTGATGACTAGTTCTTAGTTCATCTAGTGAGATGCATTGTCATTGTTTTTTTTTTTAAATCGATTGTTGCTGCTGTGAGTAACTTTCCTCTCTTTTTCATCACGGTTTGCACTGAAAAACCTTAATACTACAGATTTATAACAATACAGGAATTATTTTAGGGAGGTTGTGGGGAGAATGAGCTGTCCAATGATATTGATGTGAACGCAATCACAAGTTTGAGGTTCACTGACTGTTCAGCATTCAAATATTGGTCTCTCATCAATCCAGGGTTCATTGGTTTGAATCTTGGTGTTAGTAGTCAGTCATCATTCAGTCTTTCACATTCTGGTCTCATGTATTTGGGATTCATGGGTCGCATTCTTGTGTTAGCAGTCAGTCAATTTTTCACGAATTTACTCGGCCAGTTTTACAGCTGGTTGAAGGATAAAAAATTAGTTTCAAAAAAAATATTCTCATCTTTTTAATCCAGATTTCATTGGTTTGAATCTGTGGCATCAAAGATAGTTCTCTGAGGGGTAGTGGTGATCACATTTTAACCAGTTGAAGACGCTGATTATGATTCCCATTGGACCGGACAGCATCGCTTTGTGAATCTCATCAAAAACGGCTAAAATATTTTCATACCCCTGGCTAGACGAGCAAAGCCTGAGATTAATGTTCTACTAATTCTGCGGATAGAGCTAAAAAAGCTCGAGATTATTTTTGAGGGCGGTATATCATCTTCAGAGTTCACTTTGTTTTTCCATGTAAAACACTGAAACAGTTAAAGACCAACCGACATCTCGAGGATTGGTTTCCTCCAAATGAGAAAAAATTCACACACTTCTTGCTGTTTTGTTATATGTGTGATAAGAATAAATACATGCAGACTAACAGACATTCAGTTTGTAACTAGGCATTCTTTCTATCAGCACTAGGGTTGATATTGGTAGGTATTGATGCCCGATGAAATACAACAAATAAGAGGATCACAAAAAGATATTGTTGGCTGTAAAATGAGAGGGTGCCCTGAATGATGTTATTTCGGCGTTCATGAAGGAATAGTATTTCGATTCAGAACTCTTTTTCTGGTCTGGTTGCCGATTGAGTTCAGGCTAAGAATTAGGACGTTGTAGTGTATTTGCACCAGGCCCTGTTCGTGCAGTCAACAGACTGCTAGTTAGTTACTATTCTTGAGAGCTCAATTACTACTAAATATCGAAATAATCTCAATATCAGAATGATTTCTTGTTCCTTCCTTGTCAATCAAACTGTTATTTCCGATGTCAGTAATTTATGCTGGAAACTTCTAAAAAGGGATACATTAGGTGAGTCTGGGTTTGAGTCAAGGAGCTTTAAAAAGCACTGTCTGAGATCATGATTTTGATTTTGTGGGATAATCTAACAATGTAACCGGTCTTAAGTTATTGCCGATTTGTTTTTCCTCTTGGTCGACTAATTTACAATTGGGCGGTAATAACAAAAATAACTTCTCAGCGGAATTAACACACCGAGGAACTGGCTGTGTTTGGCCGGTGCTGCATTCTCCCGTCTATGAAAAATGCAGGTGTCATGAGGTTTTTTCTCGTAGCTTCTCGTATTCCAACGTCCAATGAAATCATTCGGTAATGATACGCCACGCCGGTGATGTCATGTCTGCTGGAGGTTGTGCGGAGCCTAGAACTAAGCAGACGATTTGTTCAAGTATCTCGTAACTAGAGACGACGTTCGGATAAATCCGTCGACAACATTCGGAATACGAACGAATTCCCGATTGATCCCAGATACAACACGTTTAAAGGTAAAAATCAGGTGTTTTTATGTATTTTTGGAAGTAAAATTCGCAGTCGTATGAACTGAAGATCACTTTAAATGATGATAATGTATTTTATTGATCTGGCGCTGCTGTCAGCGTTGAGAGAGAGGCTCGTGAAGGGCTCGCTCGCTCAGCACTGTTTTATTGATTTTTTGCACCCCTGATAGCAGACGCTTTAGAGAGCTCTTTATATTCACGTATTTGCGACAACTTGCAAAAAGTTCACGAGTTTCAGGATTAACGGCTCCAATTATCAGCTGTTAATTGAAGGATTCACTAATGAGTCGAGTTATTAATGTAGGTTATAATCTTTTTGATGAGTTTGTGCACAGAAATACTTTACATTAAATATTACTGACACTTCACGTTATAGAAGGGAACATTACAGCTAATTTCGACTGACTTAAGTCTGAATTATGATGAAGTCCCAATTCTTGGTTTGATGAAACAGTTTAGGCTTTAGTGGTTTAGGCATCAGTGGTTTAGGCTTGTTATGGTGGTTTTGCCGAAATGGAATCCATCTGTCCAGCCAGGTGTTTACCTATATTTAGAGTGTGATCAATGTTTTTGAAAGTGTGCTGTTGAAATATCTTATGTCTGAATTGTATAGTAATTTGGTAATTCATTTTCTATTAGAAATGTCCAGGTCGAACATGTCTTGTCTGGATACATCACTTTTTGAAAGTGTGCAATGTCTGGTGTTTTTAGTTTATATATTCAATGATTGATGTCTCAGGTGATTTCCTGGATAATCATTATTTTCAATTATGGTGATGAAGTATTGAAAGTCTGTGGGGGAGGATGATGGGTCAAGCGAGCATGCTTGACACGTACATTGAGTTACTTTATTAAAGTTACACATCTATTTGATTTCATTTGCCTTTGAGTGGTACTGAAGTACGGAACATTTAGACACAATAATTTTTGATTAGTAGGCCCAGTTTCACAAAAAGGTTTTAATCTTAAATCGATTTAATTTCTTCATTAATTCAGTTTATCTTATTCGATTTAGGCCTTAATCCTTTTTGTGAAACCGGGCCCTGGGCTTACTCTACCAATTTTCTGATATTTGTTGTCGAAGGTCAAGGTGACCTGTGACTGATTTGTCACGATGAAGTCACTAGAAATCAAGTTGTTTCCGGTTAGAATTTGTGTCATAATCCTGAGCTTAGCTCCGATATTAAAACACTTGCCAGTTATGAGTCGAAATCAGGCTGCGTTGAATAACAAAAAACCGGTTTTCCTTATGTTCGATGTCGACTAGAAAAACAATGTATGCAAAATTAAGCTGATCGTGAAATTTATGGTCATGACATGTAAATTCCGAGGTAGATGTAGCTGGTATTAGAGTGACTGTGTTATTTACATATTTATGTGTCATGGCCTGGTGCTACAGTTTCTATCCCTGGTTCATATTTTAATATGAGCAAGAATTTTTTTTCAAATTGTGTTTAATACAAATTTTTTTGTATATGGTTTTTTGTGCGGGTATAAAACTAGCGTCATCTTTCGTCAATGCCTTTAAAAAATTTGAATTTTCATAAGTCCCTATTCGAATATGTTGCCATTGCAAGTTTAGATTTTTCGAGAGTATTATAGCATTGGAATATAGCATTTCAAATTTTTGTTTTTCAAATATGGCAGCCGCAATAGAATTACTGCGTGATTTCGTGAATTTGTAAATCTCTTAAAAACATGAAACAGTAGACCTTAAGTTACTGGGCTTCCTGAAGAGCCCAGCACCTTAAAGAATGATACCATATTTCTCCTAATCGACTGGATTATTTTGTAAATTGCAATAAGATTTGTAATCGGTTCGTTTCTAAAACTGCTGGGTCTGTTGTTGTTGTTAGCTTGATCATGATTTTTAAAAAGGTAATGTACAGGGTAGATAGGGGGCCTGATCAACTTTAAAGCGCAACAGAAATGAAAAACAAGGTATCAATTTTTTTCAGCCTATATTCTGAGGAATGATTCTAGGGCTGCTTTTTCCAGTTCACGGATGTTCAGACACTGTATCCCGTAGTAATAATAGCTGGAAGACGTTGAACGTGTCTCGGCAACTTCATACGGCTTTCTCTCTTTAAGAAAGGTGAAGGTCATTTTGAAATTCTAGACTGTATTTTTCAATCAGGATCCACAGCCCCTCGGGCGGGCGACTGTCTGAGCCAGTTGTACACATTCCTAGGATTGTGATTTCAGGCCATCTGTGGTCCGAATCGCGCCGTTATCAACACAGTGAAACTAGACACTTCAAAGTAAACCAGTGGCAGTGTCTGTAGCTATCAGAAAATATTAGATATAATAAACTATATAATATAACGAATTGTAGCTATACACATTGACTAGTTTAAAGTTTTGAAACTAAATTTGGAGGTCAGTTGTATGCGGTCAAATCTTAGATTTAAGACCACTCGATCGGGGCCATTTACCAGACCTGACTACCACTCGATCGAGGCCATTAGACAACCACTTATTAATTAAGAATAGTAACTTATCTTTTAAAATTTCGGTTACGACACTAAAAATACTCTCAAAATCAGAATAATTTATAGTTCAATTTACAATTAAAAACTACAAAACTGTGGTGAAAACTACTACAAAGGTAGAGACACAGACGCGTCTGTATTTACATTCAAGAGTTACCGATAAGATAGATCAGACCAGTTTTAGATCTAAGATCATTTTCTGCCCAGAATTGGACGTTGATATTTTGGAACGACTTGTTTACGTACGAACAAAACGCGACCCGTAATTCTATCCATTTAGAAATGAATATAATAGAGATTTTTTGCTCATTGATGTCTGCATGCTTTATCTGCGGTAGCTATGAATTATCAATGCGATGACAACAAAGAATATATACTACTCTATATACGGGGCGCCGCGAGACAATTCAAACAGGTTTTTTCTCCTGAAATGGTCCCCTACACCGGCAACCATTGATTACATATGTGTAATGCCTGTTCACATGACCTGAATTTTTTATCGGTGAAACAAACTGTGACTAGCGGTTGGCTGTCTGTGTTATACGCTGCTGCCGTCGTCGGCGTAGTAATTCGCGCAGACGCAGACTGACGCATCGCGCGCTGTTGTCGTTCGTTCGCCTACTTTTACTATGCTTTAGCTTCGGTCGGGGAAATTCAGTGCGCATATCGCTTTTGAATGCCTTAGTGTTATATTAGGAACCGCGGCTGATGCTTTTTCAAAATACGCTTTCGTTGTTGAGATTTTTATACACGTGGACCTCGTCTAATCGACTTTGATAAGGTAAGAGAGAAAACGCTTTTTTTTTCATTCTGAATATTTCAATTCTTCGCAGTCGTCATCGAGTTTTTCTCGATGATCCGTCTCGGTCGTCTCGGCGCGATCTCGTCTCTGTCCGTAACTACGAGAGTCATTGGCGCAATCGTAGACGACTTCGGGTTGTCTGGCCGGTCTTAGAATTCTGAAATTGCGAGGTTCATTGGCCTGAACCTTTTTTCGCTCATAATTTATCAGTAAAATCAGCTACCGAATCTTGTCTGTCATTATTATTAGTTTGATCTCATATTTTTCGTACATTGAGAAAATTTGCTTCATTTGTTGCATGTTAAAACCAAATTCCGAAAACCTGTCTACACCAAAAACCTTGCTAGGATTCTTATTGCCTTATTATTTTATTTAAGTTGTTCTGTGGGCCGATTTCATGGACCAGCAACTTAAATCCTAGGGTTTAAATAAATAAAACTTAAATTTTAAGTTGAAACTTTGGACTGAAATGAAATCTGGTGTATGATAGTTATTTCTGTCCCGATATGAAGTAAGTAATTTAGATTTTTGTGGTTAGAAGCGAATTTATAAATCGTCGAAGAGTTTTAGAGAATTGTGTTGTTTTTAAATCCCGGGCAAACGCTGCATAATTTCATTACTGTTGAGTTAATCTAATTCCAATCATCGTGAGAATCATTAATTTGTGAACTATGAAATGATTTTTTCCTCAGTTATTGCCATTAATCCGGTCCAAACTGCACATATTTATTACTGCATTCTTTTCTACCAGGATCAAAAATCGATTGTCTAGGGTTTTGTTGAGGATGATTTTTTCCTGATGTTGTTTTACCCGAGAATATGACAATGTTTTTTTCCGGTTGCCAAGGCAACTTGATTTCCCGCAATTTTCAGCTTTTTTCACGTTTTTTTGCGAATATTTGCAGTCCGTGACATTACAAAAATTTTCATTCAAATTCGAATTTAAAAGAATTTTAAAAGAGTCTAAACTCAACGTTATTTTCAAGTTTAGGTTTAGAAGTTATAGCGGTGAAACCAGAAATTTAGAATGTTTTAAGATAGAGTATTGGGGTAGAAATGATGATAATTATATATATTGTGATGCTTTCATTTTTCGAGACAGTACACGATAAAATATTTTCTCAAAAATCTGATAGTTCATTAGTGTCATATTTTCTAAAATTAAGGATTAGATTTAAAGTTAGGACTAGAAAAAGATGGAATGACTCATTTTTGTGGTATACGCGCTAATTTTGCTTAAATCTGGAGTAAGAAAATCAGTTTCTGTAATTAATTGTTTTGCTGTGAAGGTTTTTTACAGAAAGTTGGAAAAACTAAAAATATTTGGATTTTAATTTCAGGGAATTGCTAGTCGAGTTAGAAAAATAGCTGAAGGAAAACTTGTTATCTTTATATATAATAAATCCTAAATTGATAGGACATTTTTAAGAGCGACTACAGATATTGAAAATAACAGTTATTTCATCAGTTTTCATTCATGATGCTAAAGCCTATCATTAATCTTTATTTTTAAGTCATTCCTAAACGGTTTTTTTTTCTTTATTCGTTAAAAATGCATCATTCATCATCGCCGATTGTTACTATATATCGAACGTGAGAAATTAAATGCCCTTCGTATATTCGAAAATAACTTGATTTATTTCTACCGGTTTCATTTTGGAACGAACTATCGTAATAAAGTTAGGAGCAGCGCAAACAGTGAATGAGAAAAATCTTTGATATTTATGAAATGTCAGACGAATATAGTTCAGGGGTTTATTATGTATATTTGGTGAGATAGCAAAAAAATGAATTTCCTTCGATTAATCTTTTTTTTCAAAATTATGCACAATTGACGACTATTGTCGGACATAACAAGCGTTATTGAACGTCACTGTTTATTAAAGATATTCTCAAGGGAACCGTTTCATTTTGCGAATATTTTAGAAAATGAACTTCCAGAAATAGATCTTTCATTCGATCTAAACGCTTGCGGAATGACGTTCTTAAATAAGGCGTCAGCGTTTTTTCAACCTAGCTGATAAATCATTCAACCAGAACCTTTCAGTGTCATCCGTAGATAATTCTTTGTGTGAAGCCGTGGTTTGGTTTTGATACATGTATCCAATAGGATAATATATTCATGAATACTTATATCAAGATATTATATTTTGTAATTATACTTATATATATATATATATATATATATATATATATATATATATATATATATATATATATATATATATATATATATATATATATATATATATATATATATATATATATATATATATATATATATATATATACGTGACAAATAAACAATATTATTAGGGATGGCTCCAGTTTAGACTTATACTAAGCTTCATCGAAGGTATCCTAAGCCCGCAGCAGCTACCTTTTAAAAAAGCAATTTGGAACGTTCATTTTTTAGTCGAAGTTTTCTTGCCCTTTCTACACGAATGAGGTTTGTATAAAAATGTGTGTTTTACTTCAAAAGATAAAAGCAATATTTTACAGTTATAGTTCTTGTTATTAATCTAAACATTTACAACGTAAGGCAAACACATTACTAGCCTTGATTCAGTATTATACCATCAGTTACAGTAGAGATAACCCTACGTCGTGGAAAGATCTACCGTAGGAACCCTAAATTCTGTGAGCGATCTTCCCCGAAATCATCGATTTGCGCATTAAAACTAAAACTAAAGACCACAACTTATTTCATCGACCTATTTGAACTATTAAGTCTCGTGGGATATATCTCTAGCCTTCGTCTAATCAAAGAAGGACAAGATCTTCAATTTCTCCGAATGAGATGTGATACTTAGAATGTATGTTCATATTTTATTACAAATTCTAGCTATGTGGAGAAATTTGAGCCCAGAAGGATCTGGTCTCACCATCCTATCTCTCTCAATCTCAATGAAAAACATAAAGTGTTCAGTTGACTGTTTATGAAACCGAACACCAATATGTATTACAGTAGTACAGGGTTTAGATGATAAACGAGATTTTATGTTTGGTAATATTTTGGTCCCGATTATTGGGCAGAAATAGTATAATGAAATGATTCATTGCTCAAAACGGAGATTTTTAATTGTTGCTCTGACTCATCCGTCCTGCCTCTGATTTTAATACTGACTACTATTACTGACTTGGTAATATTTCGCTGGGTTGTTACGACCGCGTACCAAATTATCGATATAAGGGTAAATTGAAAGTCTTTCCGAAATCCTTTGTGAAAGTAATCGACTCGAGCAGTAGGTACTGCTACGTATGAGTGCCTGTAAGTTTTTGATTGTGTCTAGTTATTATACAAGGCATAGTTTGGCCACTAAAACATATGAAAGTATAAGAATATCGAGTGAAAAGAGGCAAGTTATAAAAATCTGCTACACATGTGCATGTCTGATGCGTGTCTAACCGATTTAACTATAGATCACATAATTTTGCTCCAGTTGTTTTGTCAAAAGACTCGATACTAGGTAACCCCATTTGTGGATTTCCCCGATTTAAACCCGGACATATTTTGGTTAATCACAATGGAACGGGATTCCATTGTTCTGATCGCTTTATGACTGATGTCAGAAGAAAATCTGCTCATATTAGGAAAAATACTTCACACATGTTTTTTTAAGGAGAGAGTTTAAAGTTGTTCCTCCGATCTATATCTATATCCTCTGATATACGTATATCAAATATGATGAAAACGATGAGGTTAAGGTTAATTCATGATTCGATAGTTTGATTTCAACTCCGTTAGACCTAGTCATGGTATACCTAGTTCAGGCAGATTCCTGAGGATAAAATTTGATCTGACACCTGCGCAACTGGTTTACATAACGGTGGCATAATAACATACTATTTCGACCAAAAACAAGTGTGTGATATAATTATTCAAAAGCACATTTTGTGTTAAGGTTTTTCAGTCTATATTTATGAGGTAAATATGTTCGGTCTATCATTAAGCCTTGTATTGTATTATATGTACTTTATTACACAGTCACGTTTGTAATTTATGATCTTCTGTCGCCCGGTTTTATCAGTAGCATTCGACATACACCCCAGATAATTTTAAGAAAACTGTTGTTATATAGAATAGATTCAGATAATATCTATTACTGTTGGTATCGAGTAGTCTGGTAGATTGTGCAATGGAAAATTGTTAAAAAAGGCTAAAGTCAAAAACAGGAAGTCAAACGAGATATCACGCACGGGGCCCATGGGTTTTTGGACTTCACTCTAAAATCAAATTCAACTGAGTCTGTCAAAGCCGGGTTCAGCGATGTATGTTATATCCTATGATATATTATAATATAGGCCTACAGATATATGTATATATTTATGAATAATTGAGCAATTAAGATCCAGCCCAATGAAACAAGCGAGTAACTAATCATGTCATGCTATATGTATATATATTATGTAAGTTTATTTAGTTAGCCGGTTGGTGACAAAGAGTTTTTTGAATCACATGGACTCTATCACAGTATCATCGGTGGTATTAATGTAGCTAAATAGGTATGATTAATTACTGAAGCAGAAATAGATCTGGGTTAGTTGTTGATAATGGCAATTTTTGTCACAGGTTTCATGATGTGACGTAGCTCCCGTTGTAGTGATTTAGAGATAGCTCTTGATCGGAGATTTTTTTTTACAGGTTCATACATAACTGAACTTTTTTGTCACGAGTTTCTGAGTCGAGTTTTACATCATAATTATTGACTGTTGGAACTATGGGTCCGTCCGAGCCTTATGCCTTACCCCTTGGAAATGAAGAACAATAGTGAACCGATAACTGTGGAATAATGCGCCCAAACTGGGCTGACTGTCGTTTTGCAGATATATTTTGTACATTTTTATGATACTTTGTAATTAGGTATATGCTTATAGGCCGTTCTGGTGAAATAAATCTGTGTCATAGCTGTAGATAGCTGTTATATGATAATTGGTGTATTTAGTGTTCGACTGGCAGCACTTCCAGTCTCATATTGAAATATATAAATCTAGTTTTTTGTTCGTGTCTGCGGCCGCGGCCACCATTGTCGTCATCAGGGACCTATATTTTTGAAGACATATAAGATTTTATTGTTAGTTATTATGCAACCAGTTATTCGTACGTTGAATCGGATATGTACACCGATTTTTATTTTTATTTCGACTGTCTGGCGTGACATTTTTGCCGTAGCCAAGCGGGCATGCGCGCGCTCGCGCTCAAACTGAGTCATCGATTTTCGCGATAAAATCGCCGGGTACGCCGCGGCGCCCCTTGTGGCGCCATCTCGGCGTTTAGTCATTTCTGTGAGTAAGTCCCGCGCGGTCGGAGTGCAAACGTTTAAACGACAGATCGGGTTCGATTCAAATTTGTGCGATCGTGAAAAATCAACCAATATTTTTTCGATTTGTGTGACACATCTCGACACCCACAATCAGCCGCGGGCTGCATCTACTGTTTAATATCTGTATCAAAGTATTTCAATTACATCTAATGAAATGACGAATAGCAAAACAAGACTTAAGAATTTTAGCATTATTCGTGGGCAGGTAACCACTGCCTTTCGCTAAATGTCCAAATAAGACTTTGCCCAGTTCTAATATGGGAAATCTTGAAGCTGAAAAGGAAGGAATACTGGTCTGAAATATTGTTTTATTGGGCTTTCGGAGAGATGCAGTGGCCGAGTATTCGAGCCACACTCATCTCGTCAATCCATGGTTCATGGGTTCGAATCCTGGTGGCGACAGAGTTTCTTATCGGAAGATTCTTCTCTGGTCTCTCTCTCCCCTTTCCATAAAAACGAAATATCAGATCCGGTAACGAAGCCGTGCGTGCGCTCAGTATGTGGGTGACAGGAAGATAGAGAGGAAAGCAGACCTCTGCATAAACTATATGTGACAGCTTCACTCTTCCACTGGCAGAATCTCAAACTTATCACTGTTTCCAATACCGGTCACATATTTTTGGCTAGTGTCAGATGACCAGGGGTGGATCCCGGATTTTCGAACTGGGAGTGCTCTGCTGCTGGTCATCCCCTAGTAAATCATCCCCCCAAGCCTCAAAGAACAGCCCTGTTTGAACATCTGTGTTTATATGTATGGTACATTTTGTTTGAAATATAGTGTAGAAAAACTGAAAATAAATGATTTAAAGGAAATTTACCAAAAGGCACAATGCCCCATCACCCTACCCCGCCATCGGATCTGTGCCTGAAGACCATCCAGTTTAACTGGTGATATGGATAGGAAATGGTAAAGAACATGTGCACTGGCTGCTGGTGCTGCTGCTGCTGCTGCTGCGGCGGCGGCGGCTGTGATTTTTTTTGTTGTTACATTCCGATTATGTAAGTCATGATTCTGTATAACTAGGGTAGCCGGCTGTTAGTATTAACGCTAAAATTAGCAATCATCTCTGTAGAATGCGAGTCGGTAACCCTCGCTATGTCTGTGTGCGTTTTCATTTTTACGAATCTTGGTGGGAAATTTTTTCACGCAGACACAATATCCACAATATCCACTGTATCCACAATATCCACAATATCCGTATTAACATTCAGCTAAATACTAGAAATAGTAGCCTTCATCAGTGAAATTTTAGTGATCAGTTCGACCGAACAGGATTATCTCTAGTCGATCAGTAGATTTGCTTTAGACATTTTGATTGTGTTTTTTTATGTGTTTTTTTTTAAATGTAACATTAGCAAAATTTATCAGTGGATGAATCTTTCTCAGGAGTATCGGTTTTTGTTTCATTGTAAGCTAATTATTCCATCAGTCCTGACGCGAGGATAGACCACTTCCTACCATCATCTTTGTTTCAGCTTCCACCCACATTTATATCCTTCTTTCCGTATTTATTTCTTTATGATTCAATGTTTGAACATTAGACACTTGTTCGTTGATACGTGAGATTTTGAGGGCTCAATTTATTGTTCCGGTTTCTTGATAGGTCTATATCTGAAATTTATTTTACCAGGGGCTGCAGTTACTCAAAAGTTGTTTACTGTTAACCAGTGGATAGTTGACATATAAAAAATTAAAAGTTCATTGTTACTATGGCATTTATCCGCCGGTTTTCTCTTGAGCAACTGACCCCGTGTGTAAAGAGAAAATATTACTAACCCCCTTTTAAGATGTAAGTAACTCAGGTGAGGAAATGTAGAAAGCATTATTACGGAGGGTTTCAATCTGTTGATTCATTTAGCAACATTATTTTTGTCACATACGATTAGTTCGCATAGCCCTTGATGTACATGGCTCCCAGAAAGAAACTTTCTGATACCTATCTATAAAATCTTCCCTACACTGATTCGCTTGAGGTATAGATACCCTTTTTCCTTAGATAATAAGTCGAATTTGCAGCGAATATCAAACCAGTTTCACTCTTTAATTACCGTAGCCTGTATTTTCTGTTTTTCCCTGGAGGGAAAACGAAAAAAAAAAACGACATTTCATTCAGCATTTTTATACCGGGTGATACTTTATTCCCCGAGGTCAAGTTTCATATGAAAAAAAGATCTGTATCAATTCCATTTACATGAAACTAAATCCACAATCTTAAGAAATTCAGCTGTGTTTTATCTTGGAGTAATCATTTGACAAATGATTACTCCAAGGTTTTATGGACAGTCTCAAACAATGATGAGAGAAGAATGATTTTAAAATGACCGGTCACTAATTGTTTATTATGTGTGTCAGTGTATCTACTCTGATATCACAACATGGAAACACAGTGATGCAGTTTCATAGACTAACCCTAAAGACTGGCTGGCCTCTGACCTGGAAAACCTGGAAAATATAGGAAATCAGAAAAAGACCTAGAAAAAACAAGATGTACAAAATCTACCAAAAACCTGGAGAATTTGGATAATGCTGTTCACCGCTTGTGTCTATATCAATATGTGAGGAGAGAATCCCACAATGATAATAAAAAGTCCGAAAATGAAACTTCGAGATAGTAGTTTATTTCAACGTTTCGACTATATCCTAATAGTCATCTTCAGGAATAATGATAGGCTAATGATAGACTATTAGGATATAGTCGAAACGTTGAAATAAACTACTATCTCGAAGTTTCATTTTCGGACTTTTTATTATCATTGTGGGATTCTCTCCTCATCGCGTCAACACGGATATTGTGTTTACCTATCGTGATATCAGTATGTGATTCAATTAAAATTGATGAATTGTAACATTTTAAACCTAGACATTTTTCACGGAGATAATCATATGGAAAAATCATCAGGAAAAACTCAGGGGATTTGTAAATGGGTGGAAAATGAGGGTGTTGGCTTTATGTGATAGTTAGTGTAATGGTGTCTGCTGTGACCCGTGTAAATGGTGTCTGCTGTGACCCGTGTAAATGGTGTATTCTGATTAATTACGTTAATTATAAAGAAATATTTATAATGTAATTTATATAGAATACATGTGATAATGATTACTGTATCATCAGAATGTGTCTGCTTAATACCTGACCTAACTAACAGTAATACTGTGACACTGGAATACACACTAATCAACCCATATGAAAATAGAGAGATCTTCTTCCTATTTTCACAGACTGTAAATATGTAGGTTAGGTTTAGTTTTTCCATTGAGTTTGTTTTTGTTATCAGTGATCTGTTAGAATGAATAAATAGCCATCATCATCATACCTCCTGCTGTGAGAGCTGTTCTATTTTTAGTAACTGATCGATCAATACTATAAAATGATATTTACGTAACACAAATTCAGCTTGAATTTGATTCAGTTTTCTACAGTTGTGTTGGTCGATAGTTTATACGTCCATGGTTAATCTGACTTTGGATCCAGTTCCACAGTTATCTGACTCCGTATTCAGAATCTACAGTTCGTATTCTTTGGATCCAGTTGTCGGTTGACTCTCTCAGTCCTGTTCCATTGTTGCACTCATTCGTAAATATGAATAAAATTTAGCTTGTAGAATTACTCACGTCTTCCTGCATGGACTTATCCTAGCTCCAGAAAAAAAACAAAACTTTCATCTCATTACCGTGACAACCAGCGGTTCTCTATGTGTATTACGTATTCTTATCGAGACGACCTTTTCTTCAAGCGGATCAGAAATGAGGCTATCGCCATGCCGATCATGATCCGGCTGAATTGCCTCGAGATTTCTGTTTCAACAGGTCTTCGTCGTCGCAGTGCTGTAAAAATGTGTTTTCGATATCGATGGACGTTAAAATGGGAACTGTCGGACTGTGTTGAGGGACGCGGGGTTGTGTCGTTCCCAGTGAAGTGCGCTCATTGAGTATTCCAGACAGATCGGTACGGATGACAAGTGGTCATCGCGATGATACGACAAAGTAATGTCCGGCTCTCATTTCATCATTGACATATCGTCAATATCCGATACATGTATATATATCCGATATATATATATATACATATAAATATATATATATATATATATATATATATATGTGTGTGTGTGTATATATATTGTTGAGCATTGATTGCTCTGCTGTTCGTTGGGGTTTTTCATTTGCCCGCACTGTCTGCCCCCGCACTGTCCGCCCGCCCTGACTGCCCGCACTGTCCGCCCGCACTGTCTGCCATTGTGTGTCTCTTCTCTACCCCAAAACAGAATTCAATAGTGGGTGAACTAAAAATCGAAACGCTGAAACACCGAATTGATTTCTTGTTCAGGGGCCGGTTGCATAGTCATGGCTTAGACTTAAGACCAGTCTAAGACCAACTTAGTTCTATAGCCAATCCAATAATTTAAGACCAGTCTTAAGATTTAAGACCGCTTTTGGACTTAAGTCACGACTGTGCAACTGGCCCCTGATGTTTATCTTGCAGTGCTTTTTAGATACGACTTAATGAAACTTATAAACATTAACAGGCAAAACTGCATTTTGAATACATTATAGGCTAAAAAGATGATACCTTGTTTCTTATTTCTGCTGAGCTTAAAAGTTGATCAGGCCACCTATCTACCCTGTACATTACCTTTTTTAAAATCATGATCAAGCTAACAACAACAGACCCAGCAGCTATAGTAATGAATTGATTATATATTTTATTGCGATTTACAAAAATGACCCCCGGCCGATCGTGAACACCAAAGTATTATTTTCAGCCCTATGTAATATGATGGGTTGAGAGGGTTAATGTTAATGGAAAAAATATACTCAGACAACTCGCCGGTAACACAACCTGACGACATTTCTCATGAACGATCACGGGGCACTTACTTCTCAATCACAATTGTCTGCATTTCTATTTGATCGAGTGTCGAAATAAAAAAAAAGTCAAATTCACCGTTTTATTTTATGTTTGCGTATGTAGGTATATTTATTTCTGCACATATTTATTCCGATATCGGTCAGGTTTTATAAGGCTATATGAGGAACCTTAAGAAATTTGTGACGACTGGATTGAAAAAAAAAATTAAAAAAAAAAAAAATTTTTGTCTAGTCTCGAGTAGGTCTTTTACCCAAGGCACGACGAACCGAAGAAAAGAAACGCGAACAAACTTTTTAGCCTTTTTCGCTTGAGAAAGTAAAGATCAATGAAGCATTGTGATAGTTTTCTGTAGCGAAATCTTCAATCGAATTGTGAACTGTTTTTTGTTCAATAATTTTTTTGTGCGCAATCTGGGTAGTCATTTGGATTTGGAAAGTTTTCAGAGTGTAGATTTGATAGAATAATTACTTCTTCAGCTCTTCAATAAATAGTTTATTTCATAAACCTTGCGTAAGTTGGATCAATGTGTTGTTTTCTATTACTTGAAACAATGAAGTCAAATCAAATTGTAATCAGTGTTTGACTTTATTATTAGGAGCCGACAATGAAATGAAAGTTTATGTATCTCGAAGCTGACGTTGATTTATGTTACTCCGAAATTAGACAATAATTGGACGTTATCTTAATGTTACCGATTTACGGCAGTATTTTTACGGATTTTTTTCTTGCTTTATTGTCGGCAATTTTGTGAATTTGTTTTCCCTTCAAATTGAAAGTGTTGATTTTGGTGTGTGAAGATTTATTTACCGTTGACGCAAATTGCGTTGGAAATGAAAATGTACAATTTGGATGAAATGATTGTAGATTTGTTTTACCTGGTCGTTTACTCCTAAAACACATATATACGTTGCGATGTTTAGTTCACCTGTTAATGCACGTGATGAAACGAGAAACATAATGAAACGAACTTACAGCGCCACTGATGATGGAGGGAGATGTAATGATAACAAAGAGGTGTTGATTTTAAACTGTCATAAGATTCACTGGTTGTCACTGATTGGGTATTGTGTACGTTTCTTGTTTCTGGCTATCTCGTACTCTAGCAATCGGAGCATTGTTTGTCATCGAATATCTCTAGGCATCGAACATGACAATGTAATTTAATTTTCAAATGGATTTTGCAGTCAGAAGTGGAGTCAGAAGTGAGAGAGTGAATAGTTTAAACTCGGTGATCTCGATGATGATGTTCTGTCTCTGGGGTTCAATAACACAACTCTCTGTGCAATCAACCCAATCAATGTTATGTGCAAAATAAAATGTTTGTCTAGCCGCCAGATTCATGTCTAATAATTTTTTTTTAAACATGGATGAAAAGTGCCAGGGTCTTGTACATTTAATCTGGCTTAGACTTTGTAGCAAGACTGGTCATTTTGGTTCTGTAGCTAATCTAGCGAAATAAAGACGCCCGCACATTTTGAGCTGTGCTAAGTTTGTACGCGTTTAGCCCAGACAGGATTGAAGGCAAAATTATGACAAAGGCAAAATTATAATTTTATTAATTCATGTAACCCAATATCATACAGGCAGTGATTGTAATGTTATAGATCAACGATATTCTTTCTGAAATCGATATGCTAGATGCTATCATCAGTTTTTATGCACAATGAATACAGCACTCGTAAGCGGAGGGGGCTTAAGACCAGTTGAAATCGTAATCATTTATTTCTAAACTAGGATCGTGCAATTCCACTCTGATAGGTGAACGCATGGTTAGGGTTAGAACTGGAAAAACTGCTTTGAAAATACAGCCCTATATCATTAGAGAATATCCACCACGAGACAATAATGATTCATATCGGATGTAATCAACAGATGTTTCAAAAAAACCTTATAGAACAAAACAAAAATCAATAGACTACAAATTTCGCTCTCATTGTCTGTGGGTATCATGGTATATTCATACACCACACTTGGGCCTCATTGTGAGCATGGGATCAACTTATATATTGATACATATATAAAACATCTGGTTTGACAGATCAGACTTTTCTGTCTCTGATCAGTTCAATTGTAGACAATAGAATCATTCTTTATTGCTGGATAAAGTATAATTCGTAATATTCACAGAGACAGTTCGCTCAGCCAGGTGGTCCCCGCACTATAGAAACATACAGTCTTCAGCTTTCAGCATAAACTATAGATGTTCTGCAAGAGGTAAATGAAAAAGACGAGTTCTTAATTGTTTTTACTGATGCACACTTTGATCTGGATTTCTAGATGGCTGGGTCCTGTTCCATAGTCATAGCTTCCACCTAGGACCAGGATACGTAAATCTATGATCAGTCTTTAGAGCCTGGACTATGGAACCGGCCCCAGAATCCAAATATTAGTTTAGAAGAGTTTTACGTCCCAACTGCAAGTAACAGTGTAACCCTAGTGGGTCTTAGTCTTAGAAATATAATCGCACAAACCACAAAAGATTTGATAGGCTATATAATCCGATTGACTTCTATTGTGTGTTAGTGTTTGTGTATAGGAAATTATTAATTAATCCATGACGGGAAATAACATTTTGTTTGAAGCGTGTATGTTAGAAATCTAAGTGAAAAGGGTGAACTTTACAATAGAATTGTCAGTTGTTTAGTCCAGAAAGCTTCTCTTGATCATTATTAAACTTATTTCGATTAATTGCAATTGGTATGATACTAATAATAACTATATTAGCATCAGATATACCTGGAAAATATGGTTATTCATCATACGTAGGAACCTAGTGAAATTAACACAGTGATGGGCCTGGTGGTTGCATTTAATGATGAATGCCTTACCCGTATAATCTACAAAAAAACATCAATACTGACAACTGAAAAAAGTAATAACAGGATTCGTTGATACGTAATACTGTACACTGTATTGTTGAATACTAGATTCAGTACAACCAGGAGGAAACTGATCAGTAAGAACAGCAAGCACTGAACTGTGTGTAGATGTTGTTGAAGTTGCATCAAGTTGAACATGTTCTATTATTCTATGGCAAATCTAGTTTTTCCGGAGTTCTAGTAATAGAAATATCTTCAAAATGTGCCGGTCAAAAGTTGCTCCGAGTTGTGACTGGTTCTGGTTGTCTGTGTTTCGGGGTGACAGATTGAAAGTTACATTGAGTTTAAAAAATTCAGTTCATGGCAACTGACGAGCAGTATTTAAGGGTTGCAGGTGTGCCAGCTAGTTGCTGCGCACCACATGTTTCAGTGGCTATTCCAGGTTGCCAGTGCTGTCTACTATTTCTGGGTTTACACGTTGTATGATGAATGTTGAACTTATTGATAAATTGATTCACTATTTTGCTACTGTTTGTTTGGGTAGATATAGCAATATCTAGAAGCCTTGTTGGAAAGTTTATTTGCGATGTTTTGTTTAAAGGGGGCGTAGAAAAAATAGTTAACTATACTATATAACCGCCACTATAAGAGCATTGAAGATGCGAAGCCTATAGGGAGGTCTAGGGAAAAATTGAAAAAAATCTAAACTATTTTAGTGATTTTTCAGGGCATCGGATCTCATTGTCTACGTTATGGCAAGTTTGAAACTATAAATGTATTTATTAAAGCATATTACCGGTAAAGAAAATTGAGGCCATAAAAAAGGACACTTTGGAAATTTTAAGGGGGGGGGGGTAATTACGCCCTGCACTGGATCTGCCCTTGATTTGATTCAAAATCTTTTACCCACAGTAATATCAGTTTTATATGATGACAATGATTGTTTTTTTTTTCACCACCCACTCACACTTAAACCCTGCATATACAAGAGAGACTTATTGGTCGATATTAGAACATCTGTGAATACAAGGCACGAACAAATACTTCACAGTTTGAAGCTGCCATCCGTGCGTGCGTGTATATATAGTAATCACTATATACGACGATTTGTCAATCTTAGATTCTTTTCTACGTATTTTATTAATTGAAAATATGTGCAATAAATTGGATTGGTCGATCAGTCGCCCGGTTGGTCGGTCGATCGATCAGTCGTTCGGCTAATTGAGCTGAATAGAATTATTTTTTTTCGCATCTAGCGTTGTAATTAATGGTTTCATGTACAATGATTCTGATGCATAGAAAACTAATTCAATAGAATACTATTATTAACTGTTTTGGAAGTGATGTATTTGGTTAATGATTTTTATTAATATTTGAATTAATAATTAAAATCTTTTAAGTATTTCTTAGGTGTTAACCAAACCCACCCTCACATCCCCACCCCCACCCTGATTCCCATTCCCACCCCACCACAACTCCCACTCCTTGCCCGCAATCCGAAAAACTTGTGAAAAATAATGACTGTGTTTATTTTCAGCATGATTCATTGGTGCAGAGATTTTATGCGGTTCTTTTTTCTAGTGAAATGAGTCGATTAATAATAAAACTGTCTGAAGTAATCTTTTTTCATTTCAACTATTTCCACTGCAGACCGATTGCACAATTCACTTCGTAAAATTCCTTCAACCAGTGGCGAAATATTTGAAACTACTGCGTAGTTAGTTTGTTATTCATAGTTTTTCTTGCCCGTAAATTCGGGACGACGCGTTTTAAATTGAGGTCAAGTTAACAAATATATTCGTATACTTATATTTTGAGGACTAGTTTTATTTCACTTTCTCGGTGTAATTTTTACGCAAATAGAATATCGTAGGAAATACTCTGTCATTTCGTCGTCTCGTAAATGAAACTGAAAACGTTTTTTTAAACCACTTCTTTTGGACTTATATTCAATCGCGCATGAAATTAAAAGAGTTTTCCCTCATTTTCGTATTCAAATATACGTTTCGTTTTCAAATTTATTCATATTTAACTGGATTTCGAACAGAAGAAAATGAGCGAATGAAACTGAAATGATTATTTCTTGTTTTGATGTTTCGGTCTCTGACTTCATGTCTACTGATCGTAGTTAGTTATTTTCAATATTTAATCTTTGTTCGCCACTAAATACCGATGCATTTTGGTAAATAGAAAATACTTCATAAAGAAAGTGAATTTAGATTATCTTTGATAAAGTACGAATGATTTTCGAAGAAAAAAATAACTATTCGGCTTATCTTGTGTACGACCTTGGTGACTGGTACTTTGTCAAGGTCGGCAGACGTAGCTGTACACTGGTGTAGATTGGATGAGTATTGATCTCTCTGTCTAGGTGTCGCCTGCTGATCATTTACGGTGAATTGACCGAAAACCCCAAATCACAGTTGCAGAAAGGTCGTTAATCAACCTTTTAAGCAACTTACGCCTGCATTGTCGCAATCAAAGTCCGGTTTAAGAAGCATTTTAGCTAATACAGTCTTTGTACCCCGGTTTCTAAACACTGCAGTGACCATTCAACATCCTTTTCAGAAATTGTACTGAGGTATTAAGACACTCGTTTAAAAAGCATTGAACGCTTGGTTTAACCAGTGTTTAACCCTTTCAGTGCTGGCTAATTAATACCCTATAGTGCTGAAGATAATTTGAAAATTCTGAAAAATTCCACCCTAGTGTGTTGAATAACAGGAATAGCACTACAGTGCGTCTACACCGCGGTGCAGTGTATCGTTAGTTACTAATATTTCACTATGTATCACAGGTGCTGCCATCTTTCAAGAGAGATAATTAGTAATTACTAATTAAATCAATACACCGCAGTGCGGTGTACTAGCAAAATCCATCACTGATTTGTACACTGCACTGCGGTGTAGACGCACTGAAAGGGTTAGGTAAATTCCGCGGTTAGTTAGGGTTAGTTTGAATCTCCTTGAGATTTAGTTGAAAGTTATTTAATTGTTATCCATAGAAAGCTATTCATTGGCATTTTGGATTAAGTTGTTATTTTTGATTCCATTGAAATACATATTCATGAAATCACGATCCAATCAGAAAACTGGTTGCCATACAGGTTATGTGGAGACTTTACACTTGGTTTCTGTGACTCATTAGAAATCGAATCAGAAGTTAAGTACGCTGAACCCGAATAATTTGGCGAGCATTTTTGCGAAGGTAATTCGCTCCTTTGCATTTTTGAATATTCATTTGTTTGATGAGGTCTGAGGCGCGATGAATCGAGAAATCATGCTTAATAATCTCTCCTCATCGTGGTTGAATGCGCGATCGTAACAGGCAGCGGAAGAGAGACTGTCTAGTCTGTCTGTCTGTCTGTCTGACTGACTCGTGGCGGGGCAGACCGACCGACGGACAGACGGATGCACTGATGAATATGTGGCGATGATAAACGGGAAATATATTCGATAAGATTATTAATAAACCCCTCGTGCAGAATTCAGACATTGATTAGAGAATTTTTAAGCAAATTCTTATGCAATCAGTAACAGCATGTGAAGAGGTTCACAGTCTGTTTCACAGTGTGTTGACTCATCGGCGGGTTGAATTAGATTTCATGGACTTCAGTCAATTTTCGTGTTGGATGACATTTTTTTCCGTTCATTGCTAATTGAAATAAAGTTAAGTTTGCGATCGTTCCTATGGGATATGCTGATGATTGGTTGACCATAGAGTCAGTATCCTTGGACTTGATCAATCCTAGAGAATGTCAGCCTTAATGAAACTCAGTCTTCGACTGACCACCATAGTACGTCATATTCTGGTAGTGATAGCGACTGACTTTGATGTGCCTGAGTTGCAGTGTCAGAGAACTGGCTCAGTGTGCTGTATTATATTAGCAACAATCACACGGAGTTGATTTGGCCCGGATCTGGCCCAACGGAGTTTTTGACCAATTGGCCCGTGCCTGATTAAAGAATGTATCAATACGTAAACCATGGACCGATAATGCTTGTGTGATCGTGTGTTTTATTTGCAGTCACTGGTCTTTGTTACCCTAGAGATGCTTAAATCCGTCGAGCCATTCGAGTACTGTGACTCTTCTGCACTTAAGAGTTCCTCGTAATGCCACAAGTGCGCTCGACAGTAAAAGGAAGTTTCTGCTTTTTGATGTGCTTCGACGACGTCTGAGTTTAGAAAAAATAAATCTCCGATCCAATAAAGCGTCTGTTGAAGGAAGTCACGTTCGTAAGTCTGGCTGTGTCAATACGGCCGTATCCGTTGCTAGGCGCGAGGCGTTTTTTCGGCAGACGCCGTAGACAAAAATTAATATATTATCGGAAAAGTTTTGTGTATACACGGACGCTGTCTGTGATGCAACCGCTCGTCATTTCCTTATTCATCTTCTGAAACTTTTTTGTGTATCTCGACAACAACTGGGATTTGCCAATTTACGAAGTGATAACCTGTTTATATTTCATCTGTCGAGATTTTTTTTGTTCGAAGATAACTGTTGTTTCTATTCCTAGCTAGCATTTTAAAATGAGGCTCTGGATTCAGAAAGAACGAATTCTTAAATCCGTTTGATTTATTCATCAATTCAGTTTATGTTGAATCAATGTTGACACGTTTTGTGGGACCCGGGATAAATGTTAAACACAGGCAGAAGCAATATCTATAAAACTTACTTGTGCTTGATTTTGCCCAGGCCTAGCTTTCAAATCGATTCTAGTTCAGCTTGAGTTGGTTAAACTTTGACATATGTATTAACTAGTTTATATATTCATGGTTTAACCAAAGGTGACGCATTAAACACGGAGGTAGCTATGATAGAATAAACGGGCAAAATGTCGCAACAGTGTGGTATATAGACAGACCTCTACCACGGAGGGAGGGAAATACCAAATGAAATCAACAGTGTAAAAAGAGATAAATCAAATCAATAATGTTCATCAGACTGAAAGGAAGCAACCTGATCCAGAATGCAGAACTCAGCTACTCAATATTCCAGACAGATCTCATCTCACGAGACCTGACGCATCTCTGATGTTGTCGTCTGCATCGTGGCTGTCTTTTTTCTCCTTGCTATTCGCTGATTTTGTATTTCATTACCATAACATTGTCTGTTGTATGCTGTTGATAGATCTCAGACTGGAGACACTGAGACACGGAGAGACGAGACAAGAGTACGTTTAGGTCACTGGTAATTGAAGCCTCCAATCTAGACCTGTATTTCGCCCAACTCCCAGATTTTAGATTTGGTTGTAGAAGATGAAAATGCCGACATCAGTTTAACCCTGATGCAACCCAACTGAAATACAATATACTTGTCATCACCCAGGCTTCACATGTTCAATCCCTCATCTCATATATCATATTTCTTTATTGGGAAAATACCATTTAGGTAGTTTATCAGCAAATAGTGATAATCACTTCAAAGTACTCAGGATCTGAGATATCAATTGAAAATGTGGACTGCAAACGCCATCTTTGAAACCACTTTATACCAAAATAAAGTCATGTCTTGAATAATAGCTTGTTCTTGATATAAATCTCGGAGCATAAGACCACAATTGAGGTTAGGAAATCAGTGTCGTAAGTACTATTTGAGAGACTGAATTTCATTCATTTGATTAGTTTCCAGCCGTCTGTCTGTCTGTCTGTTTTTTTGCGCGGTGTTCGAGACACTGCATTGATTTTCTTCACGACAGCATCGTCGACTGTAACACTCAGCCATTCTGGGCACGTCTGCTCGAGCCGTCACAAGAATTTCAACTTCAGCTTGATTACCGATAAAAATTTTGTATGCGCTCCCTCGTGTTGATGTCCCGACTGCCGCAGCCCCCTTCACCGCCATGTCATAAAGGGTTAAATCAAAAAACATAGACGATAGCGATGATGACTTTTGAGGATTGAATTTTTCCCGAAAGCAGATATAAAGAATCTTCCCTCTGGTCTTGGATTCCCACTACTATTGAATGCCTTGAAGTTAACTGTTGTAATTAAGATTCATTTCCCAGTGGCTGTGTCTGCTCTGACTGTTTTGAACTTGAGATGTTTGACCTTTATTTTGCCTGATTCTCTTTTTCTTGGTATTTGCCATCTTTTTTACCCTTTCATATCTTACCTTTCTTCTGTCTTTATCTCTCTTCCTCTACACAATTCTGCTCCCTCTCCTGACCTAAAGTAATTTGTCATTCATTTCACCTCTCCTCTCTCCCCTCTCCTCTCTCCTCTTCTCTATCCTCTCTCTTATTCTCTGCTCTCTCTCTTCTTCCGCCATGATCAAAACTATTTACTGTCTCTTTTGCAACTGATTGACTGGAGATGACCTTGAGTTTTGAACCTTTTTTCTCCCAGTTTACTTAGTTCTCTGATTACAGATTATCGGTGAAACCCTCTGCTCAACGGTGGCGAATAATGTTCACCTGTTCAAACTTTTTCCTCAACAAACAAATCGTTGCCACGAAGAAATTCTCAAACCGAAACCATTCTATACACAATCTGTTTACAATTCTTATGTCTATATTGATGTTGTTGGCAATACGTTACTGATGGCCTTTTCGTATTTCCATCAGAATGGAAGCAGATGGGAATAGACACAAACGTGCATATTGCTTTTTGAAGAAGTCAGTCTGAAGATCTAGACACCTAGATTGGTGGTGAAAATAGTGTAATGTTTGCAGACGTCAACGCCGTGGAAAAATAGCCGAAATACATTCCACACCTGAAAAATGGTTTCAAACTGAAAGCAATAAATATGGAAGCATTAGTTTAAGCTATGTATATGAACTGAAATTCAATTTAACAAACATGTTTTCACTGGGACATCTGTGTGGCCCACTTTAATTTGATTTTGTGATAGTTTTCAAGTGTCGTTTGTTTGTATTATTTTGTAAGTGATATATGATCAATAACACGATATCACAAACAATTTTTTATGGAGGTCCAGAGTTCGTACATTTTTGCACTGTGTTGTTTTGCTCGGCCCTAATCAAGATTTGATTTTTACTCATGATTCATTTCTCAAAGGAGATTGAGTCATAAAATCCACAAGTTGTCTGTGTAAGGTACGTTTTGCTGATTGACAAATATGTTAACCAATTTTTATCCAAGTCTGCAAAACCTTTGGATTTGACTGAGGATCCAGTTCCACGGTTATGAGAATCTAGTGTGACTCTGGATCCAGTTCCACAGTTATGAGAATCTAATGTGACTCTGGATCCAGTTCCACAGTTATGAGAATCTAATGTGACTCTGGATCCAGTTCCAAAGTTGTGATAATCTAATGTGACTCTGTATCCAGTTCCACAGTTATGAGAATCTAATGTGACTCTGGATCCAGTTCCACAGTTATGAGAATCTAATGTGACTCTGGATCCAGTTCCACAGTTATGAGAATCTAGTGTGACTCTGGATCCAGTTCCACAGTTATGAGAATCTAATGTGACTCTGGATCGTGTTCCACAGTTATGAGAATCTAATGTGACTCTGGATCCAGTTCCAAAGTTGTGATAATCTAATGTGACTCTGTATCCAGTTCCACAGTTATGAGAATCTAATGTGACTCTGGATCCAGTTCCACAGTTATGAGAATCTAATGTGACTCTGGATCCAGTTCCACAGTTATGAGAATCTAATGTGACTCTGGATCCAGTTCCACAGTTGTGAGAATATAATGTGACTCTGGATCCAGTTCCACAGTTGTGAGAATATAATGTGACTCTGGATCCAGTTCCACGGTTATGAGAATCTAGTGTGACTCTGGATCCAGTTCCACAGTTATGAGAATCTAATGTGACTCTGGATCCAGTTCCACAGTTATGAGAATCTAATGTGACTCTGGATCCAGTTCCACAGTTGTGAGAATATAATGTGACTCTGGATCCAGTTCCGATTCAGCATCCAGTTCCACAGTTGTGAGAATCTAATGTGACTCTGGATCCAGTTCCACGGTTATGAGAATCTAGTGTGACTCTGGATCCAGTTCCACAGTTATGAGAATCTAATGTGACTCTGGATCCAGTTCCACAGTTATGAGAATCTAATGTGACTCTGGATCCAGTTCCACAGTTGTGAGAATCTAATGTGACTCTGGATCCAGTTCCAATTCAGCATCCAGTTCCACAGTTGTGAACTTACAGTGACCCAGGTTTAATTCATATATGGACATCTAGTTGCATTGTTATATGTTCATGTAATTTTACACGTATATTTGAGATCAATTCAAAACATTTTACCACATTTAAAGCCCTTGTCTTCCAGCTTGCAGTACATACATTTACATATCGAGGGCATTGACCTTAAATGGGTGTAAGTAGGTATTGTATAGATGGATTGATATGAAGCTGAAGAGCTGGAATCCATTGAGTCATTTGTGTTTAGATAATGAAATTAGGAAGTGTAGGAAAAATGATTAGGAAGTGGTTTTGTGATATATTGATGTGTATGTATGTATGGATGAGTATTTGTACATCCTGGTTTTCATTCTCTCAATGAAATTGGTTTCCTGTCGATGTATTTCTTTTGAGACGTCGTTTTCACAGTGGATTACGTTCGAAAAGATTGAACCAGTTAAAAAAGGTTTGTCTACGTTAGAATTTTCGGTTTGTTCTTTTGTGAAAAAATTATGTTCGTTACAAAAACGTACGTATATCTCATTTCTTGCGAATCACTTTCTTTCAGTCTTGAATGAAAACGGTTTTAATTTTCAGTTTAATTTCATCTAATGGAATTTTTTGTGCTAATTGTTTTCATCGCATTTTGTTTCAATCTCTTAAATCTTTTCCCGAAACTGAATCTAATTCTATGAATATGTCGCATGTTTGAATGTTTAATCCCGGTGCTAACACGGAGTGATTTTTAGTTACCGGTTGCTGCGATCAGTTGTGCGACCGGTTCTGCGAGCGGTTCTTACACAATCGATCGCTCAGTGTCTCCTGTCTGCAATCACTGGAAACTGAGTGGTGATTATCTTTCCCGCCAAACATCTGTATCATATATCATGTGACTTGTCTAGATGGCCGCATTTCTGCCTGAAGGGTTGCCGTATTTGGAAGTATCACGTGATAATCATTCGCTCTCTCATTGGCTAGTTGATGAGTTGCTCGTCGCTTGGTGTCTCCAGCTGCCGCACACACGGCAACTCCGAGCAATTTCTCAGTGATGAGCTACTCTCCATCCCCCAATATCAAACATGTTTGGAGCAAATCCTTTCGACGACGAGCAAATTCAAAAGCAAATTCAGCTGTTTTATTGGGAATTGCTCGAAAACGTCGCCCTCTTGCGGCAGGCTTTAGAAATGAGCGCAGCAATTTTTCCGGTAAGAACTGCTTAGAGAGATATGATGGTAGCGCTGTGAATAGATCAAGCGAGATCAGTCGAGGCTTTGTTTAGTCTTCACGGAGGTAAACAAGTTAGCTGTTTGAAAGAAAATATCAGTTGTTTTTTGAAATACGATGTTTTACTGGTGAAACTGTAACCGAAATGTTAGATAAACTAAAATCGAATATAATATATACAAACACAGCCCACTCAAACATAAATAACTTTGTAGTGGAGTCATTGGCCTCTCTTGGATACCTATTTTAGGAACTTTACCAACATTACACTATCTTCAAGAGAAAAAGATAAAAACGTCAAGAAGAGAAAGTTGGTTGATATTTATCTGAGATGCTCGTGGTTGACATTCTCAACTTGCTCATGAATGATTCTGAAGACGTACAAGTTTGGAATGATAGACCAAATGCTCCTTTTCTAGATCCTTTCTAACGCTTGGTATGAAATATTGGTAATATCCGTTCGGTAGGTTAAAGGTTCTGTCAGTAGGTTCGGTGCTCTTAGATGGTAAGGTTAGATCTTCTCAGGATAGGTTAGATTCTCTCAGGTTAGGTTATATTCTCTCAGGTAAGGTTAGGATTCTCTCAGGTTAGGTTAGATTCACGTGCTATCTGTAGGTTCGGTGAGGTCCTCGGTCCATTAAGTTTGGTGGCCTTGAAATTCTCACCAGATCATTCACCTGATGGATTGTCTATTTCTAGTGTTTAATCTCTCTCCCCGCCTCCCTCTCCCACTCGCTGGGGTTTCTGACTCCTTACTAAGCATCTTTGCATGCAATTGTTTATACTTGAGCTGTTCTTTCCTGAATACAGTTTTTAAATCTAATGCAGCAATTGTAAATCATAAGTACCACTTTCTGGGTTACATTTCTGTCATGGACCAATCGCTTAAAACTATTTCATCGGTGTGGGCTATAGTTATTCAACAATGGCTATGTGACTGGGTTCACCCGTGGCTATGTGACTGAATTCACCCGTGGCTATGTGACTGGGTTCACCCGTGGCTATGTGACTGGATTCACCCGTGGCTATGTGACTGGATTCACCCGTGGCTATGTGACTGGGTTCTCTCATGGCTATGTGACTGGGTTCACCAATCACTGTGACTGGGTTAACACATGGCTATATGACTGGGTTCACCAATGGCTATGTGACTGGGTTCACACATGGCTATATGACTGGGTTCACCAATGGCTATGTGACTGGGTTCACACATGGCTATGTGACTGGGTTCACCCGTGACTGATTGACAGGATTCAATATTGTTACAGATTCAGTTGAAACTGATTCTCAAAGTCAATTTTTCATGACATGAAATTTATATCCAACTTTCTTGATACGTTGAATATTTCTCCTATCTACTTGAAACGAAGTGTTTTAGATTTTCTCCTGTTGATGGTACTTCTAGGTATTGGAAAATCGGGTCTCTCTCTTCAATGACAACTGCAGATACTCGATACACACGCGATACACAGTATCAACAACTACATGTCATTAATAGACTGTCCTTGATTCTGGTCTCCTGGGAAAAAAGTGAAATAAAAACCGCTATTCCCGACACAGCGATCACCGCGATGATCTACTCTGAGAATCCATTAACGATATACTTATTATCTTTGATGTCGGCTTCATGCAATGACCTTGACCCTGAAATGGGTTTGAATTTTTACGCAGAGAGAATTTTTATAGGCTGATATATTTATGTGACATCAGATGGCGTATCTGACGATCAGTTATTTCCTACCTTTACCTATAAATAGAAATATTTGGTCTCGGTGTCATATTCCCAGACAGCTTATCACAATGATTTGGGCCTTTGAGATTCTGTTCACGAGTGTTACATTGTCATGATAAGGGTTTGAGGAAAGGGCAAATACGCAATGGCTGTAGTAGTGATGTCTTAGTGAGTAGCACCAAGCTGGATGTACAGAGACCCCAGATCCTTCTATCACTATGGACCTCGCAGGAAGGTACTCACTACCTAGAGCAGACTGCTCAGTGATTGCAATGGGTAGAGACTGGAACTCTGCCTATTTATTATCTTGCATCATATTGAATCTTTATTACTAATTTTCCACCATCTCCGTTAGAGAAAAAGTAATTGAATTCTGAACTGCTCGAGTTTTCACTATATTGCCAGCACTGACGCCGGTGTTAGTGAATTGATTAGTTCTACGTGTTATAATGAAATGGGATATTAATACTTCGATCGATTCTAGAAATCTGAATGAAAAACATTTCGTTAATTTGATATTTTTCTTCCTTCACACGTTGCATGTTGTTTTACGTATATTTGTACGGTTTCATTCTCGAAGTCTATAATGCGTTATTATCAGGATACGTGAAACTGAACGTTCTCAGGTAACGATATAAAATCATATGGGAAATAAATGAATTAAAACACAGACGACGTAGGTTGCCATATGTTGCGTGCCTGCCATATATATTATATATAAATATATAAATATATATATATATATAAATATATATATATATATATATATATATATATATATATATATATATATATATATATATATATATATATATATATATATATATATATACATATATATATATATATATATATATATATATATTTATATATTTATATATATATATTTGAGGCCATCGCACCACTTGTGAAATATATATTTTTGTGCGATCAATTAATGTTCAGGTGTATTTTCAATAGGACGATATCTTGATGTCGAATATGATTATGGAGCAATAAACTATGGGATGCCAGCACGAGGGGCGGGGGTTGAGAGCCTGTAACAAACACTGGGTAAAGCACCACTTACAATCGCAGCACCTTCCAGAAGCAATCGTGGGTAATGAAGACCCTTCAGTTGAATAGGGGACCTATAGACCAGATGGCGTGACAAACAATAGGTCTTACGTATAGAGTTCAATGTTTCTCCATTGAAAGTAGAACTCGATTTTGATCCATTTCAAATTTGCATGAGAAGCTACTAGGTTCGTTACTAGGGTCGTTACTAGGGCTGTTACTAAGGTCGTTACGAGGGAAGTGAACAAATGCATGTTTTTAATACGGCACATGTTGACAAGTCTTTGGGCTTCATGTAAGGATTGTCGTCGTTTTATTAATTGCTCATTATTTCAATTAAAGCAATTAATTACGGTAAGCGATCATAGCGTGAATGAGGCTATTTTTCCAATTAAAACTTTATTGAGACAGTCCTCGGTTCGGCATTTCCATGTTTTTGTAACTCCAGGCCTAGTTAAAGTCTAAATATAACCTTTTGGTTTAGCGGAGACTTTCCGTTGGTTGTGTGTTTCTAATGGGATAGCTGATAGGGTCCTCAGTTTGTATACACAAGGTGCAAGGTGCACTGTGTTATATTTACCTGGTGTTTGGGTAATTTTTCCTGCAAATTTTTGCCATTCACTAAATTTCTATCATGTTGATTTTTTTCCCCGCTTAAGGTTTGCGCAGGGATGTGTGGCTAGCTTGGTGCCCTTTACATTTGGTTTCTCGCCGAAGCCCATGCTCATGTCCCCAAACACGGGCCAAATCATCTCCGTATGAACGCAGCTATAGTTACAGCTCTAGCTGTGGGTAGAGTGAGTGAGACTAGAGATTTCTTACCTACAGTCTATGATGCATTATGCTCTGTATAAAACAGTTTTGTTTGAGTATGCGTAAGGTATATTATGGGTGTGGTCATAACCTGAATAAAAATGACCTTTGTTGTAAATCATGATTTACGTTTTGATCGTCCTATATTCTGATGAAATATAGTCTTAAGCCGAGTTCTGCATCAATCTCTCGATGTAACGACGACCTTGAAGTAACGAAGCAACTACAGACAATTTCATGGCTAAACCAGTGTGGTAGACCTGCAGCAGGACTGCTAGTCCCCTCTCACTAAATGATGATGCTCCTCTCTGATCTGCGCTGCTTTGTCATCATTCACCATCCCCTGTACCTTGTGCCTCTAGCTTTCGCGCCCTCCGCGTCATATGGCCTTTTTACCTTGTTCGCGCCATCCTACCTCCTGGAACCTTCTTTCGTGCTCTTCGAATCCGTGCTGTTGGATGAGTGTGCCTCCTATCCCCTCGTCTGCCCCTATCGTGTAACTTTCCCGACCCTCCCCTCACTCATGGAATGATTGTCGATATAGCATATACGTATATGATATGTGGTGGGGTTGATAGGTACAGTGCAATGCCATCAGACTGCGCGATATATTGCAGCGTACTTGTTCGATATTCCGAGCTGACGCAAACTCTTGAGTTATACATAAAATACTAGATCAAGATTTACATTTATATATAGTATTTATTTTTATCATCTATGTGTATGTAATCATATTAGGAAACGTACCACTCTACGCGGGTTGTCAGGTGCAATGATCTCAAGGCGTAACAACTCTCAACGTATGAAATTTGTTACAAGTAAATCTAGTTTCAATTGCTAAATACTTGCGAGGACATTACTTTTCTAACCTGTAAGGTCGTTAGAATTTATTTCGTTAGAGTGTAAGTTGATGATTATATATTGTTTTAGGCCTCTCCGATTCTACGTTATGAGTCCAATTTGACTCTGGATCCAGATCGTTCAACAGTTTTGGTTTTTCATTTATTAACTCTGGACCCAGTTCCAGTGGTTCTACAGCTGTGGTTCTCAAATAATTTCGGATGATAAAACTCTGGAGCAATACCTTGTGGTGGATACTCGCCCACATTTAGTGATGAAGTGCAGTGTGATATAGACAGAATGACTAATAGTTACATGTTGCATTTAGGTTATCTAAAGTGTTGGATCCTGTTTTTTTTTAAGTGGGAGTAATAGATCTATCTTCAATTGGGCTCTATTGAAGATGTTGACTATGGAGAAAGGTTACCCACTGACCTATATCCTGTTGTACCTCCTCTGATGTGCCCGTATTAGTCAGATTTTCCTATAGGGATCATCTCAAAATCACAATTACCTGGAAAATCATGCAACCGGGCAAAGATTTATTGGACTAATTTCAAAGATATGTTTCCTTGGTGCAAATAAGCAACGGCACAGCGTAAAACACAAGCACTTACTTGAAAAAATCTGCTACACTCTGTTGAAATATGCTACCGTGTTACAGAAATCCCAGAGTGGAAAAAGGTCATGGTATTTTCATAACACACATTCTATAGAAATCCTATCCTAGTCATTGGGTTGCTTCGCTAATGGATTAGTAAGCGGACACTAGCTTTAGAAATAATCATAGAGATTGTTCTGTTTTCTTTTTGAGTCTGACGAAAACACTGGTGAACCAATAGCTCATGTTCTATGTTCTAAGCTGATGTTTGTCTCAGTATCATTATGTACCGGACAGCGTCATATAACGATATAAGATGTTCCTTTGCTCCGACTTCAGGAAGAATCTTTGAATTTTAGCTTTAATCGAGCTTCAGAAATAATTAGCTGTTCTAGCTATGAGTATTGGAGTATCATGAGTTTAGCTTTTCAAAGAGAGCCATCAGTGGATGGTAGTATCTACTGGGCTTTAGAATGAGAACTTAAGAATAGTCGGTATCTCCCAGAGAATCTTTGATATTTCAATTAATAGAACTATCAATGTGAACCCTTAACCCCCTCCCTCCCTCAGTGATAAAGCTCTAAATAGGTGAAAATCTGATTTAAGTTTTTTGGGTTAGGTGACTAGTATGTTGAAACCTGAGCTGATTTATTGAAAGTGTTGAATGTGTTAGGTAGAGGGGGAGGGGTCTGATAGCTGCAGAAGTTCATCTACCTCAGCGACAGTTTCTACTGTAAATCACCGGCTGTGATTGATTGATTATGTCATGTGATCGGCCAGACGACTATGACATCATCACAGTTCGATTCTTCCGCGTCTGATGCACTCGTTTTCACGGCGTGTCGCCCGCATTTTCCGGCTTAGGAAAACTCGATCGTCCGCTCGCTTGCTCGCTCGCTCCGTGCCGCCGACTTTTTTTCAGACGGCGATCGATGCGCGTTGCCGTGGAAACCGAACAGATTAATTATCGATCGTCGATCATCTCGCGATGACGGATATTTTTCGTCTATACGTTATTAAACGACGGTTGCCGATGACGACGACGACGATGACTAGGGTTGTCCGAGTGCAGACGATCGTTATTGTTACTGCAACAATGCGTGAAAGAGTCGAGAGTGCAGAATCAATCGACGCTATGAGATGATTAAAAAACCATACACTTTTTGTGGTTCGTTTAGATTTAATGTAAGAAATAAATCTCAAAATCAACAACGATTCATTCTGCCGATTCATTCTGCCGATTTGTAGAATATTCGGCTTATAAGAAGATAAATCTTCAGGTCATCATCAGCGTTCTCCACGCGTCGGGTCATGTGTTATATGAATCCCCTGAAACATGAATGATTCATTTCAGATTCACGGAATGCGAACAATCGCCAATTCGAGATTGATTCATTGTTTTGTTGTTTGTTAATATTTATGGAATACGAGAAAGAAAATGATACAAGACTAAATGAGATATTAAATCAGTTTTTGGGTTGCATCTCCGTCAGAACCGTGACGCATCTCCACCATAATCGTGGCGCATCTCCGTCACAACCGTGGTGCATCTCTGTCATAACCATGGTGCATCTCCACCATAACTCATAACCATGGTGCATCTCCACCATAACTATGGTGCATCTCCGTCAGAACCATGGTGCATTTCTGTCATAACCATGGTGCATCTCCACCATAACTCTGGTGCATCTCCGTCAGAACCATGGTGCATTTCTGTCATAACCATGGTGCATCTCCACCATAACTATGGTGCATCTCTGTCATAACCATGGCGCGTCTCCACCATAACCGTGGCATATCTCAGTAACCACCGGGCATCTCAGTAACCACATTCTGTCGTGGCAACTTAATAGGAATTTCTTTACAAGTCACATCAATTCAGGACATGATAAAAAATTCATAACCTTTGCGCACATTGACAGTGCGGTGCTGCACGTTGTCGCGGCAGTGCTGTTACGCGGATATACTTCTAAAAGGCAAAAATTAATTAGAACTGAAAAGAGATATGTTCTGGTAGCAGGTTTGGAGTCATTGGTGGGGAAGTTAAATTCAGCGTATAGATTCATGCATCTATGATTCGCGTGCAATTAGTTCAAGTTTCTGAGTTTCTCGATGGTTTTATGATTTACAAGTTATGAAATAAACCCTTAGTCGAATGATGAAAGCTTCGATAAACTGATCAAACTAGGAGCGGATCGAGGATTTAAGAGTTCCCGCCCGTTCTTGCTAGTCGCCGATAAACCCAGTAACGTTATAGCCCAACATAAACAGCTACAGTACCAGGTATCCATATTCAAAGTGAATCAGGTTTTGGTTGTCACTAGATAGCCTGGGCCATTTACCTTTATCAAGTGGATACCCCCTAGTGGGGAGTTTTTGGGGTCGACTAAGAATGACTGATCACAACATCTTCGGTTCATCTTTTAATGTTCATAGTTTGTTGATGATTTCAGACATTTCTATAATTTGCTACTGTACATTCACGTTGCTGTACATTCATGTACGTTGCTTATGCGAAGTTCTTTGAACAGGTTTTATTTGTTTTGAACAAAGCTGATGCTGATTACCGACTAACATTGATACAGTGTAAATAAAACCTATAGTCTGTTCCTCGGAGAGTCAAGGTCACTCGTCGGTATCTACTAATTTTAGTCGTCTGCGGAAGGCAATATTTTAACTCAAAACGGCAGACGTTGAATACCGTAACATTTTTTGAATGCCTCTCTAAATGTGAAAGTGATGGCTAAATCTAGATGGATTAGACATTTTATCACTCGTGTTTGTTCCAAACATTGCAAAGTTAAGTTAGTGATTTGAAGTAAATGATTGTCGTATGACTCTGGGGTTTCGCAAGTCTGTTTTAATCCTAGGTTATTTTAGACTCTTATCTCACAGCGTTTTATGTCGTTATGCTATCCATCTGTTCAAACCGGTAAAAACCTATTTTATCTGTTGTATATATATTGTTTATTGAACACAGCTGCTGTTTTTCTCAGAAATGAATTAGAAATGTTATTGATTTTGATCGTTGAATTCAAGGCATAGGCTTCGTGTTATTCCCTGCTGTAATCCTGGGTGACTCGAGACGAGAGATTGGTAATAATGATATTAATAATAATCTTAAAATTTTTAAAAGCATCTATTTCAGTGAGGCGTCATTCTTTCAAAGAAGATCCATTTTCTCTAAAATTTGGGTAATTTAAAAGTCCAGAATGCGAATCAGTTGAAGGATGAGGTTATCGATTATTATCGAAATCATAACGTGAATTTTATTTTGAAATAAAAATGAATTTTTGATGAAGATTAGAAGTATTTTCAATGGGGGTCTTGGAAACTGCATGAGTCGGTATGTCTCACTTACCAGGGGTCACATAAAACATGAGAACATTTTTAGCAGGATATTCTTTCATCACGGCTTATACTGAAGAAGGATCAATTATTATTATCATTTGTGTGAACTGTCAGTAGTTGCAACCGTGAAAGAAAATCACAATTAACCGTCTCAAGTCACGTCAATTTACTGAATATGTTTTTGATGGACGCAGTATTTTCATCGTCGATTTCTGTTTCAATTTTTTTTAAATTAGACATGCTTTTACACATATAGAATCAATTGGGACTAATTGGCAATTATAGAATATAAAACAAAAATAGAAACATCCAATCGTCACCTGGCACTAGAACTGTGTATACCTCTGTAGCCAGCAGTGGTAGTTCAGTCACCTGGCACTAGAACTGTGTATACCTCTGTAGCCAGCAGTGGTAGTACAGTCACCTGGCACTAGAACTGTGTATACCTCTGTAGCCAGCAGTGGTAGTACAGTCACCTGGCACTAGAACTGTGTATACCTCTGTAGCCAGCAGTGGTAGTACAGTCACCTGGCACTAGAACTGTGTATACCTCTGTAGCCAGCAGTGGTAGTACAGTCACCTGGTACTAGAACTGTGTATACCTCTGTAGCCAGCAGTGGTAGTACAGTCACCTGGCACTAGAACTATGTATACCTCTGTAGCCAGCAGTGGTAGTACAGTCACCTGGTACTAGAACTGTGTATACCTCTGTAGCCAGCAGTGGTAGTACAGTCACCTGGCACTAGAACTGTGTATACCTCTGTAGCCAGCAGTGGTAGTACAGTCACCTGGCACTAGAACTGCGTATACCTCTGAAGCCAGCAGTGGTAGTACAGTCACCTGGTACTAGAACTGCGTATACCTCTGAAGCCAGCAGTGGTAGTACAGTCACCTGGCACTAGAACTGTGTATACCTCTGTAGCCAGCAGTGGTAGTACGGTCACCTGGCACTAGAACTGTGTATACCTCTGTAGCCAGCAGTGGTAGTACAGTCACCTGGCACTAGAACTATGTATACCTCTGTAGCCAGCAGTGGTAGTACAGTCACCTGGCACTAGAACTGTGTATACCTCTGTAGCCAGCAGTGGTAATACTGTGATGAATAGATCTCTTTCACCCCGAAAACGGATATATTTGAATGAATTTTAATCTGCTTATTTATAGATTTTTTCGCATGGCACATTGCCCTCGTTGGTTCAGTCTGTTTAAAAATGCATGTTGCACTTCAGCTGTAATGGTTCTGTTTATCAGTCAGATATGTGACTAGCTGTAGAGCTCTGCTACACCGCCATTGACCTTGACATTCATAGCTCATCATTTTATTTCAAGGATTCCCCATATACCGGGAGACCTCTGACCACAGTCTGACGCACTGATCTCTCTCGATTCTTATCCTCTCAGCGTTTCTATGTATCCCTGTAAACCAGCCGCCTCTTCTATTCTCATTATGTTGAGAACATACACACGATATCCACGATGTCCACGTGATGAATATACGAGAAAAATCCCACAATAGATTCAGCCAAAATGAAAAGTTCTTGAATAGAAGAATGTATATTTATTTGAGCAGTGCTTTTGCTATTAGCCATCATCAAATATACATAAACACTTCTATTAAACATCTTTGGCTGAATTTTTGTAGAATTCTCTTGTATGTCTCTCTATCTATTCTCTTCTACCTCTTTTCGTACCTCTCTTCCCTATATCCTCTAACCTCCTATACCATCTCTCATTCCCGTCAATAAAATACAGGGAGAGGATGTATTTTTACTCCTATGTATATACCCTTTATTCTGTCTACCTCGCTCCTATGTATCGTCCCCTATTTCTACCTCTCTCCTGCGTATTGTCCCCTATTTCTACCTCACTCCTACGTATCGTCCCCTATTTCTACCTCTCTCCTACGTATCGTCCCCTATTTCTACCTCTACCCCGTGCTTCCCTATTCCTAGCCCATTCCTGTCCCTTCCCATTCCTTCCTCGATCTCTCACCGTCCCCCTGCTCTGATCTACTATTTGGGTTTTGCCCTTTGTGAGCCTCTTCCACTTGCCGATTTGCCTGTGCTTCCTAGTATTAATAGGTCACGACTACATTAATCTAAAAAGCTAGTTGTTTCACCAGCGCAGCCAGCGCACCGCAACCAGCCAGTGTGTACGTGCGTGCTATACACCTTAGTTTAGTCGGAAATATTCTTTATAGTCACATGACCAGAGAGAACGCCAGTAAGCGCTAGGAGAGGAGAGATATATCGGCGGTTTTCTTGTCATGCTGTTTTTTCTATGTGAGTTGTTAGAGGCTGGTAGCGCTATATAGCGTATGCAGTAATGTAGTTTTTCTCGTGGAGAGTACTATAAGCATACATAGCCGCATACACGCATTGTGTTAGTGGCGTTTCTTTAGTATCACTGCACGCATCATAAAGCCAATTTCTCCGCGGGTTTTTTGTCACTCGTAGTCGACGAAGACGCGACTGTAAATAAGGATTATTCGTGGTCGTAGGATATTTCGGTTATGCTTCTTCCTGTTGTTAGTATTTCAATAGAATTCAACGGGAATCCGGCGCTGCAGACAGCCACATTATTGATTCAGGTAAAAAACGGTTGGCTTAGTTTTTGCTTTTTCAGAATTTCTTCAACATCATTTAAAGGCAAAAAAAAATTCTAACTAATAATGAGTGTACGATTTTAAACATAATTTCATTATGAGTAATAAAAATCAATTTATGGCCTGAAATATTGTATGATGAATAGTTGAACAAACGCAGCTTTGACCTAATTTACTTATTCCATTGAATTGTTGCTGAGAATATTTTAACACAGTTCAGTAGAAGTAGGTCGGGTTCATTCATGGTGTTCTAGTCCGTACTCCCGGAGGAGAAAATCCTTTTTATATGATTTTCTTTTTGAGATTTCGCATTGCGGAATGCAGTGATGTTTTATCATCTGTTTTAATGCTAGAACACAAAAGTTCTATCAGTTTGAAAGTCTTTTTTCTGATAGTATTATTGGTTTAGAAGAAAAAGTAATTTTCAATAGTATTGCTTGGATATGTGGTGTTTGAATAATAGATTCTATCATTTAAATTGGCTCTATAACTGTTCCCCCTGATAAAAGTCATGATATCTAATTTATTTGACCTATTAGTGATGGTCTAGTGAATCTGTAAATAAGATAATGACCATAAGTCTGTCTGGGGACAGACTGTGTCGTCGTGTGCATTGACCAGTTGTTGATTAAGCAAATAATTTACAAGTGTTTAGAGTTTACCCAATATTTATATATGTATGTGATTATGTAGACTGAATTAATGATGATTATTTAGATTCACTATCCACGGCTCTTATGAAGTTTTTAGTGTAAATCTTTACTTTTTAAATGTTTGGAAAAAATGGAGCCTTTTCTGGTTGGAATGAAATATGAATCACACAGATTGAGAGTGCATGCACGTAATGTTTCAGATAAGTCGAGGTAGAGAAGATTAGATAACATTATTCAGCACTATTTTGACTATGGGTATCACTTTTTCTTTGTCTGATGAGTCAAACATCTACAGAGGGTGCCCTACTATCTGATGAGAGGGTGCCCTACTATCTGAAGAGAGGGTGCCCTACTATCTGAAGAGAGGGTGCCCTCCTATCTGAGTTCTTTCTCTTGCCGTTTGAAATGTAGACCTAGTCGAGATGGTCAAACATCTACGTGCCATTGAGGACAATTGCTAACTGAACTAGTTATAGGGTTTTGAATAACCAGTCAGCATTGCATAAACTGACTAGTATCTCAGTATGTTCGGGGAAGTCCCAGGGAACTGTGGCATATGTCATTTGCACTATTCAAACCTGTCATTTAACCAATTAAATATTGATCTTTGGCATACCTAACTGGACACCTGCCGATGGTCAACCAGTGGTCAATATGATTGTTTCAGTTATAAACATGATATCAAGATTTTAATGATTATTAGATTATGATGAGATTATGTTGTTCCGTTGAACTGTGGAATTATGAGATGAAGGATTGGGAAGATGGATTTTATTTTAGAAAGTGGGTCCAGTTGCCCAGTCGCAACTTAAATTCCAAAAATGGCCTAAGTTTTAGGACAGTCATAATTTGCTAGATTGGCTATAGATTTAGATTGGTCTTAAATCTAAAGGTCAGTTGTGCATGCTAGGCTTAGATTTAAGACCAGTTTACACTTATTTTTGTTATATAACCGGCTTACAACATTATGTCACCCAAAACTAGTACGTAGAATGGGGCTGGAATTTGTTTCATGCTTAAGAATATAAGATAAAGAGTAGTGAATAGTATAGAATAACCGGAGCAGACAAACCGATTTATACAGTGTGATCATTTTACTGAAATCTCTTTACATTCGTGACTGATGATTGTACATTTTTTGCTGCGGCAATGAAATAAAAAACGTTCCGAAGACTCGTTGAATTCTACGCCTATACGTGTTCAATATGACATTACGCCAACAAAGCGGTTTTTGGGGGGGGGGAGAAAAAACCTGTCGAAACAAATAGACGATGAATAGAATCAGTCATCGACTGGAACATTCTATATGCTTTATGCGCAGGTTTTTCTTACATCTCTATAGAACTCGTCTAGCCTATTTATCATTAAGAAAAAAACTGTAAATGCCTCATACGTGGCTCTGCCATTTGAAAGGGGTATATGATATGAGATATGCGCATATTATTTACCTGAATTAAGATTTTGACCACTCTGAGAGTTAGTTTCAGTAGTTCAGTTTTAATTTCCCTGGTTTTTATGAACAGTCTAATTATGGTTTAATGTCCCAGATTCTAGTAAAAGTCCATCCCCAAATATTGCTTATTGTAGAAATGATCTGATACTGGTTTTCAAATGTTCAATTTTATCTAGGAACTTTCCTGCAAAAACAGTCTTATGAAAATTGTTTTCCCAGATTGTACAATCTTTAGTCAGGAGATCGAAAATGAAAAAATGTAGTTGGAATTTTATCTTGTTTCCTCAATAAACCAGGCTTATCTTTTCTTGTAGCTCAAAGGTTGAAATACTTGAGTAAAACATATTGGTGGCAACTCACTAAAAAACTTTGTCATTTGCCAGCAAGTCATAAACACCCCCCCCCCCCCCACTGCACCCCCTCCCGTTACCCACAACAGACATAAACAAATCAGAAAAATAGAAACTACAAAAAACATATTTTCGTTTATTCCTACGAAAATAAAATTTCTATTTCTACACGTCCTATTGCGGTTATTGAACTAGGTCATTCATGTATTTACGTGAACAAAGTCTCGAGTGTGAATTTGTCATCGACGCCTCGATTGTGACGTATTGTTGCGGTTATTTTCCGCTGAATTTCATTATTTCTCGATTCGTCGAACGCCGCCTTTCGACTGAACAAAAAAAAGGATATTAGGCTAAAAAAAACGGATACCTTGTTTCTAATTTCTGCCGAGCTTAAAAGTTGACCCGGCCGGCCGCCTGTCTCATCTACCCTATAAACCGTAATAGACCAGGTAGTTATCGAAACGAACTGATTACACATTTAAACGCTCGTTTCCCGGACGCCGATCGGGAGAAACGAGGTATCATTTTTTTTTGCCTCAGTTATGATCGACTTTCTCTTGGACTATAACCATAAAACGGTACTTAGAAAGAGATTAAAAAAAACTACGATTACATAATTATTATTTGTGTCTGTGACGAGCAGTTTTAGAGGCAGACGCTGTGTATTTTTCTACCTCACTAGTAATTATACTGAATTAACGCTAACATTTTCGTCGTTCGTTTTTGTTTTTCAGATCTCCGGGGAAAGTTGTTGAAAAAAACTTCAAGCAAAAATCTGGTGTCGTATCGAATCGATGGCTTCTTTAACCGTCGATAATACGTCGTAACCGATAACAACTGCTGTTCGCCGATCGACTGATCTCAAACGCTGCGAGCGAAAGCGCGGTCGTTGTTGTTCTCTCGCCCTACAGGGGGAGCCGGTGGTCGTCGCGCGACTACGAATACGAGGACGAAATTGTGTTAACGCTTTCCGATCCGCGTGGCTGTGGGCGTCTATCATAGTATTATCATCGTTGATATTTGAATAATCTTGTGTCGATCGTTAATTGTGATATATTTGTGTCTCTATATATATATATATTAGTATCAATATATATATATATATCCGTCTTAATAAATATATATATAAATATATATATATCTAACTATGGCCATGGTCAGTCCGACGATGATGAACTTGGCAAACGTAAAAGATTCTCGCTGGCTCACGCTGGAGGTATGTCGCGAATATCAGCGTAATAAATGTACGCGGCCGGACACTGAGTGTAAGTTCGCTCACCCGCCAGCCCACGTTGAGGTGCAGAACGGACGCGTTACTTGTTGCTTCGATAGTATAAAGGTAAGAGGAACCTTTTTTCATTGATCTTTTTCAGTCCACTCGCTACTTCAGACGCAGCGGGTTAAATGCGATCACTTTTTGTCAGTCGGCAGATGGAATCCAGTTATTTTGGGAAGTTTTGAAGATGCTTCAATGGATCGTGTTGATATTTGGTTTGTACATGTATCTACCCTAGACACATCTCCACTCCAAAAACTGGTCCGGTCGCGATCGACGACCATTGTCTCACCACCAGGGGAAGTTGATTATTGAATTATTCTATTCATATTGGTACCTTTTTTGCATATTTTCTAACTGCAATTAATTGCAAAATAGTAGCTCATGACATGATGAGGTGTGGTGAATGTCAAGGTTATTGGTATCTATATGTTCACCAGAAGCATTGAATATTGAAATTTTGACATTGTAAAGCATTTCAAAACCTTCACCAAGAGGGCATGGTTTCCCTGGACCCCAGTTTCATTCATGTTTGACTATCATCAGTCTTATGATGGTTCTGGAGACATATCCAGAAATGACTAACTAATTTTTGGTTACAAAATGGTTTGTATCAATATTAATCTTTTGTACTGTAGACTTTTTTATGACTTATGTAGGTCATCTAGGATGCGGGTCATCGCTACAGCCATACTTGTAGAGCCTTCATATTTCAGCTGACTGGTATTACTAGTGTAGTTGAAAATAACTCCCTCTGATGGAACCATAAGGAAGAGCTTCTAGTCTGATAATATTGACTATTTTCATGTGTGGGTGAGTGGGGAGTTAGTCTGTATTAGTTCATTGGCTCCAAAAATGCTTGTTTGATCTAATGATCGAAATCATACTCTAGACTTCTGAAACTGTCAATAATATATCATAACCAGCGTTGTTTGAGTCTTTTCCTTTTTTCATTGATTTCGTATGATATGTAGACATGACTATTGTTCAGTATAGAATAACACAATGGCCTTGACCTCAGGTGAACCCTTGCGTGCTGGTATAAATGGACTGATTGATAATAGAACATTTTTCCTTCCTGGAAGGAAAGAATAATTCGCCACATTTATGCACATTATATACAGACCAATTGGGACAGTGTATTTCTGCTTAGAGATAGTTAGTTCTGTATAAGGGGTTCACAGCACCGGTAAAATTCATTTAGAATTTCATCAGATCCTGAACTGTCTCTAATTATTAGGAAAGGTTCTTTACTGACACAGCTTTGCAAAATGGTTTGCTGTCCCTGTCTTTGTAATTGGTTAACTGTCCCCTTAATGAAGTGCTTCATCCAGGAATATTCACTATTCTAAAATCCCTTATTCTCAGGAATGTGTTACTGTCCTTGAATGTCAAGAACAATCCCTGGAAATAGTAAATGGGTCAGTTTTGTCAGTTCTTCAGAAATTGGCTCACGATTGCTCGTAGCATGGATTCACAGAAACACTTCATAATCCCTGATTAAAAGGATTTCAAAGTCTACCCCAAACTGGAATGAATATACTTTTTTCATATGCTGTTTTAAGCCAGGTGGATTTGTCAATATGATATGCTAATTGTGACTGCGACTGCTGGCAATATTTGCCAGAAAAATGAACATTCTGTTTGCTCTTTAGATATCACGCACATGATAACTGACGCTATAGAGTCAATTGTGAAATCGGGGGCAATAAAGGCAAACAAATTCAAACATGAAGTAGGCAAAAATACATTTAATATCTGAGCCTATAGTACGAATAGAGTGACATTAGTTACAAGTCAATATTCATTAACTCTTTATATCTTTATAAATGAACAAATATCAATTATCATAATCATTATATCAAGCGAAATTTGAGTTTAAAAATATTTTGATGACTCAAATGCAGTGATTGAAAGATAGGAGTAAAGGTAGGGGGCGCGAGTGTATCTTTTCAACTGATCGCGGTGAATTCATTGATTGCCCAAACAATCTACCATACGCTGACTAAATCGCCCGGCAAAGTGCCCGTATTCACCTATTTTGTTTTTCAGGCCAATTATTTACACCGGCGATCGAATAGCCAACAAATTGCTTGTCTGTCCGCATTAGGCGTCTTCCGGTTTTTATCAACCAATAGAATGCATTGTTTATATCATGTGATAGTTTGATCGCTACGCTCCGGCTAATAAATTCACTGGTGAATTCAATCATTGTGAGCGGGCAAAATCTACGTTCAATGTGCCCAATCTGTCCCTGGTTTGTCAAAAACAGTCCCTTGTTGTCACAAACGATCCCTGGATTGTCACAAATGGTCCCTGGTTGTCACAAACGATCCCTGGTTGCCACAAACGATCCCTGGATTGTCACAAACGATCCCTGGATTGTCACAAACGATCCCTGGATTGTCACAAATGGTCCCTGGTTGCCACAAACGATCCCTGGATTGTCACAAACGATCCCTGGATTGTCACAAATGATCCCTTGTTGTCACAAACAGTCTCTGGATTGTCACAAACGATCCCTGGTTGTCACAAACGGTCCCTGGATTGTTACAAACGATCCCTGGGTTGTTACAAACGATCCCTAGATTGTTACGAACGATCCCTGGTTCTTGATTTTTTTCACGTTCGGAGAGACCAGGAATTCGATTTCCTGCGTGACTAAGAAACTGAGACGAAGTTAGAATATCTCGTATTGCTACTGCTCAGCTACGCGAGGAAGGAAGTTCCAGCTCTTCCTTACGGAATTCCCTTTGAAACACGATCTCACATTTAATGTCAAGGTCATTATCTGCTGCAAGGGTATAATGATATATGAAGGATTAATCAATCCAGTGTTTGCTGCTACCTCGTATTGACAGTGTCAGTTCACTTTTCTCGCTCAGTGTCTTCTTCTTGGACTTCAAGGCATGCTCCTCATGACCTCTCCGAGGCATGCTGCTGATATCTCCGAGCCATGCTCCTCCTGACCTCTCAGAGGCATCCTCCTGATATCTCCGAGGCATGCACCTGACCTCTTCAAGGCATGCTCCTCCTGACCTCTCCGTACAGCTACACAACTGATCAATATTCTCATCTATCATTATGGCTTATTTACCTAACAAACTACCCTGTGGTATCAGTACGGGTTCCAGGAGGCAATTTTCTATGCCTCATTAACCAAAATAAACACTTTCTATCTAAAAAGTGATATTACGTATATATATTCAGTACTGCACCGGTTCCAATCTTGCCTTCAGCGTACGCATACATTTTACATGCCTAGAGGTGCAGGGTCCTCAGAACATCGTCTAGAATTAACATAATTTATATACGAAGGCTTAAAAATCCATGAGGGAGAAAAACTATATATTTTTCGAGATTATAATGGAAAAAGACTTGAATTCTTGCTAGTCGATATATGCAAATTGAGCAGACGCTCTTGTACCATATGGAGAAGACGTTGCGTTTAAAGATCTATGTAAAAATATTCGTACACGCAAGGTGTTTATGTCAGAACGACTTAATGACATCTGTCGTCATCTCAGCAGACACAACACGCTAGCTAATTTGTATAGGTTTATGTATATCCCAGATCTAGATTTTATATATCGAATTTTGTCTTCAAAGCCCTTGAAACCGTAGAACTCAACAACGCCCCAAATAGAAAGGAAAACCACAAGACTTGATTGAGGCCACGATGCAATAAATAGAAACACATTTTTTCGAAATTTTCCAACAAGAAATCATCTCGCGGAGGCCTGGAATCTGATTGCAACGATTCGTTAAAGTTCTCTGGGGGATGCCTAAAACCATTCCTGCTGCAGATCTACATAATCAGTATTTTCCCTATTTTGAAATATGGTTTAGGATATTGGTGTCGTTAAAAATTCCTTTTATGAAAATGTTAGGGCTGCATCAACCACAAACAGCCCCATTTTCAGAAACATGGCTTCACCCTGTGCATGTGAAATTAGGTGCCCTTTTTAATCCCCAGGATCTCTAAGATGATTGAATTCTGTCTGGTATATTCAGCTGGTCCTGTAGCTATATTCAATGTAGCAGGAAAGCTATTTCAACCGGTTAGAGACACAATTTTCTGCCTGGGATTTCACCGTCCATGATGTATATTGTTACGACTGGATTGATGGGTGAAACAGCTCTATAAAAGTTAATCTACTGTTTATGGCTATTTACTGTCCCCTATTGATCGCTCAATCGAATGTTTCTCTTCTATTTGGAGAAAATTTAATTAAGATTCTTTGAAAGCTGTTGCTTTTCTAGGTTGTATGAGGGTTTAGAATTTACTCATCTTTTCGCTATTGTCCTCATAAATTCCGTATTTGGCTCATAGTCTGTATTTATAATACTTGCTGCCCTGGGGAATTACCTAGAGATGTGTCACCTGTGATCAAGAATTTATGTAACTACCTTGTCCCAAATTAAAAAGCAATATGATATTTTTATATTTGATTTGAAATTTTCCCCTAAATTATGTAATGTTTTAATAGAGCCAGTGTTATTCACTCCAGGTTCAAGAATTAACTTTTAAGAAATCTGATAAAGTGGTACTTTAGTAGCCAACATTTCTCTAATGTTTGTGACCTTCTTAAAGAAAGCATATTTTAGGCAGGTTATATCATGTATGATATTTTATAGATGGCCTATGATATTCCGCATCAGTATTTCCTGGGCGGGTCTAAGGAATTGTGAAATCTTATATTGCCCAGAAGGAGTTCATCATACATTCAGATGTTTGAATATTTCATACGACAACAGATGTCTTGTGGGGATATAGCATTTCTGTTTAACAAAGCTCTCTCCAGTAGAACCCAATAAATAATCCAGGTACTGGTATATGTAAAGGACTGACTGCTACCATCAGGATTCAAACGCATCAACCCTGGATTACTGAGAATCGGGACAGAGCTGGAGCTGCTACACATCACTGACCCTAGTGCTAATTGTAACTTTTAACGTAATTGACCTGTGAAATCACTAATAGTTAATATCTTGGCTCCAAGATATTGAAAATGGCTGCTTCATGTGATGTTCAGGAATATGTATGACTGAGTGCTCGTCACGCCATCTGGTGGGATAACTAGTATTGCTATTGCAGCTCCAATCGCTGATAAATTCCGTCTAGATACTATAGGCTCATGAATACCACCAGCATCCAAACTGATTTATGAGAGGCCATCACTCGTATCTTAAACCACTTGATCGCTCACAGAATTTAAAATCCCAGGACATTTTAGCCAAATTAGAAAAATTACGAACATTTATTCCAAGTTTTTTTGTCAGAAAACTGGCTGCATTCAAACGTAAATGTTCACACAGATGCTTCATAGCTGAATACATTTTCAATTATGCAGATATTTTGAATCAGACGCCCGATTCTGCCGATTCTGTCGATTCACTGTTGTATCTACTACATGACAGTTGAATTAGAAAAAAATAGAGTCTGTCTGCATAGCTGGAGGCTGTGTAACTGGGTGTGGCCGTTTAGCAATTTCTTCTCAATAAGTACTCCCGAGTTCAGATCGGTGCGAAGCATGCTAAAAATCCGCATAAATCCGACACTGCGTAATTCGAATTGATGATGACACTCTGTACGAGTTGAATAAGTCTGCTATATCGACACAAAGCGGGTGGCTCCTGATCTAGGGGTGGCACCAGATCTAGGGTTCCGCACGGTAGTGACGCATTAATACAATATTATCAGCAGCTCCAAATCAACAGCACTTTACCGATAAAACTCAAAGAATGAATATTTAACTAAATGAAGAATTAACAGCTTTTAGAATCTCTATTCCCAATTCCTGGATTGATGATCCTACGACTGGTTCAATAACCACTTCTAAATTCTGGAGCTGATTTTATAGACACGTTCAAATTATAACCACCTGAGTTAGTTTTAGTGAGTAGTTTTTGAAATTACTATGAAACCAGGAAAATTGCTTAGAATATGACAACATTGAAATATTGTGTAAGAATTTTAAGCGCATATATTGGCTTATACCCTTGGATGAACCCGTGTAAAAAAGGGTTTCAAGTTTCATTGTACGGTAAAATGATTCATGAAAGCTTCAAACGTCGGATAATTTTCAATTTGAAAAAAATGAGACATCCGAACGTAATTTAATGCTATTCAACGTGCGAAGTTCAAATTTCATTGAAAGCTTTATATAGAGTCTTTTTATATTATCTACCCTTTTATCATTATAGTTCATCTTCAAAGTCGGGTGTGAAATTTAAAAATTAGATGTCATTTGTCATGTCATGTCTGGTGCGTTTAAGAAGTTTCTGTTGTTTTTTTAACCGTCATTGTTTCTGCAAAAAATATATATATGCGATTGACAATTCATACATTTCATTATATTTCTGTGTTTATCATTTCTGTCTGTGATGTTGAATTGATCCTTTGATGTTTTTGAAGTTGTGTCGAACGCGTGTGAGGGAAAAATTGTGTGATATTTTGCGTGTTGTTGATGAAAAGATAAAGTGATGTGTATCGCTTATTGCTATATATGGAAATGTGTCAGAAATCTTATATAGTCAGCTCAATTGAAACAGGAATCATCATGTGTTGGTTCAATTGATTAACAGCTAATAATCTTGACTGATAAATTAATCGTTATTACGGTTGAAAAATTCTAATCATCATATTTCGATATCGAGAGGTTCCCAAAAAAATTTTGAAGATTTAAAGAGTCCATTGAAAACCCACAATTATTTGTATTCAAAATGTTGTGGTTCCATTAATTTCTTCATCAAAATGCTGTAGATTTCAATTGAAAATTGTGTTCATTTATTCAGCGTTTAAATGAATACGTTGGAAAATTTAATTTTGACAGAAAAGGTGGACATGTTTTACTATATAAAGGTAGCCTATAGACCTATTAAGTCTACACATTTCTATGATTAGATATTTAAACCTATTGTGACAGTGACCCAACCGGTGACCTCTCATGTGGCCTCATTCATCTACTCAGCAGACTATTTGACCAAGAAGAAAATCAGTTAGTCTAGCCATAATCATTGTAGTGGCACACTCTATAGAGGCTCCCGATGGGTGAAAATAACACAAGTGCTATTTGACCACTATTACCAGGAAATTATTTAGTAAACAGTAATTTAAGCTCGTATAAATATTTGCCATGGCGACTAGTAACACTGACCCAGTAATATAGAGAACTATGCGCCTATAGTCACCATATTTCAGTTTGTAGTTTGATCATAGAATATTCCATGAATTTTTGTCATCGTAAAAGGTGAATGTATTACTTAGAGTCATGATTGCCTATAGATTCAAAATGGCTCATGAAAGCAGCGTCAACCTTGTAGCTGCACTCATTGTGGAAAAAAAAACAGTCCTATGAATAAAACACCCGGCACAAATTGATATTGTTACGACATGAATTCCACGTGGAACTCAACAATTCCCTTTTTGTCAGCATTCATTTCTCGTGCATTCAAATCGAAATCAACATTTTATGAAGGAAATCAATTGCAATTGTCGATGAAAATCTTGTATCTTTTCTCATGCGCTGAAAAAGTTACTCTTAGTCACACGACGCTGCAACCTTGACGATCTCTGAATTAAGCTTCTAATCAGGCGTCGCTGATACCTGAAAACGTTCATTTCCAGTCTAAACATCTCGTCACGCTTATCACCGACGAATTGGTCGCCTGTCGCGATGATTTGACGCTTTTTTTGTCCGCCTGGAGAGGAAAAATTGACAAACGAAAATTAGGATTTACGAGACGAGGGTAAGCGCGTAATTCAGACATTAATTCTCGCGTTGACGTAATTGATCTTAGACGACTAATTCCGTTGTCGTTGCCGATCGCTACGCGACAGATAATTACTGATCAACTACCCAGACGACGCGACGGTTAGCAGACGCGTGCTCCTCGTGAAATAAAAAACAGGAGGAAAAAGTAAATAAATGCGTATTTGGTGATTTGGTGATTTCAGCGCTATTAGAACAATACCCGATAGTCACGTAACGTATTGTGGAGAGGGTTATTCTGTAATTCATGTTGATAGCCGTCATTATCAACAGTCATTAATTGACGGTGAATACAAAACTTGTGTAAATAACAATCACTGATATTTCACCTATTGCCAAACACCCCCTGAATCCCTGCCACGCACCCCCTATACACCCCCTGTATCCCTATACTGCGCCCAAACACCTCCTGAATCCCTGTCACATGTCCAAACACCTGAATCCCTGTCACGCGCCAAAACACCCCATGAATCCCATCGTACATCCAAACCCCCTGAATCCCAGTTGTACGTCCAAACACCAGCTGAATCCCTGTCACGCGCCAAAACACCCCATGAATCCCATCGTACGTCCAAACACCCTGAATCCCAGTTGTACGTCCAAACACCCCTGAATCCCTGCCATGCGCCAAAACACCCCCTGAATCCCATTTGTACGTCCAAACACCCCCTGAATACCTGTCATGCGCCAAAACACCCCCTGAACCCCAGTCGTATGTCCAAACACCCCCTGAATCCCTGTCACGCGCCAAAACTACACCTGAATCCCTGTCGTGCGCCCAAACACCCCCTGAATTTTTGGCCACCAACTGCATTTATCCTCACCATGTCATCTAGTCTGACTAGATGAAATCGTAGCATTACTGCAACTTACCAATGCATAGCCATAGTCATATTGATGCAACTTACCCGTACAGAGCCATGTTCCTTTTATTGCAACTTACCCATACAGAACTATATTAGTGTAACTGATGCAGAGCCATATTCATGTTATTAATTAGTAGTATTTCCTCGGTAGATAAGCTACAAACATTCGTATCTGCATCGAAAAACAAATTTGCTGCATTAGTGCCGGTCCAGGTAATCTGTCCACGCAAAGTTTAGGGTAACGATCGCGTGATTGATGGTAGGGAAGAGACTTTCCTCAATTCTAGCGCGGAAAATCGGGGCACAGACATTTGACTATGGACATCACGTAGACTGTTAGCGTTATCCGGTTGATGGTAGAGCTGGGAGCACTCGACGACGGCTAATTAGTCTATTTACCTGGTGATTATGCGTCTCGTGATGTCTGTTTTACGAGTTCGTACCTGTAATAAATGTCCCTCGTCGGCGACACGGGTAAGACCTGGATATCGGGTATCGCTAGAGACGACACGAGACGACGCGAATAAATAATCCGCCAGCATTGTCATCGAGTTAAGCGGATCATTGTGTCGACATTTCCGCGGTGACCGTCGTCTATTCGCAGCGACGATAGCGACTTAGCACCGGAAAAATTGTCTCATCGGCGCGAGTTTTACACCGATCAGTTTGAACATTAACGTACTGATCGAATTGTTTTATGGTGTGAAAGATATTCGTCATTCACGATGAATAACTCGAGGGTTACTTTCATTTGAAAACCTTTAGACAAATTTCTGAACTTTCTTGAGTGTCTGAGAACGTCTCAAAAATGGTTAATCGTGAAAACAGTTTCAGAATGTCAGGAACGCTCCACACTATTGAATGTGTGCTAACATAAACACTTTAACTGTCTCCAGTGAATGTGGTACTGGCAATGCTACTGTGTCAAGTGAAATTCCATCATTAGGTGTGGCGCCAGTTTGCTGTACAACATCATCGCTGGATTTCTCAAACTCGATCAAAATCTAACAATAATTTCTCAAATTCTATGCATGATGTATGAAAATCATGCCACTCTCAACTTTTGCAAAATTGAGATCAAAGTTTTTGAGAATAGACTGATTTTGATCGAGTTTGCGTGATATGTTAGTGGCGCCATCTGACGGGATAACTGGTACGCCGGTACCCGATTGTCAGTCGGTCGTATACGTTTCATTTGGGAAGTGTTCGCTTAGTCGGTATTTTTTCAATTGATTAATAGACCAGTTCTCTATAAGCTATCCATCTTAGCCGGCACGTAATATAAGCGCTGGGTGGAGTCTGCTTACCTGCGTCTGGCTCGCTGCGTCTATCGGTCTCTCGGGTGGTATGGCCTACCACCATCAATCATACTTGTGTTTAAACGCCGCCGCCGTGGCTGCAACGCCAAAACGGATATGTGAACCGCGCCGGACTCCCCGATATCAAATGGCCACCGATAAACACCGATTAACTCGCATGCAATGAAAAATGATTGTGTTGTTTGTTAAGCAATCTCCCGTACTGGTATCAGTCTAAAAACGGACAGACTATGAACAAATGAATCGGGATTCTCCAGATTTCTCGCTCGAGGCTGCGGTAGAAATGCCTTTAATTCACTCCTGATCGTGATCAAATTCATAATTTATAAGATCGATTTACAATTGCCATCAATTTGCTGATTCTAATATTTTTCTCGTATTTTTGTGATGTCAAAGTGGTATCACCAGTGATGTCATACAGAAATCTTATGGACTTATTTTAGTGAAAATACTTTATTGGTTTTAACCTTTACTATTCGTCAATTTTTCATCAATTTGACAACAAAGAAAATCACTTGGTCGGTTTTTCCGCTGTTGGCTGTTTTCGACGCAGCAGCGACGATAGACATGGCTTTCCTCATAGAAATCAATACCCAACATCCGCTGATCCATCGCATTACGCAATATATCGGAAACCTCCGGCAGCGCGATCTAACAAAAGAAGTCTCAACGTAGCAAGTCCAATGCTTACAATAACTGCGATTTTTTTGTGTGTCTGTGTTCTAATCCACTGCCAGACAATATACAATGGGTCCGTCTGCGTAAAATGCATTTCGTGGACTGCGGCTTATGGCGTTGATAATTGCTGCTCTTGTTTAACAATCAGGATAACAAGTTGGGCGGGGTTCACTAGTTTTAATGGAGTTATTATGAAGACTACGCTCTTCATTTTTGTCTTGGATCTTTTTATTCTACAATGCTCCCGCTGCTTTGAAGAGACAGGGATAAATAGAACGCTGAAAATCACTTAGTCAAATCTCATTCTCGATGACATACATATTTAATAGAATTATGATTTGTTATTAGAATTACGGACGGAGCTTGACTGAAATTCATTGATTAAGTTTTGAAAGTCCTATTTTTGCCGTGCGTTTTCCTGAACGTGATAAAGACCGAAAAAACAAAAACTAGCGATACAATAAGAGTTTAGGATTAGAGTTAATAGACAGGGGCCGGTTCCTCAGTTGAGACTTAAGTCAAAAAATGGTCTTAGATTTTAAGACTGGTCTTAAGTTGTTAGATTGGTTATAGAACTAAGTTGGTCTTAGACTGGTCTTAAGTTTAAGCCATGACTATGCAACCGGCCCCAGGAGTTTAGCAGGTGACAGTCGATAGACAGGAGTTTAGGGTCAGGGTTAGGTGACAGTCGATTAGTCCTACGAGCGATTATTACGAGTTAGATAATTGCTCGTAGATTAGTCGAACGAATGTATGAAATTCGTGACCGAAACAAAGATTTCACGTTATCAATTATCAGAGTTCTATTTGTCGAGTTCTGCTTGAAAATTACGATGACAAAGCTTTGTATAAAAACATTACACAATCAATTATTCGGTAGCTGTTGAAATTGCCGATTGTCGTCGCACGGGCGACAGACCGGGCACGGACCGGGCGACAGACCGGGTGACGCAATCTGGTGTTTTTTTCCAGAGATACGGGAAGCGTTTAATACCGAGTTAATAATCGTTAATTAGATGGATGTTGGCGCGTTGTTCAGACCACCCATGGCGCCGAATAGATTCATCGGGTACGCGCCAATGCGCCAACACGCGGCGTCGGGTAGTTTGATTGATTTTGATTATCTAATACGTTATATTTGCGTGCAGGTGTCTGGCGCGTTCATGCGGTATACGGAACACGCACGTGCTCGCGGCTGACGCTGCTGAAATGAAGATTCTTTGTGTGTTTCGTGTATATTGTTATCCCGATAATGTTACACAATGATTGCGATAAAAACTACGCCGAACATGGGCGTAAATTCCAAACAAAAACAATATCAATTGAATTGAATTGTCGAAATCATCTCCAGACAGTACTGCCCTCTATGAGGATCGATATTTGTTACGCGAATAATTATTTTGAGGAAAATCTCCTTTTATTACGCAGCACATATTAACCCTTTCAGTGCATCTACACCGCAGTGCAGTGTATGAATCGGTGATGGATTTTGCTAGTACACCGCACTGCAGTGTATTGATGTGATTAGTAATTAGTTTTTATCTCTATTGAATGATGGCAGCACCTGTCAAACATAGTGAAATATTAGTAACTAACGATATACTGCACCGCGGTGTAGACGCACTATGTTGGTATTCCCATTTTTCAACACACTAGGGTGGAATTTTTCAAAATTTTCAAATTATCTCCAGCACTTTAGGGTATTGATTAGTCAGCACTGAAAGGGTTAATATGAGCCCAACAACAACTGCTGATTTGCAAGAATTTTCATGATAAACTAATAATCGTAAAAGTGATTGTTTTCTATGGAGTGAACTGTAATCAAACGGTATATTTCTATGTAAAGGTTTTAAGATTTCTGTGTCTGTTTTTTTCCGGATCCTCGGTGCGTGCATAATGAACACCGCGCGGATTCAGTTCCACGTTCAACTCATAAATATTACCCCGGTTTATTTTTTCACCTCCACGATTGAGAACATACACTGAAAAAAGTTTTTTTAGCGTAGGCGGCAGGACCCAGTTTCACAGGTGGGTTTGTGTAACGCCATTTGCCAGAATTCTTGAACATGCATTGTAAAATCATCTAGGATTTTCAATCTTTCTACTTTCCTTGCGCATCATTCGAGTTTTTAAACCTATTCGTGAAAGCCAGTTTTTGGATACAGCAAATACGGTCTAGATCGAGCCCTGAGCTGGTCATATTTTGTGGTTGAACCGATGCTGCGTGTCCCCGCTGCTGCTGCTGCGTGTACGCGCACCGTCATTGGATATTATAAAAAAAATATGCCGAGACACCCCAGCGACAACCTGTAATGTCTGGTTACCATGGAAACAGATTTACCGGCTTTGATGGTTGATAATAATTTTGAGGAGACTAGAAGAGAGTGTGTTTGTAGAGTCTCATCAGTCGGTCGTGTCTTTCATCTCGCCCTCGCTGCTTCTGTTCCGTCAGTCTGGCCATCTGTGTGTCAGTATTCTCTTCACCTCTCATCTGCTAGCAATGTTTCCTCTTCTACTCGCTTTCATTTTCACCTGAGATATTTTACGTCTCTTTTTTTATCCCTCCCTTTTCAAAACATCTTCCCTGTCTCGCCTACTTTCTCAATCTCTATCTCACTCCTCTCCCTCTTCCTATTACAATTATTTGCTTATGAATTAAATGTCATATCTAGTCTCTTTCATATATTTAGCAAGGAGTCTCCATATTCTACTTATTATATTTCTTTTATTTTCGAGGACGAAAACTTTCCAAATGTAGTAAGGGAGTATATAACAAAGCCATTTCTACTTTGATGTTATTGTATCTTAAGTATTATTATTTCATCTTAACTATTAGTATCTGCTAATTTGTTTGTTTAGTAATTCATTAATCCGTGTTCAGACCGATTTCCCACTAATGTATGAAACAATGAGGTCGGGTGCCGTCAGGTAGGTCGATATTATCGAGAAGATTTCCGTTATATCCTATGATTAATCTTCAGAAATAACGAAATACGACTGAAATTGTGATATCAAAACGAGATACGGCAAATAATAAAAAACTCGGAGATGGCGGAAAAAGCGATGGACCGGACTAGTTTGGCACTTGTCACCTGCCAGTCTGTCACATGTCTCTCTGTTTGTTCTGTTTGTAACCAATATTACGTATAACTTATAAGATTCAGAAGAATCGTTAGATACGGGCATTCTCGCAAAGTCAGGCTTGGAGTCTGCGTGAAATTCAGACACATTGAGCAGAATTAAGTCGTCTTCAACTGAAATGTCATAGTCTTCGTCATCTATATCGAGTTAGTTCCCGAAACGACTCGTAGGCAGAAAAATAGCGTTGCTAAACTGTCTTTCACTCACACCCTCCCCTCAACTCCGGGCCCCTCTCACTCTCTTCCTGTCTTTCACTCATAACCCCCCCTCCCTCAATCTTCTCCCCCTCTCGCTCATTGTGTTGGGTCTCTTTCTTTCCCTCTTGCACTCTCCTATTTATTCCAATTCTCACCTTCCCCTCCCTTCTCTCTCTAATTCCCCTCCCTCATTAGTTATACCTCTTCTCTCTTCTCTCCCCTCCTCTTCTCTCAGTGGCTTCTCATTGCTGTCTGGTGCGTTCAGGTGATTGATGATATTGGTAAAGCCGATTGTTGACTGGTGCACGTTGATTGATTGATTATCGGCTGCATGAATTCATTCGAAACTCTCCTATTATCGCACGATTGGCTCCAATCAAATTCACCGATCAAATAAATAAACTTCTAAACTCTTAATTTCATCGGATCAGCGTCGAAAAATTCACTTTCGAACGCGGATTTTGTGCCCCACAAGGCGCCCCACGTTGGATCTATATTACTAAAAGCGTATGATTGATTTCACCTCGACTGTGGTGGTGGTTATTGTCGTTAGAGTTTTAATTGAGGTTTGATTTCATTCAGAGAAAATTTGTCCTGATTATGATGGAAATTTTGATGAGATTGTTGTGCGTAGAAAACTACTGTCAAACCTGGTGCATCCTCACTGATACTTTCAGTATTTTAAGCTTATGCCAAAAGACGATATATTATTTAGTACATTTTCAATTCATTGAATAAAACCCAAAATTGAATGAAATCATAAGCGCTATCTCGACGTTTCAACCCGAATACTTTCAGCTATTTTTGAAACTGATTTATTTCAAAAAGGCTCAAAGAATGTTTTATTTCGGAAAAAGCTCATAGAATTTGAGCCAAAATATCAAGATAATTCTAAAAGTTTCTTTCGATATTTCAATGTACAGATAGTCAGTTTGTTATCTATGAAAATGAACATTTGAAATGGTTTAGACTGTTCTGGTCTATGGGAATACTTTGATCTGTAGAAGATGGCCTTGAGTGTTTGAAAGGTAGACAGACAATGTTTACGTCTTCACTGTAGTTTTTTGTGTGATTCTTCATGTTTTTCCTGGAATACACTTTACCTCAGCTATTTCTGGCCATGTTTCATCGGCGCTGAGAGCCTGTGTGAGCCTGTGTGAGCCTGTGTGAGCCTGTGATAGCCTGTGTGAGCCTATGAGAGCCTGTGTGAGCCTGTGAGAGCCTGTGTGAGCCTGTGTGAGCCTGTGTGAGCCTGTGAGAGCCTGTGTGAGCCTGTGAGAGCCTGTGAGAGCCTGTGTGAGCCTGTGTGAGCCTGTGAGAGCCTGTGTGAGCCTGTGTGAGCCTGTGTGAGCCTGTGTGAGCCTGTGAGAGCTCTCGGGTTTTTATTACTAGCAAACTCAAACCTGCTAATGTGAAACTGGATCCAGAGCCGAATAAACCCCATAACTGGGAACGTGTTTCATGTTGATGACTGTTTGTGTCTGCTGGAAAGATTTCGTTAAAATTCTCTTCCGTTTTTATCTTTGCAGGGAAAATGTCAACGCAAGGAACCGCCGTGTAAATACCTACATCCTCCACAACACTTAAGAGAACAGTTATTACAGAATGGAAAAAATAATTTGATATTAAAAAATTTACAAATGCAAGTCGCGCAGGCATACGGGATGATGCCCATGATACCAAATGCCATGCCATACGTAAGTTAACACGATCCTTTACACGTTTTCTTAGCTTCAAAAATATTCCCATTATGTCGATGACTTTAAGGGTCGTCCATTTATTAAGCATTCATTAACGTCCCCCGTTTACCTCAGCTAAGTTTTCAAATCGATCCGGATTTGAGAATAATGGAATATTTCTGGAAATACTTGCTCCGTGGATGGCGGTGACAGAGTTTCAGATTCAGTTATTGGAGTTATTGGCTGCAGACATCTCCATCCTCCCATCATATTTGCTTAATAAATGAATGGCCCCCTAACTGTATATTTATTACACTAAAATTCGCTGTTATAAATGTGTGCTAACGAATACAAATGATCTAAAGCTTCTTTGCGCATTCAAAAGAAAACCGATTTTCACCTTCAGATTTCTCAGATTCGTTAGAATTGAGAAAGTTTTTGCTGAGAAATTCTGTTTTTTATCCAACTTCTCGATATTTGCTACGTCGGAAGCCGGAACAACATGCGTCTTAACGCTTCCGGAGAAGATAGTCGCCTGCATAAATCGACCTATGACATCATCAAGTTACTAACAGCCAGTTAACTCCGAGAAACAAAAGCCAATTCAGAGCTGTGGTAATTAATGATGACATGGGGAATCTATGGAGGTAGCCATCTTGAATTTGATTTATAATTGAAGAGGCAGATGACCCATCACATATGGTTACTATTCTTGTATTAGTATCACTGTAACCATTGCTTATAAGAATTGCCTCATAAAAAATTGCGATGTCTCCATTGAAGGCGTTTACGTGCTCTTCCTATATAGATGATAAAAGAATTTTGAACTTTTTAGAAAAGTCTTCGGTTATTTCTTGATTTGGTTTAGGAGTATGATAAACACGTGTACACAAATATTTCTCTGGCATTGTTTTTTGTTTTGTTGAAATGTTCCCGACTCAAAGAAAGTCGGTCTATCTGTGCATTTGTAAACAACAGCTATTTCGGGGTGGATTTGAGGCAGCTGTCTGGAAAAATGTAAAACCAAAACCTCGATTCTGCTGACTTCTTACTCACCGACAGAAAAAAGATGAAAGAGCATCAAAGAGATGACGCTTTGTTTAGCCGAGGTAGAAAATCTTTTGTTGCGCCATAATGTAATTTTTGATATGACGCAGGCCGACGATGGCTTTGCGATTTGAAATTATATTTGTTGGTTTTGAAAAGAAATGAATCATTGCTTAAAAATTGGTTCAATTTTCTTTATTCGACCGATCGGTCCTTCGCATACCGGTCTTTCATCAATCCAGGTCTTTCGGGGTTTATCAGTCGGTATTTCTTCGTCTCCCTTTCTGTCTACATCTTATCAACTAACTATCATTATGGAGAATATAGAAAAGGGAAAAATCAAAACAGCTAAGAATTTAACCAGGAAAATTCGGAATAAATTTAGAATATTATATGATACCGTGATTTAACTAACCTGACAAGTTTTGATATATAAACCAAAAAAGCCAAAAGAATTTTGACAACCTGTAGCCAACGCCTTTAGTTGAAACGTGATAACTTTCAGGGTAAGGTAGGGGTGAATATAGGTATTGCAGATGTGATTTGTAAAAATAAGGTGAACGATTTACTCTGATTGTTTGGTTGTGTTTTTAAATAAAGAATAGTTATATTCGGTATTCAGGTGTTGAAGGATCTGGGTCATAAAGGTTTCAACATTGTTTACTTTGCCTAATTCAGACACTGTTCAAACAGTTTTTCCGAGTGGGCTCTAAAAATCCTTCACCGGTTCAAACTTCGCATTCTCAATTTTACCATTCCTTGAGAGATCTGTGGTACGGCACACCAGTTATCCCGTCAGATGGCGCCACTAACATATCAGACAAATTCTAGTATATATGTATATATTTTGTAATAAAATTTCTTTCGCGTCCGTTTGTTCCGCGACCTTTCAAAAATGAAATGAATATAAACAATCGGCTGTAAGCTCATTAAATTTTTCGAAATATCTGAAAATCTGCCGCGGACAAATTTTCGATTGAGACCGGCGCGAAACGTCCGTAGAAGATTTATTTCGACATCGCTACGGCGATAATTGCGGCGTCTGCCGAAATGCGCCGACGACGTCTGTTGCCGCCGAATACCGCAGTTTGTTACGAAACCCCGTCAAATTTATACCTTTTAAAACGACGATTTACAACAATGCGAAGAAAAATCGATGGTTACCGCGGACGATTATGAAGGATTAGTCGCGTCGTATGTGGAGGATTTAAACGGATTAGTGTTGATAGCAATCGGTTTTAATCCGGCGATTTATAGCGGATTATTCGAAGATAACAGTAACTTTAATGAAATAATTGCCATCGATGACGGAGACACTGTGTGATGAATCGTTGAGCGTATTCAAATAAAATATACATATGAAGATAGTTGAACATTTTCTTGACAAGTTGCTGTTGCATTTACTTTTATTAGATTCTTTACACCCAGCTCACTGTATCGTCACAAAGCTCGCTGTATCGTCACTTCGCTCATTGGTTGAATAATCAGCTACCTGACTTATTGGCTGGATAGTCACTTTCCTAGGTAGGATAGTGACTTCTCTAGGCTGGATACCACTTTGCTAACTTAGTGGCATCATCACCTAGACTTATTGGCTGAATGGCCACATAGGTTACTACTTATTGGCTGGATTGTCTCCTAGGTAACTTATTGGCTGGAAAGTCACGTAGGTATCTATCTCACTAGCCTTGGTTTGTAGTTTAGCTGATAAGTCGATTAACTGATGGTTGATGAGCTATCTGAATAAGGGATGACATACAGCTAACTTACAGACCTCATGACTTTAGTTCAGGAGTTGATATATATATATATATATATATATATATATATATATATATATATATATATATATATATATATATATATATATATATATATATATATATATTTAGGTGACTAACTCACAAGTTCCCTAAATAATTGCTTTACTCTGTCGTCGTAATGATGATGATCATCTCATCCAGCCGGTAATGACATAAAAAAGCTTCTTCTCATCTCAACCTAAATCTATTCATCATCATTCATATTCAGACAGTTTCAGGTAGTGTAGATAACGAACCAGTAAGAGCTACAGTAGTTCACGAAATCACCGCGTGTATAAATCAATTTATTCACATCTCTAATTCCTATAACGTAAGAATCTACGGCTTATTTGCCCGGCTTTCATCGGGCGCGGCGTCGAAATCACCGGCTAATTCGCTTGCGTAACCCTGTAATGTGGTTTTTATATGCGAGGCGACCATTGTGTGCCATAAAATGTCTCGATTTCTGGCGTAAACCTGCGCCGAGACTCGACGCGCGCGTGATGGGAATACGACACGTACGAGAGTCGTTTCGATATCGACGAATTCATCTATCATGATTGGCCGAAGTCTGTCTGCCGCTGCGAGCACTCTGATTCAATTTATTTGACGGAGGAAATCTTTTTCGCCTCACCACTACTGTATTAACCCATTACCACTGGAAAATAGGCAGCGTATAGAATGTTAGCGGATGTAGATGTCTGCCGAAGCGCTGTCATAACGCCATCTACGCAAAATCTAAGTTTGTTTTTTTGACTGCATAAAAACTGTCACAATAATCTTTATATACATAGATACCTATGTTTTATTTAGTGAATTCTGTGTGAGTCGATGCTCATCTATATTGGCGTTTCAACTTAACTATTTTTGGAATTTTGGCATTTATTTTCTAATTAAATGTATTTCATAACTCTTATTTTATTTTGGATGAATTTTGATAATTATCTTTGGTAAGATGCGCACTATGGCATGAACCGATTGCCGGTCAATTCAATTCAATTATTTGATAGGGTAAAAGATTAATATGAATGTTTTCTGTATTGTTACTATAAATACTCACATGATTTGTAGTACAGAAATGTTGACGGTACTACTGAGGTCTTCATCTCCCCTTCCCTGCTGAGGTCTTCATCTCCCCTTCCCTACTGAGGTCTTCATCTCCCCTTCCCTGCTGAGGTCTTCATCTCCCCTTCCCTGCTGAGGTCTTTATCTCCCCTTCCCTGCTGAGGTCTTCATCTCCCCTTCCCTGCTGAGGTCCTCATCTCCCCTTCCCTACTGAGGTCTTCATCTCCCCTTCCCTACTGAGGTCTTCATCTCCCCTTGCCTACTGAGGTCTTCATCTCCCCTTCCCTGCTGAGGTCCTCATCTCCCCTTCCCTACTGAGGTCTTCATCTCCCCTTCCTTGCTGAGGTCTTCATCTCCCCTTGCCTACTGAGGTCTTCATCTCCCCTTCCCTGATGAGGTCTTCATCTCCCCTTCCCTACTGAGATCTTCATTTCCCCTTCCCTACTGAGGTCTCCATCTCCCCTTCCCTACTGAGGTCTTCATTTCCCCTTCCCTACTGAGGTCTTCATCTCCCCTTCCCTACTGAGGTCTTCATCTCCCCTTCCCTACTGAGGTCTTCATTTCCCCTTCCCTACTTATTAATTACTTTGAGACGTATTTCAGTGAATGAAAGGTAATTTCTGTATTCTCACTGTGTTTGAATGATCATTCATGAATTGCTGAATAAGCGAAATGTATCGGATGATGATTATGACACCCGCTCAATACCAGCAACACTTTCTCACATCAATTAGTTTATTGTGTTTTATTCCTGTGATACTGGATATTACATTCGTACCTCAGGGGTTATTCAGTGCTTTATTTCCTTAAAGCTCATGTTTTTTACCTATTGTGTTATCGGCATATTTGATTTTCATCATTCTGGTTCAATGATTTTCTTCATAGTCATATTATTCTTAACGGATGCTTCTGTAGGTTTTCGTTTCATACTTTTAAGAACATATTATCATTTCGCCATCTATGTACGTATAATGACATGTTTGGGACAAATTCTCGCGGAAAATCGATATTCGTACAGAGTTTAGCGTTTATTATTCTGGATGTTGTGACATCTTATAATCATTGAAGGTTCATAGGTAGAGATCTTTTGTTACTAGTACATTGGATAGATCGTCTCTTTCAATAACATTTGTTTTTCGTGAGAACTGAGAACGTTTTAACTTATGGATGAAGAAGACAGCTCCGGCCACTAGTCCTGCTATCAACACAATAGTTCTCTCTCTCTCTCTCTCTCTCTCTCTCTCTATATATATATATATATATATACTCAGTTGGTTCATTGTATCGGATGAATTGTTCTATCTAACAGCTATGATTCTATCTACAGATATCTCGCTATAAATATCTCTTGAATGTGCAGTTTTTATGCAGTGTTGTCTTCAGCATATTTGTTAAGAAATATCCATCGGCCTGCTGCTGCCTCTGACTGCTTCAGGATTCCTAGTTACAGCTCAGAGAGGTTGAGGCTGAGGAGAGGGGGCGGGAAAGGAGAAGATGGTGGAGGTTATGCAAAGGAAAAGTGCAACAGAGAGAGAAAGAGAGCATGAGTTAAGAGGGGATTGTATCAAAAGCTAGGAGGAATAAGAGAGAGCACAGAGAATGAAAGAAGAACAGATTGATAGAATAAGAAAACATGGGAAAGAAATATCCATTCGTCAGTAAAGAAATGTGTGTTCATGATAAAACATCTGACAAGTGATAGTGCTAAAAATTTTGAAATTGGTTTCATTGTGATGTTCTGCCATCTTGTCTGGAAACATCTTTCTGCAGTTTCTGATTCGTACATATCTTAACTCTCATTCAGAAATTGGCTCGAAAGAGATCAACTTTATACTAATTGAATTCAATTAAAGTGTCAAGGACACATCGTACGTAGATGCTTATTTACATAATTTGAGAAATGTATTTTGTCTGGTGAATTGACATAATCGCAATCAGCAATATACAGCGAATAGACAGTGAATAGACATGCCGGCAAACATCATTTTCTGAATAGTTGTGAAGTGCAAGTTCTCAGCGGTCTTTATGCACACAATCAAACAAACAACAGAAAAATAATCGTCGAGATTGTGATAATATTATCGAGAGAATCCTGTTATCTATGAACGGAGCATAGCTTCGCTACCATCTCTCGTAGGGAGGTTAGTTCTCCAGTTACAGGTAATGGAAAGTATATCTCCGGTCAATCTTTAGGAGGAGGGAGGATGGGATTTGAATTTACGTAGGTATGACAATAAATATAATTGATTGGTTTCATCATTGAGACTTGAAACTGGTCCGGCTTTCATTCTGAGACGGTTTAATAGAATAGTTTCTAACTTAAACCTGTGGGTTTATATATATATATAAGATTTAGATATGTAGATTTAACTAAATCCATCGTTGATATAGTAACACAGTAACACGTGTTGAGATCTGCGGGGGATGATATCGACCGTGTTGTATCCGCTCTATGCTTATGTCCCAGTTTTTCCATTACAAAAAGTTTTTCGACCGAATAGCGTGTATTAAGAAATGTGCGAAATGCTCCTTCAGGGAAATCGGGTTTGTAAGGTTTTTCTCGTTGCGGCGAATATGTGGATAATTTCTTACAGCGTTCGCTGTTTCTTTGTTTATCGGTAACGAGACAGCGGTGAGTACACCCACAGGTAATCTAGTATGCCAGTCATGTATATCTTGTCTGGTGTTGCTCGTTTGGTTTGTGCAGCTATTGAACGCTCTCTCGCAGTAACTCGAGGAGTGTTCTTGTCCATCGGATCGCGATACATTTTACATAATGGATACGTACATGATGTCCAACTGTGACAGAAAAAATGTATAAAAACGACCTAAAAGCGCCATTAGATCGCTTTTTGGTTTTTGGAGTCTTTATGGAGTGTTTTTTTCATATTACTTCTTGCTGTTTACCAGAAATCAGTAATTAGTGAGAACACATCCTCAACACGCTGCTGACCGGAGCGGTGTCAACAGGTTTGACGTTGCTCATGTTGAGGGAGGTTAAAAAAAACCGACATTCGTCTCTACTCAACGCATTGAGATGATTCAGCTGAACTCTGACGGAATTGAGCCCTGAATTTTATCTCATTAAATATTATCGTCACAAGAGTTTGAAGTTTGCGCCGCCTCAAATTGTTGATGCTTCGCAATTTCGCCAAATATCTAACGTGTTTAATAATCGAAGCTTCCAAGATCTGAAGTAGGAATTTTTGGCATTGGGAATCGGCGTATTTTAATTCTATTCTGCGCAGACTGCGTGAAGTTTATATGTTTTCGTTACGGCGTCTTTTCTTTGTCGATCGCATAAATTAGCGGGTATCCGTCTGGCGCGCGTCGTCGTCCGGCGTGACGCGATTGCGAAAACAACGTCTTGTCGAGGTGGGCGCTATTTCCGGCGCGATATAAATCCGTCGTTGCCGGTGACGACGACAACGTCGCTAGATTTATCGCATCGCTTTACGTGAACAGATTCCGTGATTCCGTTCCGAAAAATATATTAATTACGACTCGACGGCTATAAAACTGTCGCCACGGAAACTCGGTCAGGGACTGAGTATATCAAGGTCATTTCACTGATTTCACTTGTAAAGTTGCAGTATATGACGACCTTAACCTTAACCTATTTTATATGGGTACCACTGTCACAGTCTAGTCATGGTGCTGTAATTGCTTCGTTCACCTTGACCTTCACATATTCCATATTTTCGCCGTAGATGATGGACAATGGATGAACTTGCTTTCTGCATTCCAACACTAATCGACCTTTTCACCGATATATACCTGGCTGTACCCTAGCCTTGGCCTTGGCCTAATGATTCTCCAGTCCACGCGCTGAATTCACTGTCGGGTTGACACAGTGACCTTCACCCCCGATGTAATCTATTTCGTAATAATGCTGTGTGATTGGCTAATACGAGAAATCGAATGTCATATGCTGACTAGAACTGGATTGCGGTGAATTACTTGACCAAGGGTCACTGTAAATAGCTCAGATCGGATTAGGTTGGATTTATTCACTGCCGATATCACGATGAAACCCAATTATATTATCTGATACGCGGCTTATTGTTTTTCGCTCTGATCTTTATTTCACATCGGTCGTTTATTGATCAGGAAATTGAATTTACTTACACTAGACTTCCTTCCTCTCGCTGCTCCCTGCTCTCTCCTCTCTCCTCTCACTGCTCCCTACTCTCTCACTGCTCCCTTCCCTCCCTACTCTCTCCTCTCACTGCTCCCTACTCTCTTCTCTCACTGACTTATCCTCATGTAGACTGATGTTTTCGGGCAGATGGACTGGTTCCCTGAAGCAGATGGATCTGTGTTAGGTCAGGTGGACTGGTTCCCTGAAGCAGATGGATCTGTGTTTGGTCAGGTGGACTGGTTCCCTGAAGCAGGCAGAGGCTGCAGTTGCTAAAAAGTTGGTTAAAGATAACAGGCGGAAATACCATGGTAAAAATGAACTTCACTATGTCAACTATCCAATGGTTAACTTAAAAGAACTTTTTATCAACTGCTGCCCCAGACAGATATCAGGTTTCATGAAGGTGTCGTATGGCATCATTAAGTAGACAGGTCAGTGTTAGGTGATTCGGACTGGTTCAGTAAAACGAGCAGACCGGTATCAGGTCAGATTGACTGGTTCCCTGAAGCGGACGAAACGCGACTACTGTTGAAAAATACACTGATTAGCTCTCATCATCGTCGGTGGCAACAAGAGTTGTAGGCGTTTCATTGTTGTCCGTCTGCGATGAGGGAAAATGAGTCATCAGCGATGAGACACCAGACAGTGAAACCTAGTGACATGATTCCTCAGTGACTTCCTAGTCTGAGAATAGAGACATGATTCCTCAGCGACCTCCTAGTCTGCGAATAGTGACATCATTCTTCAGCGACCTCCTAGTCTGCGAATAGTGACATCATTCCTCAGCGACCTCCTAGTCTGCGAATAGTGACATCATTCCTTAGTGACCTCCTAGTCTGAGAATAGTGACATCATTCCTCAGCGACCTCCTAGTCTGAGAATAGTGACATCATTCCTCAGTGACCTCCTAGTCTGCGAATAGTGACATCATTCCTTAGTGACCTCCTATTCTGAGAATAGTGACATCATTCCTCAGTGACCTCCTAGTCTGAGAATAGAGACATCATTCCTCAGCGACCTCCTACTCTGAGAATGGAGCACGACTTACAAAATTAAATTTCATCATTTCTAATTGATTTGATTTAATCATTCGAATGCACGCGGCAGTTGTAAAATACCTACAAACAGAAAAACAGTTTCTTTTTTTAAATACAACTTTAACTCAATAATTAAGGAGTTGATGAGTGGCTCATAGGCTGGCGTATTAAAATCATTTACTACACGCAGAATTGAAATACTGCGTGACAAAAAGCTGTATAATTAAATGGCAAATTTTACATTCTAACTGAAAATATTGAATTTCAATTGCCTGGGAGACGAATTTTGAATTTTTGACAAATTTTCGCGTTGAAATTTGAAAATTTTAGCGAACTGTGTCATGAACTGAAAGAAGTATTCACTCGGAGGGATAGAATTTTAAATTTTAAACGTAAATATCTGAATCTATCGGAAGAGCACATAAATCATTGTATCATTTTTTGATTTATCGGATAATTCTATATTTTCTCTTGATTTCACTCGTGAAACTCGAGATTCTCATTGCTTTTTATTTCGCATTCTCATCTCGCTTGTGAATAATAATAGCAGTTACCTGAGCTTCATCGTTATCCAAATATCTGCTTTTATCAGCTTCAAAATTATAGCTTCAAATATTTGCCTCAATATTTCACTGTTGCTATTTCAATGGTATGGCTTTGATCCGGTTTCGGTCGCAGATTGAATTCGTGCACTGTGCCAAATTTGAAATATGAAAAAAAATGAATGGCACGGATCAGTCCATTATTGGCACTGTGCCTAGCAGCCACAGTCTTAATTATGATTTCTATATTTGGTTTAAACGTAAAATCAAACAAAAGAAGCTAAAATTACTTATGTAAATCATAATATATTAAGACCCTAATGACTGTCGAGGGTAAATTCAATCCAGTCATGGCTTATTCCGGTCTTTTCTAAAACTAAGCCGTCTGGCTGAAGTTCATTGTTGACTGTTTGATTTTACGTGTGAAATAATGCTGGATTTTTTACGAAAAGCTTTTTATTAATATCTCGCTCGTCTCTTTAGCAAAATATTTTGCGAGGTAAATGAACGCATCCAACCTTTTTGACTTATCCAAACTGCTCGAAGAGAATTTTTTGCGCGCAGACTCGCTTTATCTTTATCGAGATAAGATTTATGAATTAACATTAGTGTATCTGTGAATACCAGACGTGATGTGCTGCTGATGCCGTGCGGAATTTCCTGCTACCTGTTTGTTTGCATAATGAAATATGTTTCGGTGTTCGGAAATGATATAAACCATAACCCATAACCATACATAAAAAATTGTGGTCTGGCCGATTATCTGTTGGAGTTCGTACAGATAAAAGTAGAACTGTTTACCGAGCAGAAATATGTGCTATCATTGTCTTTATGAATACCGGTTAAATCTCTTAGATTATAAAGGTAGCAGCTCCTATTGTTCCTGAACAGCAGCTGAGCTTCCCCTACTGTTCCTGAACAGCAGCTGAGCTTCCCCTACTGTACCTGAACAGCAGTATTTGTTACTGCTGTTTTCAAAGAAATGAACTCGATTACTGATTGATTTGGGAACAGACTATAGAATAAATCGAGGTTGGAAGTGGAACAGACTATAGAATAAATTGATGTGGGAGGAGGTTGAGGTGAAATCAGAAACAAATTCAGATATTTGCAGATATTCCTCAAAACTCAAGGAATAACCTCACTGTTTTAAGTAAATTTTTCGGCTACTAATGCGCTAGGGGTGAAACGAGCTCTTCACTTGAGATGATAAGAAAAATGGATGCGTTTATTTGTTGATCTATATTTTGCTATATTTCATACACGTATACATCACTTAAGTATTATAAATACTGCACTAATTGATATGAATTTGATCTTCAATATCATTTTCATTATGATATTCTATTATTGCTCTAATTATAATCGTCATAACTAATGTCATATATATATATATATAATTATTATTATTACTATTATTATTATGATATTCAATATGGTTAAATAATATATATAAACATATACGTATGTTATGTTAGCCAGCGCTTATTTGCTAGGCTATTTTTTCATCATTAATGCATTTGAGCAATTATTTTTTTTTCTCGAAATTCATGAGATGAAAATGCATGCGCCGTGTAAAGTATACGGTAATTTCGGAGATAATGAACAATTTAAGACGTATTGAAAGTGAATTCGTTGAGACTCACTTTTAAGCTGGATGCACACGGCAGTCAAAAACACAGAAAACAGTTTTTGTAACGCAGTATGACGCACTAGAAAACAAAAACATTGATGTTTTCTTTTTGGTTCGGGATTGGAAAAAACAAGAAAAAGCTAATGGAGATTTTAGTTCATCTAAAGCCCTATCACCAGCCCTCCTTCATTGTTTTATAAGACTATTAGCCGGCAAAGCTTTCTTCTAGAACACTTAAGATAGCTGACAGTGGCCATATTGGATTCTTACGTTGTTCATATTGGATCTCATTCCTGCTATATACAATCTACAGTTTTTACTGCTGAATATTCTATAACTTGGTACCGGAAGTGGCATATATGCAGCCTCTACTAGACTTTCGCTTACTGGTTGAAACAGTTTTGCTCCGGGATATTTCAAGAAGGTTGGAGGCCGTCAATAAAAGGGGTGAAAACAACTCTTTAGTTCGCATTTGTTTAGGAACCCTGCCACAGGAATGTCACAAACATTTATTCCGATTTACCACCATATTTTTTGCGTCGCATTCATTTTAATGATATTTATTATTATTGATATTATTATTATTATTATTATTATTATTATTATTATTATTATTATTATTATTGCATCATCATTTTCGCGCTTGGCCGATGCATTGTTCGCTGTAGATGTTTGAGTGCCGTACGTTTTGTGTCTTTTTTTCTTACAGTGGAGACAAACGCCAAACGAATCATCCTCAGCCTCCACTTCTAGTGCCGCTGCCGCTGCTGCTGCTGCTACTGCCGCTGCTGCCGTTGCATCGTCCACATCCGCGCCTTCCGTTGCTTCTACTTCTACTACTACCACTACCACGCCTCGGTATACGCCGGTCGTGGCGGCCGCGGCGGCTAGTGCCCCCGGCGGCGTCGCGACGCTTAATCATCACCACGGCACATTCCCGCCGACGCCGTCGCCAACGGCCGGCTATATCGATGGTTATCGGCTACGATTTACATCGCCGGAAATGTTGCCTTATGTGAGTTTGTTGACCAAGACGTTCCCCGTGTGTGTGCGTGCGTGTGTGTGAGAGTGTTAGTTGATATAGCCGTCCAATCTACGGGCCATTTAAAACATCAATCGACCCTTTTGAGTTAGAATCAGTTTCATTTAGATATAAAGTCAAATGTTAACTAACTCACAACAGTTAGAATGGTTTGCTGTGCATTGTCAATATCGGGAAACTCATCCTGAAAATCAAAAACTGCAGTGGATTGTTAACGTACAGCACTATAACCGGCTCTGAGAGTCTATTGTTGATTGAAAATCATAAATTGATTGATTTTGACTTCAACGTCGGCTCCCAAACCATGAAAACTTTTATCATCGATTTAAAAAGTGAGAAATTGATGTTTTGAGCGGCTTTAACTAAACACAACTGAGAAAGAAACAAAAGCAGAACAAATCTAACCGGAAAAATCTTATTGATTTTGTAATTGAATCAGAATCACAGGTTTTTTTGACAAATTGTTTGATGTTGTGATTGAAGTGATTATATGGCTGCTTGTGGTTGTCAGTGTTTTCATCAATCAGTTGAAATGCTACAATATTGCTCTTAATGATGCCGGATGCTGGCGACATGCTAAACTTTGTCATTACAAATTGTTTCTTCAATTCCTGATATGTCAGTTCGATATCTGAATCTATGATCAGGTGATAAACTAGTTTGGATATCTTTGAATTTTGAAATTTTGCGCTGCATTCTGCCTGGAAACTCATCGAAAATATTGAAGTGCTACCATTACATTTATTCATTATATTGTGAATTCATTTTTGGCTTCTGGTTGTAAAGTCGCCATTCACTGTGGATCCAAGAACCACCACTTTTTCAGGCCATTATTGACTCGTAGTTGAGTGAGATTATAACCTGTCTATAAAATCAGGCCCCATAATCGACGTTATAAAACAGTTAGGCAAACATGGATTTTTTTTTAAATCTCGAAACAAGGACCTTGAGTTTCTGTGGCAGTTTGTATAAAACTAGGAGATCGTTTAAATGAGAGCAATTTTGCATCATTTCGTCAGGAAAGTTGAGTGTTTTCACCTGGAACAGTGGACAAACAATTTGATTGACAGCGCATTTAAAATATCTTCATAAATCATCGGCACGTTTCGCTCCCTGATGAAGATTACTACGTTTTTACATGGCGATCAAATCGTTTTTCCATAAATCCACGACCGAGTTTCGTTGTTCTCTGTTTTCTGATCATATTTAAGACTTTCGGATATTTGAAGCGAGAACTACGCGAAACGGTGGTCAGTTTAAAAACGGAGTGAATTCTTAAATCGATTCAATATATATATATATACACACTGAATTAACATTGAAATGAAATCGATCGAAGAGTTCACCCGCACTTTACGTGTCTCAAGAAGATAATCGTGTTTTTTTGCACTCATCGCACGCTTTGGAAATAAATATTTTGCTGAAATTTACTCACTCGCTTATACATGTATATATATATAAACATATATATATATATATATATATATATATGTTTATATTATAATAGCTATCATGGCCCCATAATGTGTGAATGTGCATGCATATCATATTATCATTATAGACATTTTTATAACATATGGATATATTTGTCTTTTGTGGGTTTGTGTTTTTTGTTTGATGTGCTTTGTTCGCAGTTTTTTCTCTCCATATACTAACAGCTTATTGCACTAGTTGCATCACTTTTTTCGTGTATAATATTGTGCAATCATTTTGTGCTCAGGATAGATAGAGTCAAGTGCTGTAGTCGGTTCCCGGGAACCTGTTTGTTCAACAGTCAGTGTCTACGGTCAAAATTAATTGATTTTCAATTTAGTCAAATTCAACCAACAACAGTGTTCTGAGTCTGGTTGGAAATCTTTGACAGCTCAGAAAACTTTGAAACAGTGACCTTTTTTGAAATGATAGTTGGATGTTTTTATTTTGACCGGGTTCGTTGGACTCGGTTCGTTGGACTCGGTTCATTAAGCCAGGCTTATTCGATTGAGCATTTGAACAATGTCGATGCCCAGTCATGCAGTCTATGTATAAGACCGATCTGAGCTGATTTTGGCCGCAATCATACAAATCTCGGGTTTAAGCCTCTTTAAACGGAGGGTTTCGTTAGTAATAGATTTATCGATCAGTTATATCGGTCTTATATTTAGACTCCCGTGGAGCTGAGGACACAAAGTCTTTCTCAATAGCTATGATCACACAAGTTTTTTTTGGCTTGGGCCATATTTGGCTTGGGCCTGATGGTGCCAAATCGTCTCTGTGTGATCGCGGCTAATGTCTTAAAGAAAAAGATTGTTTTAATGATTAAGAATAACTCATTGAAATAATTGCGAATGTACGTAATAACGATGTTCTGTTTTATATATACGTACATATAGGCTCATCCGACTTACTTCAACCCCGGTCTCCAAACTGCTGCATCATTCAATCCATACCTAACATCGGGCGTCGCCATGCCCGGCATCATGCAGACGCAGGACGGTTCACCGGTCCCGCAACACGCGGGTCAAATACAGACCCTACCGGTACAACAGGCTGGACCTACGGCTAAAACAACCGTACCTCGAGCTGATAGACTGGAGGTAAGCTGAATATTATACTATAAAACACTAACACACAACACCTCAATACAGTTTAACTATATCAAAATATACGAATATATATTTATGTATATATGAATACTGATATTCGTGTACAATTAGTTTTTAAAATATCAAGTCCAGTTTTATAGACTTGGTTTGATAGTTTATTTACTATGATGCTGGCAGTGCTCGGTGTGATCGTGAACAATTTATCAACACGTAATAGTTAGCTCCTAGTCTATAAAATTGGGCTGTGTTTCTCGAAGCAGCACTCCAATATCCTTGCCATGTTTCACTTTTATACAAAATATTTGAATCAAGAAATGAAGTTTTGATGAACTATTTTCTTAGGAAATCCGCGTAAATTTGGTTTAGACGAAAATGTCGATGATTTTGCGTTGAATTTTTGTTATTTTTCCGTGAGCATCGCAGGGATTTTTCGCTGGTTCTGGTTCAGAAAATTACAGCAGCCTCGGTATAATTTTTTAAAGTACAATATTCCAGACACGTTTCGACGCTATATCGTAGCTCTGATATATCTTATCACATTCCCCTATTTACCATTTACATATATATATATATATAAATATATATCTTTTGACGGTGAAATATTCGCGACCGTTTTCAACATTTCCTATTTGAGGTTGCGACTGTATTAGATGTGATATTATCCTTTTTTTTTTTTTCAAAAGCTTGGTACAACTATAACTTGTTATTTTTTTCTTCAATTTTTATGAATCTGACTGCTCTAGCTGGTTTTATTGGTAGTGATGGTGTGTAACGTTATTTAGAAATATATTGACTTCGAAAAAAAAACGTTGAATCAAAGTCGCGCGTGACCCATTCCTATCAGCTTCTACATCCTACGTATCTTGAAAAAAAAAACGTCCACGTTTGGGTCACAGTTTTTTTTGTTTTTTTTTTTGATTCGAGAATTCTTTGGCATTTTTAAGTTCGTTTTTGTCCTCGTTAATCTTTCAGGGCAATATGAAATGTTCACATTAGAGATTTTCTTATCAACCATTAATGATTTCTATTTCCTTCATTTACTGGAAAAAGGTGGTTCTTATTCTTAATTCTCTTCTTTGGCTGTTGAGCTACTGTTAAGAAGCTACTGTTAAGAATATTTTTTCTTAACATTTCATGGCTATTACTTTTAGACCTGTTGAGAGAATTTGAATGCTCACCCCAGAAAATATCTACGATCAAATACTTTTGAATTTGGGTAGTTGAGAATATTTAGACAATTTCTTCAATTTTCAAAGTTTTTTTTCTTTGAGACGCATCTGTGAGGGAGCAATGTGTGTTTAATTGATGTGAAGGAATCCCCCCTCCCTCCCCCCATAACTACAGTTTATTAGTTCAACATATTGAAGTAAGAATCTTTCTTTCCTTGGGTAAAAAAAACAACGAGAGAGAGTCATCATTGATGGTCTGTTGCACCGCTGCGAACTGTTGCATAGTTACCAACCATCGCATACTACGTAGGTCTTCACGAGAACGATCTTATAACTGTCAACTTTACGCGCGAAAAGTGACAAGAAAATACGAATATGTCGTAGAATATCTGTAGAAATTCTTCTTGAGTTATCTTTATTGATTTATATTTCTACCATCGGTCTGATTCTGGTTCTAACGCGTGTGTTGTATGTATGAGAGTTGTATTAATAATGTATGAATGTTCAATAGTATTTATACTGATTCATTACTAACCATTTATGTCAAAAAAATTATACAAGAGAAACTTATAGAAAACCCTACTACATTAGTCTCTCTAGTCATAGAACTATAAGTGAACCAGAACTCTGACTCTGTGATTTCAATATACATTTGCCTTCGCAATCTTTGAAATTCATTAGAGCGCCCTCTACATTAACTAAAAACAATAGATGCTTGACAATATTTTCTCCGCGAGCATTCAGGATTGTGTTTACAAGATTTGATGAAGTTTTAAGTTCTTAGCTAATCTTGAAAAACGCTAATTAAGAATAGAGACCGCCGGCAACCAGTATAGAACACAAGTTTGAGGAGTCGCTCTATCGATAGAACAAAATGAAATGTTCTGTCTTTGATTAGTCAAATACGAGAAATATCAATTTGACTTTTGTGCTCCGTGAAAATGACTATCGCTAAATATGATATCAAATGATTATTCAATATATGTAAATAAAGATAATCCCTGATTTGAGCTCGGTTAATTACGAGTCAGACATATTCTCTGTAATGCACTGATACAGTGTCATATTATCATCTTTCTGTACAAAACTGTACATAATGCACCAGTATATCAGCACCTGCCATGAACTAATGAACGTTTCATCCTAATTAATGGCTAATTATCTTTTCATGGGCGGCCATTTTAATGAATTATGTCACTGTTACGATCACATTGTATTTTCGGCAGGCGTCCTCGTTTTGAGGTATAATAACAAAAAAAGCTGGTCCTCACTTAACTGAACCCTCGTTCAATCATGATTAGATCTCGTATGTCTACTGACAGCAGCAGCTTCTTTTATTCATTATTGTTCCATTGAATTATATACGTAATTATCATTTTCCTATTATGTCAAGGTCAGACAACGCTAGAGTTGCGAGTAATTGTTGGTTCGTGATTTTTAGGATAGAATGTATGTTTATGTGTGTGAATGGTGAATCTAGGCTCAAACCCTTACGGTGCAACTTAACATCTCTCAACTTCCAGTGACTATTAGTGTGGCTGGAAAATGTGTGCAGCAGAGTTGGATCATGAAATATATGTTTGATATTAGTCCAGTCATCCTCCCTCGTAGAGACATCGAGACTCTACTACCAGTAGTACCCGGCCAAATAGATCCATTGTTGTCATTATCAACCAATCAGAAATCACATTTCAATTAAGTCGAGAATATTCTATTCATGCGCTTAATAGATTACATACAATTGACAATCTGATTGGTAATTTTTCACTACTGTATATGCGCGTAGGCTATTTAGGTAGGGTTTCGTGCTGTGGTAGAGTCTCGCAATGGTTCCTCAGGTTAAAGTCCCTGCCGATTGAGAGTAGCAATCCGGGAGATCGCACGCGGGTCATTAAAACATGCATCAGTGACTTTCTACTAGCGCTCAGATCCCCTTGTCTGCAGTCGATGACAGTCAGAAAAATATATAAATCTGATACATGTAGATAACTTTTATGTCTCTCCCACTTATGACAAACAAAATCCAAATCCTTTTACTCCAATATCGTGGAACGTGTGATCCTTAAGAATATTCCATCAAAATGCCATTTCTTCTATTTCTAATCAACAATGCAATGATTACAAATTTATTCGAGTGTGATCCGACCAACACGTGCGTAATCCGTCAACACTAGGATAAACCGTTCAACTTTGGGATAATACCTCTAAAATGGCCCTCCCCGCATAACAACCATGCAGAAGTATTTTACGTATCTCCACAATCGCCACTTTTTAAAACAACAAATGCCAAGAAAATCACTCCATATAATTAGATTATGTATTTATATTATCGATAACAGTAAAGAATGGTTAGGGTTAGTATAAATCTGAATGATTGTTAGAATACTGATAGGTATCTATAATGATCTCCATAGCCACAGTTTATTGGAGATCCCACATAATCTCCGCAGGCACAGGAGATCACATAAACCAACGGATCAATTATTTAGTTCTAAAGATGGTTTCCACAGATATTTCATTATCGAATATCTAAATAGTTATTATTATAATCATATTATCATTAACATTATTATTATTATTATCATTATTATTATTTTTATTATTATTATTATTATTATTATCATTATCAATATTATGATTATCATAATACTTGACATTGCCAAACGACCGGATATTTCCCATCCTAATATATATCGTGTTCACTCACATTGTGTATACTACGTGCATTTATTAGGTTTGTCGAGAGTTTCAAAGAGGTAGTTGTACTCGTCAGCCTAGTGATTGTCGCTTTGCGCACCCCCCTGACCATGTACATGTGGACAACGGTGACAACCACGTCACCGTCTGCATGGATTTTATAAAGGGCAAATGTTCGAGAGACTCGTGTCGCTACTTCCATCCCCCTCCGCACCTCCAAGCTCAGATCAAAGCCACGCAACAACGTGCTACTCTCGCTGCTCAACAAGCCATGGTAGGGTAAACAACAACAGCAACCACGTAACGTTCAGACGTAAAACTATAATGGGATTTGAGATGAGGTCAGTCCGAGTCTGTCTGCTGCGGTGCTCTTCCTATTCTAAATCTTTACATTTCAACTTCCATTTTTGGACAAAAATCTGTTCATACAGGTATGAATTAACAGCGTGGAACCACCAGCACCCCTCTCAAATACATTCGTAATCCCCCTGCGGTAGCGTCAGTCCGGAACCACCAGCACCTCTCCGTGGTAGCATCAGTCTGACCACCAGCATCCCCTCTGCGGTAGCGGCAGCCTGGTACCACCAGCACCCCTCCGCGGTAGCGTCAGCCTGGAACCACCAACACCCCTCCGTGGTAGCATCAGTCTGACCACCAGCACCCCTCTCAAATACATTCATAATTTTCCGCGGTAGCGTCAGTCTGAACATGACTCTTGATAGCGTGGTGAAGTATCTGGTGTTTTATAGCCAATATCTTTTAGTTCATTTGCAATAAATGATATAACCGGTGACATCTTGTGATCAAATGCTGGACGATCGAAAATTGGAAGAATGGTAATAAGGCGACCACGCTGCGAATTGAAACCTGTATATATAGATATATTTGAAGTTCATAAAACGCACCGTCAGCAGCGACATGGCCGCCTACTCTATCTCAATCATCTCTTATTCTCAGTTGAAAATGTTACAGATCTTGCGCTTTCATCATCACACCCATATATATCAGCAACCTGTCTCCACTCAGCCCTTTGATTGCCCCAAGAAGCAAAACAGAATAAGCTTGAAATGGTCAGTTGCTAAAAGGCTGTTAAATGTAATCTAAAATGGATCCAGTTAAATGGATCCAGTTCCGCAATGTCGTGTGTTAACTCATCAACTCGGTTCTTCAGAGTGAACTCTGCAGCAGTTGAACTTGAAAAAAATAATCTGTCAATTCTTTACTTCACAATTGTAGTATGTAAAAGTGTTGGACCTGGGTTCAATCCAACAGTCTTCAATCTAAAAAACTGGTCCTAAGTTGTAAGAAGGGCTTAGACTTCTGGGGCCGGTTGCACAGTCATGGCTTAGACTTAAGACCAGTCTAAGACTAACTTAGTTCTGTAGCTAATCTAACAATTGGGACCAGTCCCATAGTCATGGCTTAGACTTAAGACCAATTTAAGACTATTTTAGTTCTATAGCCAATCTAACAACTTAAGACCAGTCTTAAAATCTAAGGCCATTTTTGGACTTAAGTCTCAACTGAGGAACTGGCCCCTGGAGACTAGTCTGGAGATTTAAGACCACTTTTGGACTTTAGTTACGACTGTGCAACTGGATTAAGCATGAACAAACCTAACCCTTTCTGGAATTTGGATTGAATTTATTGTAGAACAGCCATCATAAATGTTCTTTTTTCTTAAAAAGACAGCTTTTCTTCTAGAGGTGGACACTCATTTCCAAAATAGCATTTAACAACCTTTGAGTAACTGGTCCCCAGATCAGCAGCATCTTCTCAGAATCATAATGAAGAGATATTGATTATTTTTAACACATTTCCTAAGCTCTCTGATCTGTTACGTATATCAAACTGCTGCTGCTGCTGCTGCTGCTGCTTTCTATCTTGGCCGTTGTTCGCGTACATGCGCTTCTTTCATTTCGAGCTGTCTGATTATTGTAGATATCGCTCTATTTGTGAAATTAGTGAATTAGTTATAGTGGAGAAAGGTTTGCAACTTTTGAAAAAAAGCCTCTCATGTTTCATTTCATTTTCTAACCCTTTTATTTTCAACACTGTTTCTATTTGTGAAACAAAAGAGATGTTTTTTATGAGCTTTCGATTTTGTGACCAATTGTAGAAACGCAGTTAGGAGGATCAATATTTGCAAATTTTACAAACACGGAGTTCGCAAAAATTTCGACAATCGAATGCTCCTAAAAACGCTTGAGGATATCATAACTGACCAATCAAAATTCATAAACAACCAGTCATATTGTTATAGATGATCCTAATGTGTGTTAGGTAAATCTAGTATATTGAGCTGATTAGTTCATATTGCTGAATCATTGAAGTTATTGAGAATGAGAAGATTGTCATTAGTAATTAATGATAAGTCATTGAGAGTAATCTTAAATTCATTGGTATAATCGAGATTTATATCAGGTTAGAATCATTAGAATGCTGTCAAAATAAGTAGATATAATTCTAATGGATCCCAGATGAAAAATTCAGTGTTGAAAAATAGGGTTAGCGCTTCTTTTTTTTTATATAGTTGACGAACTAAGCGTTTTGGACGGTTGACGACGTTTGATGCTCCAACTTTTTTACGTATTAAGAATACATATTTATATCTGGTATCAGAGTCTCACATGTCATACAATTTTTTTCCGCGTGTTTTTGAAGGTGTTTCGTTTCATCTGTTCCTAAAAAAAAAAAACGAATTGTGCAAATATTATTAAATGAACCTAGAATTTGAAAGTGTAATTAACATAGATTTAGGCCACTAGAGAACTCCTCTATATAGTTATTTATTAGTTGCTGCTGGACTGGGTTGGGTATTTTTCTGACTCTCCTACTATTTCAGGAGGACTTTGTCCTTCTTTAACTAGTTCTGAAGGTTTAGATGTATATATTGCTCTTTAATGCTCTGCTGTTTTGTGCAAACTTTTAGCTGCCTCGCTCGCTGCTGCGTACAAATGTGTACATTATATATCCATATTAACCGTATATGAGAAATCGTGAGATACTAGCTAGCTTGTATTTTAGTGTGCTCTGATGCTGCCTTTTCGCTGCGTTCCCCGCCCGCTACATTACGCAAATAAACTCCCCCTAAAACTGAGTGGCCCCCGAGCTTTAGAAAGTCCTCCTCACTCCGAGCTGAAAGCAATCGCACACGCTTAATCAAAACCCTCATATTCTACGTAGTTCGACGCCTATCTTTCAGATCAATCGTTACAAATTTTTGCAATCAACGCTAGCTAGCAACTTTTCTTCCAGAAGTTTTCCGAACATAATTGGAACTCGTAGTTCTATCCGCATTACTTGCCTATATCTACGTAACTATTACTCTTTATGTGCGAACTTATCGTCTATTGTGGCATCATCGTTAATTTTCGTTACATCGGCGCTCAAACATTGTTTCTCCTGCTTTTTGTAGTGCAATGAAAAAGGTTTTCCTGCATTTTCTGTGTTTGTTGAGCTCTTTTTCGTCAGAAATGAAACCAACGAAATTAATCTTCGGTAGCCGAATAGAAATTTTTTGGTTTCTATGTAGTTTCAGGTTCAGCTGTATTTGAGATTTTTTTGTGTGATTTTTATGGGAAAAATTTCTTCTTTTCTTTTTCGTGTCCAACTCACAGACACTTCCCCGAACTCAACCCGTTCGCCGGTTATAATGATAAAAAACTGATGATTAAATTTTTTGAATTTTTGTTTGTTTCAATATCTCTTACCGTTGTCTCTGCACGACATTTCGTTGACAGCCTAACGATCACAACCATCAAGCGGTACAAATTCGAACTACGCCAAACCCGGTGGCCATACAGGGGCCACCTCAACAATGGACAACGCAGCCCCCGCCGCAAGAGGTGCCGTGTACATGTGTAAGTTTAAACTGAATAGAAAAAAAACGAAAGCAAAAAATGAATACTAAATTACAGATTATTATTATTATTATTGTTATTATTATTATTATTATTATTATTATTATCATGGAGTCAACTCATTCTATCTCTATTTTACTGTCGTTGAACCTTCTGTGATTGTCTGCCTGCGTTACACGCAAAATGATCAAGACAAAAAAATGAAAGGAATGCCGGGCTAGTTTTAATGCATATACATATCCACCGTTTACAGGGATGCGAACCTGGTGAAAATCTGGGAATGCCACTTCTGCCATGACGTGAAAACCCCAGTGTCTAAAGGTCAGGGTCAGTTTCTAGCAGGTTGTTTGATATTCCAATTGTGTGACCATGCTATTTGAAAAATAGTTACCTGGCATAGCTGCTGTGCAACCAGATGCTTTTGCAAAAGCCTGCTAAGCTTTTCGAATATCAGTGAACTGTAAAGAGTTGCAGCAATTTTTTTTTAATGATACCATAGGACCCAGTTCCAGTGATTTGGGTTGATATGTGATAAATGAAAATTGGATCCAGTTTCACAATTGTGGGTTAGATTTTACCCTTGGGTCATAATCAGTTCATTTCCAATTCATTTATTTGAACCTCAGACTGTGGAACTGGCTCCCCATCGTGGTACAGCATTAGCAGTGTTTGTTAATATTTGCTGGCCTGGGTTCGCGTGTGGTGGCAGGGAGTCAGTCTCAGGGTTCACATCCTTGCCAATGAAAGATGAAAGCGATATATATGTGTATATATATATGCCTTCCTGTTGGCTGTCTAACTGTCTGCTCTACTGCTATGATACACAAGGTCATAATCAAGGTCATTTGATCTGTTTCCTGCTTTTTATTCACTGCAGAATTGAATAAATCGAATCTTAATTTTGCCTTTTATTTTTAATCACCAATCATCGAATTTATCCAGACTCAAGACAACTTCTTGCATGATCAATACATATATGCATAGGGTAGTTGTGTATACTTTGTTGCTATGTTTGAGAAATGAAATTTGACTTCTAGTTCGGTTAAGCACTCAGCTTTTAAACAATTTTTTATCGCATTGAGTTTGTTAGAAATAAGAACGACTGTAAAAATGTGTAAATGAATTATATCGGTATTTTTGAAGACATTTAGGACTGGTAATCGTACATGTACACCTAGAAAGACAAGTTACTCGATGATTTGTCTTGAACAAGTCCCACTATTGGATTTTGGGAAATGAAATGTATCTTAAGCACAAGTTTGAATAGTTGGCTTCGTGCTTGATTCTTTATCAACCGCCAATGTAATTTTTTGAGAAAATGCTTCTTCTAAAATTGAAGCGAATTCATTTATTTGGTTATCGTATTACTTACTAAAATGGTGGCATCGATGTGGATAGCACTATTGTAAATTCGAAAAATAACCTTATGGAGGTTAAAGTCTGATGCTTTATGTCCAACAGACTTTTATTGTTCAATTTGATTGCTTGTATCAGGTGGTAATATTTGAAGTAAGTACCATCATCAGGTAGTTAAAACAACCAAATGATCTTCATGACATCGTTGAACATTTCAAGGTCTAAAATCTAATGGTTGGCTTTTTTTATGAGAAGATAAATAAGTTGGAAATTTAGAAGCATCTCATTCAGCCCCCGTGGAAGATGACAGTGAGTTCAGAGCAGTCCGTGCTAAGCATTGTCGCGTTCAAAAACAGGTCATGATGGATCAGAAGACACTTCGAGGTTCTGTGTTTATTCGACTATGAAGTCATTGACTTAGTAAAAGAAGAAACATTTTAACTAGAATCGTAGTGTCACCGAACATAAGCAGACTTGTTGTGGCAAAGCCCAATGTGATATAGACATTGGAAATGCATGGTCATGTTCAAAAGAAATGTTCTACACATACAAGCACTCTGATATCAAGCTTTTGAATATGATGTGCTTGGAATACCAGATGCATTTTTGATATGTGTAATGAGTTTAAGGGGCACTTTATTTTATTTTCTTTCTCAATGCCAATAAGTTTTAGTTTTGATACGTTCTTGTATTAAGTAGTGGTATGTCTGTTTTTGAAATGCAGGAAAATCTTTTTACCGCTTACTCTTCTAGGAGCAGCCTATCTATACACAGCCACAAATGTAGCGATTTTAACGTTTTTGAACATCAGTCGAGCGCACTTTTAGGTTACATCTTTCACTTGCAGCTAGCTATCCAATAGAAAAACTTCATGGTCCCGTTCTGGTGGTAAAAGCCACTGTTTAAAATGATTTTCTTCCACTTGGCCACTTTGTCAACCGAAAGATTCCATTGGAGCTTCTGAGCAGCTTTTTAGGGAACGAAACTACGCTGGTGACTCGCTTAAGTTTTCTGCTTTGCCTTGGCTTTGTCTTTGTGTATGTCGATATTAACCTGACTAATAAATATCATTATAATTATCAACAATATTGTTACTGTTATGAATAATGAGCTTTTAGTTGATAAGGCATACATTATTGGCCGCTCGCTGCAGCTATAGTTGCATAAGCTATGCATTGTTTGATGAATCATAATGCTTCAGTGATTAACATATTAAATGGACTTATTACGTATTAACATAACACCTGCTATTCGCTGCTGCTGCTGCTGCTGTAGATTTTGTAGTGCTTCATCTTGCACAACACTCGCGTCATTTTGTGCCGGACGATTTGAAATACCCGAACATCGATGTCAATTCCCATTTTGGAAGCTACTCGTCTTTAGTTTTTTCTAAGCCATTATCATTGGCGTTGGCAGTCGCAACTGTCTTCTTGTCCCTGACAGCAAAGAGCATGTGTGTATATATTTGTATCATGAAGTTTTTAACTTTCAGTTTTTGTAAAAGAGACTTGGCACGTGAATGGATGAAGTTCTTTCATGAACCTCTTTACTCTGGTTTTTTTTTTCTTAATGACATGTGAAACTTTTAACGGCCATAAATATGTATACATATATATATATTCAATAAATGGAGCATGCGTCTATATGCGTTTCTATAGTTACTATGCTTATTTGATTATTATTCATGCCATTGTCATTACCATTACAATTTTACATGTCCTAACCAATCAGCTTCTTGAGTCGTATATAAATATTAAACTAGCTTATTTTTGGGCACCGGCCTCAGTTTTTTTAATAAAATAGTTCCGACGTGTGTTTTCCTTGCATGTGGATTGTTGAACTGGTGAATGTAACAAACAATGATGAACTCATTGCCGATGTCAACCCCTCGTAACATCACTCCAACTAGTTCTGGTTAAAGCACATACAATGTATTTGCTGATAAAGAACAAATGTAGGCGATTTTGTTTTTGAAGCTGATCTGGTGAAAGAGATTTTAAAAGTTACCAATTACCAAATGCACCGTCCTTCCCAGTTAGGTCACGCTATTAGCATTACCGTTTCCATGTCCCTCCTTACAAGTTACAATTTTTAGTGTGGCCATTCGAAAATTACTTTAGCAACTAAGACAACCTTGAGTATTATAATTTTCTCTCATCATAAGAAATGGATGAAACATTCAAACCAAACTCTACAACCATCATAGGTTTACCATCATTACTGGCTTCATTTTTAATGTAGTTCTCGAATGCAACTTCCCTATCTTCAGTCACTATACACTACTACCTTTGCCACCTCAATCCTGCCTCTTAACAACTTTCCAAACGTTTACTACGTATCTTACCTCTGCCTCTTACAGCCTCTAGGACTTCATAATAGCCCTCGCAAATGCGCTCACCGATAATTCAAGTCGATGTTTCATCATTTGTGTTATAATCTGTAAACTGCTATGACGGCCCTTCTCTCGTTTATGAAATAACTGTCAAACTTTGCAGCATGAATATCATTGAAAAAATTTGAATCATTATTTCTATTGTTATTATCATGATTATTATAATTATTATTATTATCATTAGTCGTATAGCCAGGCGCTGGTATCAGTAATCGTATATACCTCACTACCACTTCTATTTCCTTTCTTACAGCAACGTTTCTAAAATATCTTCCTAATTACCAAATTAATAGATATCATTCGTTGCTTTGTCGAGGGCCTAGTTTTCTGCATTTTCAACCGATATTTCATTCACAAAATCATTTTTTCAAAAATTTTGGCATCTAATTTTTAACTTACAATTTGTGGAAGTCTTTTCAACTGTTTGTATCTCGGTGCACGAATAATTGGTTGAATTTGTTTTTAAAGATGGCTGCTATGGCAACTCGCACATTCGTCTAGTCTAGTCCACGATCGTTCGATTTGGACGCAGCGCCATTTTCACGTTTGAAACCATTAAAACAGCAATAGATTTTACTTTTTCAAATATCGAAGAAGATTTATTCAACTGCTTGAATGGGTTAATTTTCATTCGGCAAATTTTTTAGAGTGTGAGACAAGTTCAAATTCATCTCATTGTCTATAGTAGTTGTACTGTGCCTGTTATGCTCATCAAAATCTGTCTGCCTAAATTTTTAAAAAACCCATTGAACAATACGACTAAATCAATTTTTCATCGAGAACTATTCGCTTATCTTGCATTGTGTATTACCACCATTATAATTATGATTATTATTATCATTATTGTTATTATTATTATTGATATTCGATTTTAGTGTTTGTAGTCTATATATATGATGGCTTTCCATGTGACGCTATTGCATTCTAGATATACGTTTGTGTAGGCATATTCTTGAACCCTGTCAGCGATAACATTACCTACTATTTTTCTTCCGGCAAGAAATCCACCAATTTTTCTATTAAGAAAAAAAATCTCAGCCGTCATTCATAATTTCTCGCCTAATTTCCAAATTTATAATTTGTAATTTGTAACTCAAAATTTTATCGAAATTTACTCCATATTGAAATTACATTCTACCACATTCTTTTGGTTTTTTACTTCAAAATCTGATTTGGAATTTATAACCGACCTCATGGCATAGATAGATAAGCAGAATAAACGACAGTACTGCTATCAACACTGAAGATGGGTCTCTTTCTGAGATAGAACTTTTGCCGAATGGACATATATATATGTATATATATTGCCCTGTCTACACTAGAGAGTGAATATGGATTTAGAGTATTTTATACTAATGAAACTGAGGACTCGATCAATCCACATTCATTTAATCCACAAGACCACCTAGTCTCAATCAGTCCTAGAGTAAATAGGAACATCTTGCTTGCCCATATATGTTAATGTATGTACTGGTGCATTGCAGAGGCGTCTCGTGTAGACATAAATTCATTCTGAATTTCGTTTGAATGAATTATGCTTGAAAAATCTTCCAAAATCTCTAGTATAGATATGCGGCATTTGTATCTCGATGCGATATGAAAACTACCGTAATTTCACCCTCTATTTTCTGTTTAACAAACAAACGAACGATCAAAATAGAAATAAAATATCTACTGACTGGAAACCAAAATTATGCATGTAGATCTGTTACAACTACTTATTAATATTGGTGCTTTTCTTTTTATTTTTTATTTCCCACGATGCATTGCTGCTTGCTGTTGTCATGTGCCGCCAACCCTGCCATGCTATTGGCCAATTGCGATCATGTGCTCTGCATAACTAATTAGCAGCCAGTGGTAGAGGTGTTGAAGGGCAAGAAGCGTACACTCGATCCTGCCGATGAAATCGTCCTGGTACTATTATATTCAAAAAACTATTCCCTTTGATAAAGGGGGAACTCATCGACTCCTGCACATTTCGACCATTTTGCGCACATATTGTTCGTATACACGGGTGATCGGGTCGCTTTTAGAGTGTTTACTATCATCATTATCAGTATTATTTTCCCCCAAAAACTCCGTCATATCCTCGATGTGTCAACCTTCGCTTTCCTGCGCAGTGCAGAATACAGTTATAGATGCTTAATATTCTTTATGAAGAGATCTGAAATAGCATGAATGATCTTCGTTCGGGCAATATGTGTCTGTTGATATAACCGCGAAACGAATTCGTTAAAAATGTCATTAGCGAATGGTTGATTTTTTCTCAATTTTTAGCGCCAGGACCCGACATCGAACAATTTGTCTTTTGCATGGGACACTACTTACGAACAATTGGCCAAACTGGAACAAAATGCACAGAAGTTTTTGAGTGCCTCTTTTTTGCTTCGAAAAGGACTCTGACGGGACACCCGGTGGGCGCCTATTCTAACAGAAATACTGAAATATGTATACCTCCGCGGTAACAGCAACCGGGCGTCTCCCATCAGTGTTCTTGCTTTTATATGCATGTTGCAAATTAGTAGATCGGACTCGCTTTTTAGGTAATTTTCGCACACAAGTCACATGACAAGCCTACTCTGTGCTTTGTACATTGGTTGATTTTTTCCCTCTTACATATATACGTATACATACATTGAAAAACTATTGTTGCTATGCAAAGCCAAGCATAACTATGTACTCTTTGTATCACACATGCGCGAATCATTGTTTTACATCTAATATATTTATATCATTATTATTATTATTTTGTGCTTGTAATTTTCCTTAGCACATATTGTCGATCTCCTTATATTGTCCGCTCTGTTGTCATGACAACACCACCGGTATTGCAGCTTGGCACGTGTCATTCTGGAAAAGAAGATAATCGAACAAAATGAAGAAAAATATGAAAAATCAGAAATGCCATTGCTCCTTTTGGTGTTTAAATTGATTATTTTCAGAAAATTTGAAATTCGAAACTACATCTCTCCCCAAAGTTAGTTAAAGTTAGATTATTATAGAAAATCTAAATTTGAAATTTCTTTTTGGAATTATGAACATTATCTTTATCATTATTCTTATTATTATTATTGTCATCATTAATCCTGATTTTTTAGGTGAAATTTGAGATGAAATATTTGGATATGATGATTTTCAATGTCTTTCAATCTTCTATCCATTTCTGGTAATTCAAATGATACCTGAGCATCCCCTTACTGGCATAATATTACAAATGTATACAAGATGAGAATGTTTGTCATGTGATTTATACCGAGTTGTTTTAAACAAAATGGTGGATTTGAGGAAAATGGTCAAAAGCATGATTTTATGGGCTTTCTATGTTTAGAACTTATTCGAAACTCCTCTTCGAAAAAAATTAACCTTCACGGTCTCTAAATGAGCTTGAAAAGTTCATTGTTTAAGGCGAAATGAAAATCGAGTCTTATCTATTTTACAAACATGTAAATATTCATCCTTGCTTTGCGTGGATTTGTCCCTGATGGTCATCAATGCTGCTCTCTGTACCACAGTATCAAACACTGTAGACTCATCTAAGCAGGTCGGTATCACTTGAGAAAAATGTGTGGACACTATTATTGAGTTCGAACAGTTTATCATTGCCATTACAAACCATCTTGTTCTTGTGCTCCTTTGGCAGCTTTGCCACCATGAGATGTCTCATGTGTCCTGTTGTGTAATCATTGACTCTGTGAGGATATCTCGTTCTACCAGTTCCACATCCTTGCCACTAGAAAATAACTCTTGACTTGTCACTCTGACCTCATGAGTTCATCAATATCGTGCTCCGATGCTCGATTACCAACTACCAAGATAATTTAGAGTAGCAAATTGAAGAATGATCATGGCAGTGAACTGAATAAATTTGAAATATATTCAAAACTTATTAATAATACAAGACATAACTCCACACATTTTCTGAAATTGATAACCCCAATTAAAAGCCATGTCTATTACTGGGCAGTATTTTACATTGTGTCTGAGAGTACCGCCTATTCATGTGGTCTAGTTCAAATCCGCTCAAAGTGAGGATACAGTTTATTCATATCTTATACCGCGTTATCAAACATTACTGTTACTATATGGTTGTAATTGTATATATGTATTTTCTGGGTCAATTTTCTACATCAAAGAAGAAAATGATAATATTCACAACCAAATAAAATCAACGTGAAGTTTTTGCTTTTCTGAACGTGAAATGATGAATGTATATATGTTTTGAAAAAGGTACCGCTTACGAATTTATGCAAAATGCGAAAATAATTTGCTCAAATCTCATGGAATACGACGAAAACTTAGAATTTCTTCTTTTTTTTTTTTTTAATGCACTTTCTAACCTGAGAATCTACTTGCAATTAAAAGTTGAATTCTGGCATCTTGTTGGCTTCAATTCTATGACAGATCTGATGATCCTAATCTTGAATGTGCATCGAACCTGGACAAAATGTTTAGATTTGCTTTCTCTACTTTATCGCACTGTATATGTAAATATATATATATACATATGAATATATATATATCGATATATTGATAAATATATTTATATATATTTATGTATATGTATATTGATATATATTTTTGAAAAGTTAATGAGTCTAATAATTTGCATGTTCATGGATATTATTGTTATAATTATAATTACTACTATTAATTATCGATCAGAGCACTTTAATTAGATTATTATCATTATTATTATTATTATCATTATTAATAATGCTTTCATTGTTGTGTAGATGCTTCAAAAAAAAATTAAACAAATTTTTTCTAAATATTTTGGAATTGTGCGACCTAACTTAAATTCTGAAAGTGCCCCATCGCAGCCCAGCAAGACAACATATTAATAGGATTTAGGGGAAATTTTGTAAATTGCTTTTCCCTCTCATGGCGGCAATTTGGATCGTGACAAAAATGGAGATAAAATTCTGTCCGTTAGAAAATGTCCAATTAACTTTAGAATCATCACGATATTAATTCAGCCGATATGAATAATGATATTCCTGTTAAGATTATTATCGTAATGATAAAAACGAAATATTCTTTCTCGTGAACGACTATAATGTAATCTATTCTGGTGTATGTCGAGAATTCATGAATGTTCATATTTTTAATCTGCAAAATTCTAGTAGTCAGTAGAAATTTGGGTCGCCCGCTGAAAGAATGGAACTACAAATTTTATAAGCCGATGTGCCAATTATTTTTGTCAACAATACGAAAGATGGGTAGATTTTTTGTTTTTTTTTTTTGTATGTCGAGTGTTGATAATTCTACTAAATCAACTGGTTTTGAGCTAAAAATCAAATGGAATCTGTACATAGCTTTCCAGTGTTTCAAAGCATTTTTGATTTGTCGAAACATTTCTGAACTTGATAAAGAATTTGTCCTTTGTTGAGACAACACAAAGCTTTATCAAATATGACATTTACAAGGTATTCAAAAACTGATCAAACGTGATGATTTTGTCTTGAAATTGTGCTGCTGACTGTAAAATACATTCTCTATGTAGTCTGTGTGGACGGTGGTTCAGTTTCATTTTGAACTACTCATGCCAAGGCAGACCAGGCCTTTAAACTGGTCGGGTGGTTTGGGGAGAATAAACCAGTCAGGGCTGCAGAGTCGGGTGGTTTGGGGAGAATAAACCAGTCAGGGCCACAGAGTCGGGTGGTTTGGGGAGAATAAACCAGTCAGGGCCGCAGAGTCGGGTGGTTTGGGGAGAATAAACCAGTCAGGGCCGTGGAGTTGGGTGGTTTGAGAGATGATTTGGTATTCAGATAAGTCATAAAGGGTAATGATGTTAACCTCATTGACTAATGTACCGACTAAGTGAACAGACAGTGACATTTCTCAAATATCCTGTGAACTGATCTGGCAAATAATCAGAAAACCCTCGCATAAAGATGGCTACCTCTTACATCCTCCTATGACATCATCAGATTGCCATCTAGCAGATAGGTCGTTTTGGATTTGTTTTCTTGGAGAATCTCGATCAAATCGCTAAGGCAGATTATGATGTCATGGGGGATTTTAGGATAGCCATCATGACTTGTTCAATTCAATGACTAGTTCAATTTAAAATAATTAATCTGAATTTGTTTGTGAAGCTTCACGGCTGATCAATCCAGGGGAACTTTTATCTAATAAGCAAAAATATTTAGAAAGCCACATTTAAGTGATGTCTAAATTTTTGGGTTTAAAACAACTATTTTCCCCCACCCCTATCTTAAACATGGGTATAGACAACTGGAAGTATCATTTATATCCTCTGCAGCTTCTCTAGTTCTATAAGGTCGACTTGTCTCCGTTAAGCCTGTTGTGACAAGCGTCTGCACCTTTATTCAAGGTCATCTACTCAATTAGTATGCATGACGACTGCTCGGTCACTGACTGGATTTCGACATAAAACTTGGCTAAAGTGCTACTCTAGAATTTCTTGTTTATGGCCACACGACACTTCAACGATCGGAATATATGAATAAATCGCAGAGGCTGCACGCTCCTTTCCACGGCCAGGCAGACATAATTCAAGACAAGATGTGTCATTGATATCAACTTCACCTTGATCGCAATGTTTTGTGAATGTACCTTTTTGGTAATTTTATCATTTTTGAATAGTAACTCAACTCAGCCCATCCACTTGCTGTTGATTCTTCAATAGACCTAGTGATGATCAGTTGAATACAATATTCAACTCTGAGCAACATGAAGAGGGAAATTTTCAACAATAGAATTAGATTGAACATTTTCAATTGATGCAATCGTTACCAAATCATGTAGTTAAAATGCCAATACCTTTCGACCAATTTTTACTAATCAGAGTTTCCAGATGTAGCTTGCCACACAGTTGGCTGAATTGCTACCTACATATATATATATATATATATATATATATATATATATATATATATATATATATATATATCGCTTAAAAACTGTTCGAATTTTGATAAAGATTTGATTGAAAATGAATTGGTGCGGCGGCTACTTTCATAATTGGCTTCATAGAAATATCAATTCAAAATACATCTTTGTATAAAGCTGAAACCAGTTCTACGTATTGTTAATTGTTTTTCATAGATTTTTAACTGCAAATGTTATGTATACATAAAAGTATATATATATATTTATAAGTTTTTCATGAATTCTTGACAAGTTTTATTCTGTACTTAGAATAGGAAAATATTTTTTCGAAATGTTGAGATTTTTTTCTGTATTTTCGATGGCCACACTGAAAAAAAAACAATGCGCAAACTTCTAGAAATGAAAACCTAATTTGATGTTTATGCGATGTGATCATCGATCTGTGTGATCATCGATCTGTGTGATCATCAATCTGTGTGGTCATCGACGTAGAAAAAAAGTTGAATGACGAAGTGAAGTTTAAAGAATACTGTAAAATCCTACAATATTGATAAAGGAAATCAGTTCGAGAGTTTGGTTTGAGTATAGTTTATTTTAATGTTTCGACTTTATCCTAATAGTCATATTTAATAATAGTAAAGTGACTCCATTTAGAATATAGTTGAAACATTAAGATCGATTTTATTCAAGCAAAAACTTCCGATCTCATTTATGTTATCGGTATTGTAGGATTTAACTGTACTATTCAACACGGATAGAAAAAAAGTTAAGATTAAAGTTGGAGCTCCAAACATCAATATCTGTTGTCATTGAATGAAAGAAAATCAACGGTAAAGAAGCAACAGTTTGAACTCAATTGACTTATATAGTTGAAACCAGTTGCTGGAATCGGGTCCTAGGCCTTCTGAAAAAAAGAAATAGATATTCTGAACAAATTTTCGATGATTTGCTTTCATCCAAAACGTTAAGTTATTTTGTGATGTTGTAACAGTTTTGTATGTGTCTTAAACATCAAAAGGCCGAGACAAAAAGAAAAATTGTTTTTCAATCTGTCCACGTTCCTAAGTTGTGGTTCATCATTTGATCTTCTATTAAAAATTAGTTCAATTAACCTATGACTCTAGAGACTTTCAGTTACAGTCTCTTTAATTAAAATTAGATTTACATGTTTTATTTACTAATGAGTCAGTCTGAAAAAAATGAATGGCACTGGAGTGAAATCTCAATTTGTTCAGACATTGAACTCATTTGAATGACATTACCTCCATTTTGGACCCATTCCAGGCTTGCAGTTCAAATACCTTTAACTTAAGAATATTGAATAATGAACTCATTTTGACAGAAGAGTTGATGTTCAACTCACAACTATGGTACTGACTCAAGCGAGGACCCAGTTCTCAGATGGGGGTTGAAATTTGACTCTAAAATTAAGACGATTATAAATCAAATGATTTCATGAGTCGAATTTCGACATGGAATTTTGAAACTGACTGTAAATTTGCAACTCAAAACTATCATCACATATCAAATACTATATAAATTCAAACGAACTCGAACCGTGAAATAATTGTGTGTATTTTTCTGATATTAGGGAATGACTGGAATGCCAGGAATGGTACCGATGATGAAACGGCCAGCAGTAGCGGATGCAAAGAGTGGTCTACCAGTTTACCAACCGGCGTCTAACGTCGCCGCCTATCAACAAGCGTTAGCCGTTGCGCAATTGCAACAAGGGCAAGGATATGTACCGGTCTCGTGTAAGTAGTGTGAAAGTATTGTGGGAATCAATAACGAGGGAGGCGGGTTTAATTCGACTTAAAATCAGGCTTCAAAGTTGTAGGTTTATTGCGATTCCTGCTCCAAACCAAATTTTTCTTTCTCCATCTGGTTTGCGGGATGCCCTTTTTTGTTTCAAAGATGAAAATCATTTGCTGCACTTATTGACTGTTTGATGTTTACTTGTAAGGAGTGGAAACATTGTTTCAGTGTTTATAAGTTCTGTTCTTCAAAGACTGGCAGTTATTATTAGCTCACAAAAATCTATCGTGGTTTTTGTAGATGCATTTATACAGAGCTACGAGTTTTTACTTATGTCATCTAAGACAAGTCTATCTATATAATCATCGGTATCATTTAATTCGTTATAATTCATGCACTTTTGAAGTCACGCTAAGAGCCTTTGAAAGTCTTTGAAAGTTGCAACATGAACTAAGAAGATAAAGGCAATAGATCGGTTTTTACGTTAGTCTGAAATAAGGTTATATGTACCCTTCTAGTACGCGACATCGAATACACCACATTCCTATCTACCGTGGTCTATTCAGATACTATTCTTAGGTAAATTGATTATGAAATATCGCTCGGAGAGTTTTAATAGTCTTTGATGCTACAAACATTGATAAGTTCATTTTCTGCGCGGCACATTGTAAAAAATTTGGTGTAGTTAACGTTTATCACATTAGCAGAACTTTTCTCTCTGCAATGCTACACGTTTGATTACATTCTCTTCCGCTGTCGCAAAATAACACTGGCGACATTTGTTTAATTCATCAACTTTTCCACATTCTTAATGAATAGAATAAATATAGGTAGGTGATATAGGTGTTTATGTAGAGATGTTGTCGATTTTAGAATTACGTGAAACGTATTGATATTTCATCTGGTTATTAGTATTTCATCTGGCCCTAGAAATTCCAAGAACTAATTGATATGTCTCATGAAAGTCTAGATGATAGGATCTAAGTTGATCACTAAAAATGCTAGCCCATGGTGATGCAGGGCTAGCCTATGGCAGATACGTTATTCAGCTAGCCCATGGTGATGCGGGGCTAGCCTATGGCAGATTCATTACTCAGTTAGCCCTTAGTGATGCAGAGCTAGCCCATGGTGATGCAGAGCTAGTCTATGGCAGATACGTTACTCAGCTAGCCCATCATGGTGCAGAGCTAGCCCATCGTGATGCAGAGCTAGCCCATCGTATGCAGAGCTAGCCTCTGTTGATGTAGAGCTAACCCATTGCGATACAGAGCTAGCCCATGGTGATGAGTGGTTCGATTTCATGGTTCTCTAGAGTTATAAGTTTGTCGACTTCGGTGATAAGTTAATGGTCGGATAACGAGACATCAGTCAGCCAATTATAGCCGTAAATGATGCTCAAGTGAGAACACCTCGGCGAGTAATTGGTCATTTTGTTTCGACAATCAGGCAGTTTTTGGTAGTTTTTCACCCGTTCAATATGCGAGATTGCCGCGCTTAAAAAAGTACGAAGCGTGACTGACATAACTCGTTTGTAAAAGATGAACATGGTTAGCAGTAGGTAATTTCGAATCTAGGGGTTGGACATTAGTATGTGGTTTGGGAAATAGAAACAGAGATTTTAGAATTCATACACTGACTACTATTTTTATATTGCTATCAGTAGTTAACCTTCGATGGGAGCTGCCATATTGCAAACTCTTAACCCTTTCAGTGCGTCTACACCGCAGTGCGGTGTTTGAATCAGTGATGGATTTTGCTTGTACACCGCACTGCGGTGTATTGATTTATTTAGTTATTACTAATTATCTCTCTTGAAATATGGCAGCGCCTGTCAAACATAGTGAAATATTAGTAACTAACGATACACCACGCCACGGTGTAGACGCACTATAGTGCTATTCTTGTTGTTCAACACACTAGGGTGGAATTTTTCAGAATTTTCAAATCATCAGCCTATAGGGTATTAATTAGCCAGCACTGAAAGGGTTAGCGACACGAGAAAATGTTTAATGAGGCAGTAGTTTGAATTTGGCCCATGGAATAGCAACATCCAATATGAACACCTAGGGCCTCACTATGTTACACGCTGTTGCTCTTGCAGAGAATATATTCGCTGCTACGTGAAGATAATAGCAGCAGCAGCAGCAGCAGCCGGGAGCTCTAAAAACACTCTTTTAGAAAATCGAAAGAATATATTTCTGCGTTCATAAAGGTTTCAAATACGTATGAGTATTCAATAACTCTATAGATTCCCCTTGAAATACTCTACTAGAAAGTATTCGAACATACTTTCGATCTATCGTTGGTCAATAGGCGGCAATCTAATCTTGGAACTCGGTTATTTTCACTCCGTAGATTCAGTCATTGCAGAGACAGGATCCGGTGACCGATTCACTATGAGTAAACCACACGCGTCAAACTTTCCAACAAATTCGGCCGATTATTCACTATTCAAGTGGGTTGATGTTGGTAACCGAATAACTGCCGGTTACCGACGGTTACCGATGTGATGCCGAGCTGAAGATGAAATTTGACGCGTCGTGCCTCAATAATTTATGACTCGCGACGCATTCAACAGGAGTCAGTTTCATCGGCGATGATGACATATTAGGGAATTTAATACTTGTTATGAGGTGCTCGGTATTCACTGTATGAGCGTCTTGTATGATTTTTCCAACAGACAAACGACATCTAGTTTCATAGAGTGCCGTAGCATGAAATTATAAGTGAAATGCTGTGGTAATTCGGGTTTGTAGTTTATGCTGTTCTAAGAGACCGATCCTTGTTGAAAGTTGCCGAGTGGATTGTAATTCAGGGGCTCGCTGAGGGCTGTTTCTGCTCCAAACACATGGCAGGCATATAGACATACAGATATAAGATCCAGTTTTATTTTGTAGCCACTTCCTTCTTGGCGTTTAAATCTGGGGATTTACGAAAAAAAAGATTACAAATCTGCTATTCCACTTGTGGATCCACCAATCAGCTTTTAATGGACATCAATGCTGCATTTCTTTTTTACGTATGAAAAGGTCATTGTTTAGTTTATGCTGAGGCATGATTCGTCTAATTCTGGGTAAAAATTAGCTGAATTTCCTTAGAGTGTCGCGGGAGCAGCATCTAGTGGGATAACCCGGTCGCATAGCGGGATAGTGCATTGCTGTATCGATGCAATTCCTATAATAAAGTCTCTGACGATACAATCCAATCATGAAACCACCGGTTAGATTCAATCCTGCCGCTGCCGGTGCATGATTTATTTTTCGTGTGAAATCGTTTTTTAAGTAAGGCAGTAATTAATCATAGTATCTCCAGAGCGCCAAGGAGCATTACGCGTTCCGCTCGGCGTGAAGGTGCGACTGCTCTTCAGACTCAAATTTGATTAAAATCGTCTCCCGTTTGCTGTCATCGCTGTCTGCCGTAATAACTTATTGATAAATAAGAAACAATGTGTTCAGACAGATTTATTCGCGATCACTCTCTTTTCGGTCATGTGTCTGCTTCAGCGGCGGTTGCCGTCGACAACGATGAATCAATCGAGATTTTAATGCGTATCGCGCGCGTGCAAAATGAAACCGGATTATAACCTGATGATGAAATAATTTCTTTTCCGATTCCATTTTGAAATTGTTACTTTTGAAATATCGAAATTTAACGATCCTACGATCATTAATGATCATATGAATATTAAACCTATCGGAAAAAGATCATTAGCGATCATTAACAATTCATCGCAGCTTGTCCAGTTCAGATAAGGTACTCACAAATTACCCTCTAACATCACAACTTCTGCATGAATTGAAAATTATTTAAGTTTTTGAAGGCAATATCCATCATTGCGATCGTTTCCGGCCTTTTCGCCCCATTTGTTACGTACATCAAATGTAGAGTCTTTTAAATTAGTCATTTAATCAGTTCGTATTCTTCTGATCGAGTTCATAGATGGTTTAGAAATCGAGAAAGTTATGGACGTAAAACTGATGGCTGAAATTAATGTTTATGCTCTGTGTTTTTTCTCTTTCATAAACTCACAAAAATCGCACACCTATAAAACACTCGCGTGTGTGTGTGTGTTCACTGCTTGTCTCTACCTACCACATATACCACTGCATGCAACGCCTCCTAACACTATTCGCTCGCCACTGCTGCTTTCTCGACCACTACCAAAATACTCGGGGTGCACCGACTGACCTCACTTGCCTGTGCTTGCTGCCGTTTTGCACACATACCGCGCAACACCACGCACACCAACAGACCCCACGACTGCCACCGCCTTGCTTTCGGGACAGACTTCACCGGTAACTGGTAGCACGGTTCAGCTTACCCACCATCACAATGCTAGCGTCCAATATTTTGACGAAAAAAGTCAGGTACAGGTATCGCTTTAACACGCCAAACGAGTTCCCACCAAACGTCTTAATTAGGTTTTTTTTCTGAAACACTTCACTGCTGAGGTCATACAACGCGATAGAGTACCTAGTCAATCAAATTATTTTGTCTCCAGAATTTAGATATTCCAAACTATCTTACTTTGTGTTTGGTATAGTTTTCATCGATAATTGATTTACTTATTTACCTAGGAGAAAGTATGTTAGATTTTAATTGAAATATAAAAGAAGCAGAGGTAACTGGCAAACCTCACTTGCCACGAGGGAAATCCTCGATTGTGATAGCAAGTTAGTCCTCATTTCTGGACAGCCTTACGATCGTCAGCACAAGGCAAGACCCCTGCATGAAAACCCCAGCAGTCGAAGTGTTAAGAATGAAACCACATGCAATCAAGGTTTTCAATTACTGATTTCAAATACTTTTTTTCCACTTTCGAAACTTACATTACTCTATATTGTTAGTTCCACTTCAAATAGATTTGCATAGCTAGAATGTTCTAAGACCTTTGGTGGGAACGCAAGCTTACATGAAGATTACAGGATCTGGATATGACTTCCTTTGATTTCGGATTTTGTATTTGAAATCTCGGTTCTCAATTAGATTCAATCATCTCGGTGAATGGAAACTTCATGCATTTGTTTGTATTTGTAATTGTGGTGTTGGATGCTAACACCCTTTGTATCGGTAACTCATACTCTTTCAATATCGATGACTTTACAATCATCGCTGAAATTGGAGAGTTTTAGATATCAACCCTGAGAACAATATTTGATACTGGGTCAAAATTCAATACCTAGGTGTGGGCAAATTATGATATATACCAAGGAACATTGTTGCTGTTCCCCAAGTTTGAGTGTGGTGGTTATTCTACTAATATAAACCATTATTATTGCGGTATTCATAATGAGTTACTCGATGCATTGGGTTACTTTTATAAACTCATTCCCAGATTCACGAAAACGTTTTGCCAAATTCATAATTTGTTCAATTATACCAAACACAAATCAATCTATTCTTAAACATTTTCGTGAAAACTGAGACAAACAAGTTTTTCATTTCAAATTAATCCTTAACAGTTTATCAAATATTCCTTGCACAAAAGCATTACTTATTGATGCCCTCTCACAAAATGGCCTCAGAAATAATAGAATAATAATAACTCCTGTCTTGTGTGTTATACTAATTTTGATATATTAACGAAACCCTTCGCTTTGCTACGCATTGCTGCCCCCTGGTGGCTGGTTCTAACCTTACCCACAACTGTTTGTCACACTAATGCACATAGCTTGCTGCACGCCTTACTACATTCCAAAATTAGCGGATATACTTTTTGCATAAGCCAGGTCTGTTTATGCCGAAGAAGCAGCACCTGAACCAACGGAAAATATATAGATATCTGTTTGGATAATATTAATAAAATAGGTCGATAGAATAGATATACAGATTTTATCCTGCTAAACGCTAAACGCTGTTCCACTCGAGTGCACTTATTTTTTTTTTCCTGATGTCAAAGTCCTGATCGAGGTCGACTGATTGCAACTAACACCTTTTCCATGTTGCATAGGAATCTCAGGAGGTGTTCAACTTGCGGATCTCATCTGGAAAGCATCGTTCAAAATTTTTAAAGCTTCAAATTGTACTGATTGAATTTCTTGAGAGCGTGTCGTGCCGTGGAGTGTTTATAAGGGAGTTTGATGTTTGTTTGATAAGAGGCGGAATCAAATATCCAGTAGGAAGGGGCATAGTATGCGCTGTATCTCGCTGTCTCAAATTTAGAGGAAAGATTTTTTGTCCACCATGCCACCAGCTATCCCCACAGTATAGATTAATACTAAGATTAGTTCATCTTCACTGGAACTGCGGCAAGTAAGGATCAACAAGCGGCCTTCAAAATCTTCTTCATTTCAGAACTCAAAATAATCCAGTTCTAAATTGTTTCTAAATGAACAAATTTTGACCCAAAAAATGCCGGCTGGTGGGATAGCTGCGTTTGAGGCGGGATAGCTGTGTTTGAGGGAAGCCTGTCAATTCCAATCAGTGATTTCCATACCCAAAAATTGTATATGAAAATCATGATGATTAAGTTCCATTCACAAGTGAAGTACAGTTACAGTTTGAAGGTATTGATCGAAATTTGAGTTGGTTTGGCTGTTTAATATCTCACTACAGCCACTAGGCAGATTCTTCACACTTGCTACAGTAGACTTGTAGGTATCTGATTCAAACGGTAAAAGGGAAATGTGAAGTCATGGCCTGCAGCAATATGTGTCATAGTGACTACAACATCGTGGAAGGTTTATATCAGAACAAAATTCACTGTGAAATATTCTTTGTGCTAATAACATGTTTGCAGCCATATTGGAACCAGAAATTTCGTTAAGATAAATTATTTTGAGGGATTTGGGGATTTGTGCCCATTTGCACAGTCTGGGCTGATGGCCCAAAGTGTTAAAACTGATCTGAAGTTATTAGATAGGATAAGAAGTAAGAAAAGCTAAGACTGGTCTTAAATCTTACTAAAAGTTAAAACATGTAAACTCCACTGAGAAACTAGTCTCCTGGGCCTAATTCTGTATGGTCCATTTCCAAAACTGATCTCAGTTGTTACTTTTAGCCCATATACCGGTACATATAACAGCCCATCTATTACATTAACCCTGGTAGTTTTGTAAAATGTATTCAGTTATATGATTTCCGATTTATATTTCTATTTTCTATAGTTACTGGACACCATCCCGGTGTGCCGCGATTTTAAGGCTGGCCAGTGTTTGCGGCCACAATGCAAGTACGTTCACCTAGTTGAAGGTAAGTGATTATTCTGGATAGATATGTTTACCTTAAGTTCTAAGGTTGATACATTTGTTTCTACGTCATTTTTGGTCTGAATTCTGAGGCCTGTAGCTTCTTAAAGGCTTGATGGGGGTATACTCTGGAAAGGGATCGTTCATGAAGGAACATATCAAGTAGATCTTTTGATGAATCAATTGTCAGGCAAACGCTGAAACTGTTGTGCATATTTATGATTATTGCAAGGTCATCCGTTTGTGTATTTGTTCATCACAGATGTTGATAATCGAAATTGTCAGATTGTGAAGCATTCGCATGCGCGATCATTGTGTCCCTGGATTCCCGGTTTTCCTAAAAAGAAAAATGTCGAACAAAAGGTTATGAGATAATTTTGATAATAATGTTCTTTTCTTTCGGCAGATTACGTTGAAGTTATGGATGGTAAAGTTACTGTGTGTCGCGATGCGGCTAAAGGAAAATGCACTCGACCGATGTGTAGATATTACCATATTCCTGCGGTAATGCCCCACATAATTCTGTGACTTCTGCAACCGTTCGTCATATCAATATTACTGAGATGATATAGGTGGCAGCAGCAGCACACAGGATATTCATTACACGACGACTATGATCTCTGCGCGAAAAAATACGTATGGATATATATGTATAATATATATATATGTATACCAATATATATATACATATATATATATATATATATTGATATTAAGATGGTTTATAATAATACTTAAGTATCGTATATCGATTGCGTGTTCATAAAGATTTGATAAATACTACTAAGACAAGGCTAATGCCAGTTCGTATTCTGATGTCTACTTGGCCATTCAGCGAATTCTCAAGCGCCACCTCTTGGAAGAACAGTCCAATGTTTAAGAAAACTTCTATATCCACATCTGGAACTAACCTATACATTTATTCATTCGACTAGTTTAAGAGAACGGCGCTTTTTTTAGGAAGGACGACTGTCTGAATTTTTTCTAAATCGAGTGGCTGAATTTTTTAGCAACTTCATCATTTGAACAAATGACGAAATTAGGTTTTTGTAATTTTTTCTATGAGAGCTAAGGGAAAAAGGTTGACGCGATGGAACCATAGCTTATCGGAGTGAAGTAACTCTTCATTTCAGCTCACTATCATTTTGAGTGAAATATAATCGGAATTATATTTTCGGAATATTTGAATCTATGTCCAACGAGTTATCTTAACTGTTCAATTCAAAATTTCTTCATTTTCAATTAATCATTTAATGCTTGTTTGGATTTTTTATACAGTGCATTTGTTCTCATCTTTAAAACTAGTATTTAATGTTAATAGAACTGAAGAAAAATTGACTCCTCGAACTAGATTTCAACTAATTTATTCCTAAAAGTATATCTTCCGACAAAAGACAACTAGACTAGTTTTATGAAAATTCTATGATACAACAAAATTCAACGCTGCAAACTTTTTTTTGAAATATTTTTCTAGATAGACTTACTCGCTCCGATTGTTATTTAAATGTGATAAAATTAACGTTCTTTCCAACTCGTCCTTTTGAATTTTTCATACTCGTATTTATTTTCTTATTTGTGAAAAGAAAAAAGAATATGTTCAATCAATGCTGAAACTGGTTTTGTAAATTGTGCACGCGTTGATTTACACGCGATAAGAAAGCGAGGAATCGGTATCAGTGACAGACGGATTTATGTATAAAAATGGAAATATTCAGCTGAAAAGTCGATGGGAATTATGAATTGTCAAAATAAGTGTGTAGTTTATAAGATTAGATTCTTAGGTTGCCTAGCAACCGGCCCTGAATTGTGATCACATGATCTGAAACAGAAATTATTATCCAATCAGAAATGGGTATATATCGAAATATTCCACTCATTCACTGTGTTGACATAGTCAACTAGAGCTGGGCCTGGGCGCTATACACATCAGAGCCTGCGCGCTGTACACATCAGAGCCTGCGCGCATAGTTATGACTTCTTTATTGTCAGGATTAAGATTGGTCTTAATTTGTTAGGGATTTGTAGATGGCGTAAATTTGGTTCAAACCAAACCAAAAGTCTTTTTATGGAATCGAAATGAGCTAGGATCGGTCTTGAGTTTTAAGTCGTGACTGTGTAAACTGAGCTTTAGGCATCAAATGCACCGTAGCGCTTGTGGCTTTCGAATTCGTGCTGGGAAGAAATTTGTATTTTTAGAATCGACAGTCTATTCGAGGTAGAGACGAGATGAATGAGTGTACGTTTTCAACCACAGTAGAATACCAAATTTGTCTTCCTTTTTAAAAAAAAAGAAAATTGCGTTGCATGACTAGTGCCAGATGCGTATGTTGCTTGTATATTCTTTTCGTATCGGTATATCAATAGTTTATTGACATAAATCGACGTGTAGAAAATCTTTGTGTTCATCTGTTATATACATAAAAAATCTCGCATTGTCAAATTCTGCGGTTTATATCGCATGAATCGCAAAAGTACCACTACCACGCCATTAGCACCACATTCGCTGCTTAAATGCGCCAAAAATGGCCACGCTTCGGGCGCGGTATAGTGCCGAGATACCACACATCGCAATGAAGTATGTCTAAGCAAATTTTTTCAATCCAGTCGACTCGCGATTTGAAATTGATGTTCTATTTTCTCTCTCCATATTAAAACAAGAATTTAACGTATTGACTTATATGTAAAGTTCATGATTTTTATAACGAACTCTGGTGCTCTCTGAAGTGATGCATTTATAAAATTTCTAACATTTTTTCCGAGCACTAAATTCTTCATGTATCTAGGCATCGAGTCATTCGCAAACGAATATTTTACCGCGTTAATTGCTGCAGTGCAAATAATGTCCATGCAGTTTCTGCAAATCAGGAAAAAAATATGTTTGAAACATTTATGAAAATTCAATCGCTCGTTGATGAGGGGATATTTACCTGCCCGATCGTGCCTGCCTTCTGGTAGTGGGAAAAAAATCAGTTATGAATTTAGCCAGTGAATTTCGGAATTGTGAGATGACTCAAAGCAACAAGTCTGCGCTTCTAGGTCTGTACCGATTACAATCGCTAAGAAAAACATAAGTCGTGATTACATGTGCTGCCCCCTATTGATTACCGTGGAAACCAATTGAATCCGCAGCCCTCTATTGATTATATGAGCGATCGATGTGTTGCCCCTATTGATTTCCATGGTAACCAAAATGTTGGTTACCCCGACGACCGCATCAGTGTTGGTTATTATAATATTGTACGAGTGCTAAAAAGTTAGTAGTTATCGAATTAGTAAATAAGTTTTTAATTAATCGATTAATTGTATCTAATTATTATAATTTAATTAAGTAATTAATTAGTGTAAAATAATTGAAAAAAAACGAGGAAAATGCTCTGTGTGTATTGAATATAGTCGAACGTGTTTGTATGAGCCGTTAATATTTAACAGACACGTGGATCCGTCGTGAATTATGAGAAAATGTGCCATAAAAATCGCGTGAACGCCATCTATTAGTAGTGAAATGTATCACATCGGCGTAACGCGATTGTAGATATTACGATTGTGCTATTGTTTCATTCTTGTGAATAAGAAAATTTTACAACTTTGCTAATTAGTGTATCTTTTTAATAAGCAAACGGATGATTATCAATTGATTTTAATTATTTCGCGATCTTAAGAAATTTTTCTTGTCTTTTTTTTTTTACTCGATATCAAACTTTAAGTCTTCAGAAAAAGTTGGCCGCCCTAGCCCCTATCCTTCCCGGTCCGTGCATGCACACCCCATTTGATATGATTCCTGTTTGCTCTATTTTTTCGTGGTCGAAATAAAAGAGTGATTTGAAAAAGGTTGAAGATGGAATAAATTGGAATATTTTGTTTGATGATTACCTGAAAGTGAGAGTGTTAAATTAATCCCAACCTATGTTTAGTGTGTACAACTACTTTGGACATTTTAATGTATTTGACACATCTATTTTTAGCAAATTTCAATATTGACACCTTAGGTATATTTACATGTACGTGGCCTGGTTGTGATTTTAGTGGTTATTGTATTTTTAAAACAATTTTAACCGATATTTTTAATTACATTTAGTAAATGAGTAGTAAATGACTGAACCGTTTTTAATCCCCGGAAAAAAGTTACCGATTGTGATTTCTAATTGTGCCATATGACTTAATTAACCTCAGCAGGCCAACTTTATACATGTAGTCTGCTAGTAAATCTATCCCTTGGAACATTTGAAATGTGTCAGTTATTTATCTCCATGGTTACCATGGTAGTTAGCCACTAGGTCTTAGTTGTAGCAGGGTCCACTTCCACAGTTCTGAGTTAAGATTTGACCCTGGGTTAAAACATTGAAAATGAACTAACTTTAACTCTGAGTTAACTCTAACTCACAACTGTGGAACTGGGTCCTGGTCGATAAGTTTGATATCTTTGACCCGGTCCCACAGTTGAGCGAGTTGAAGAACTTCTACGCCGGAGTTTAAGTAATCAT